>NC_091977.1:239093558-239409453 GCF_044704955.1 Pristiophorus japonicus | reverse complement strand
GAAGGGAGGAGGGATGCAGAAGAAGGCAAAGTCAGAGGAGCAGATAGTCTGGAGGTTGGGGGGGTTGTAGCGCTGGATGTGAGTACAGAGATAGGAAGGGACTAGGCCATTGGAATTTTGGCACAAGAATTGTTCAGAGGAGAAAGAAAGAAAGACTTGGACTTCTATAGCGCCTGTCACGACCACCGAATGTCTCAAAGCACTTTACAACCAATGAAGTACTTTTGAAGCGTAGTCACTGTTGTAATGTAGGAAACGCGGCAGCCAATTTGCGTACAGCAAACTCGCACAAACAGCAATATAATAATGATCAGATAATCTATTTTTTTGTCATGTTGATTGGGAGATAAATATTGGACAGGACACCTCTGCTTTTCTTTGAAATAGTGCCATGGGATCTTTTATGTCCACCTGAGAGGGCAGACGGGGTCTCGGTTTAACATCTTATCCAAAAGACAGCACCTCCGACAGTGCAGCACTCCCTCAGCACTGCACTGGAGTGTCAGCCTAGAGTTTTTTGTGCTCAAGTCCCCAGAGTGGTTACTTGAACCCACAACCTTCTCACCCAGAGCTAAGAGTGCTACGCACTGAGCCACAGAGGAAGTGTAATGGAAGTGTTCAAAATGATTAGAGGATTTGATCAATTGAATCAGCATAAACTATTTCCACAGGTTGGTGAGAAGGTATAAGTTTAAGATCATCACCAAAAGTAGAAAAGGAGAGGTTTGGAGATATGTTTTTACGAACAGAAACAATGGTGGAAACAGAATCCATAATCCTTTTTGAAAGGAAAGTAGATAAGTATTTGAAAAAGAAAAAGAATGAAAAGTTTATGGAGTAAAGGAAGGGATGTAAGATTGAATGGATAGCTCTCTCAGAGAGTGCTGTAATGAGTACTCGGGTCACTTACAATCTCGTTGTCAGGGCGGCAAATTGGTGGATTAGATGGCCTGCCCATTATAGAATCTGGTCGACCAATTCCATTGAAATCAATGGAACGAAAATTTGCAGGCTCTTCAAAGGTTAATCTGGTCCACTAGACATCTGGTCTGGCAGTGACATTAAAAATGATCCTGATGATCCCTGTGTTGCTGGACCATGAAGATATCATCGTAAGCAAGGTAAATGAGCTAGAATGCATGGTATAAGTTTAGATCGGAGTTTGTGGGGGAGAGGGTGATTTTGTAGAACATTTTTCCGTAGATTTGATGGGTTTTTGAGAATCAATGCTAAAGCAGATTGCACACGCTCAGTGGAAAGAATGAGTTTAAAGGATCAAAAGGATGTTTCTCATTTCATGCTTTAGGAGCATTAGAAACAGGAGTTAGGCCATTCGGCCCCTCGAGCCATTCAATTAGGCCATGGCTGATCTGCACCGCAACCACACTTACTTGCCTTTGTTCTGTATCCCTTGATACCCATACCTAACAAAAATCTATCGATCTCAGTCTTGAAAGCTTAATTTCTTAATTTGCTTTTCTTTTTATAAGTCCAAACGTATCGTAGATGAATTTGTAATTCATTCCATGAACGTCTATCGTGTTGTACAGCCTTGTTAATTCTCCTTCCCCTTGTTCTTGTAATTAAAAATAACTGATGGAGTTTTAAAGTGAAGAGGTCTCTGGTAATAACTAGGCATTGCATGTGCAAGAAAACATTGGCCATGTAACACTCGAGCTGCAAAGTATAGAAAAAAAACTTAAATGTTGCCATCAGTGAATATTCTTTTAGGATATGCCCTGGTTATAAAATTCAGAGAAAATAACAAGTTCCTAAGAACAAATTAATAGAGTTCAGTTAAGATTATCAACTGCAACATGTGTAAAACTAGATGCTTTTACATTTATAATCATTGTCAAAAAACTTGAATTAACTTCCTGCTGTTTGCATGTATTTATTTAAACCAATTATATAATCTATTTTGCTGGTCGTTTTGTCCTATTTCTATCAGTGCTTATGACAGCAATGGTTGACAGTCCACTCCATGAGGATCTTAATGACGAATGGCACCCATGAAAACGTTATTGATTATAACACTCATGTTTTATGTTCTATGTGGTTGTGGAGAGGAGACAGGGAGGTGCTTTCAGATTCTACACAAGTCGATATTCACAATAACATATTTTTAATTTAATCTCAGTTCCCCAGGTTGGCACCCAACCCTCTCTAACATGGACACATTCAGAGGATCGACCAGGAACATGGATCGTTACTCACTGTCAAGTAATGGACATATCATAGAATCATACAGCACAAAAGGTGGTCCATTGTGCCTGTGTTGGTTCTTTTCAAAGAGCTATCCAATTAGTCCCACTCCACTGCTCCTTCCCCACAGCCCTATAAATTTTACCTCATCAAGTAAATCTCCAGTTCCCTTTTGAAAGCTATTAATGGCCCAGAAATTCCGGTTTCTCCTTCCCGCGGGTGTTCGACTGGATTCTAGAAAAAAGAAGTGCACCTACCTGAAGCTGCTGCGCCCAAGCGAGATCCCAGTCCGGAGGCCTCTCCTGACTGCGTGTCACAGCGCGTGCATGTCGGGACGTGCACAGGCCTGGAGCTGGAGTCACATGGTACAAGGTTACTAATCTTCAGAAAAGCACAGAAGGAGACCATGAACTATAAATTGATTAATACAAGCTTTTGTAATTAAGCTGGGCAATTAAGGACATTCTGTGGTCAGGAACCAAAACTGACTTTATGCATAACAACAATGGAGTTGTTACATGAGGCCCTGAACTTGATTGACCAGGGTGGGGAAAAACAAGCTCACTGGAGACACCAAGTCTGTAAAAAGACCGGACAACAAAGGAACCACACAAGGTGCACATTTTTTGGGGACGAGGTGTTAAGATGAGAAATCAACTTGAGCCTTGCAGACTCAGTGTGCAAATGGGTAAACAGACGAGTCCATTATTGCAGTCAATCAACTAAGGGGACCACAAAACACTGTATCGATACACACACATTATCAAAACCGCAGTGGGGGAGATCACTCAAAACCTGGATATAAATATGCGAGCTAGAAGCAGCTCAGCAGAAGACGGAAGAAGGACAAGAACAGATGGAAGAAGAAGCACACAGAAGAAGTAGAAGGACACGTATACAGATGGACACAGGTTGAAAGAACGAACAGACGAATGGACGGAAGGACATGTAGTACGGAATGTACACGAAAGGAACAGCACTGCAGAGAACGGCCAGAAGAAGAACCAACCAGTCACGGAACCAATGACCAAGAACCTACAATAGCTACAGCCAGGAAGTGTGATTGTATGTTTTCAGTCGATTTCTCTCAGAAGTCTAGTCCTGTAGTTTTCGTCGGTTCTTGTGCGTAATAAAACTGACACTGGGTTAAGTCTAAATTTTGTGCAACGTGTTGTCCTTTCCCACTATAAGTTCCGAGGTCGAAGAATCAGAGTAGAGTGAAAAACAAACATCCTACAATGACTCTGGGCAACCAATCAGGTATAATATATTCTCATTCAAAGTATTAGGAGTTTTGTAAGTCTGAAACTCCTATTACTATGAATGAGAAACAACCCCAAACACCCAAACACTACATAAAACAATAAAAAAAACACCTCACATAAATACACTATAGAAATTAAAGTTGATAGAAATGTTTTTGAAAAAAAAATATTTGCCGATTTTTAAAAAAAGTTTTAATTATGGCTTTAAATAAAATTACCTGAGTGGTTAAGGTTTTTAACATAAATATGCATTTTAAAATTTTATTTTAATATGTTTTTGATATGTTTTTAAACTCTTACACTAGTAAAAGTAGGCTATGCGCCTGCTTTTATTAGGCACAAGAGTTTTAAGGACATTCGCTGGGCAAGAGATCGGCAAATAGCTCAGCCTCTGTTGTGGGAATGTCAAGCTGATCTGCCAAGCCAGAATCTTGACAGATCGGAAAAGCCAGTTTTCAGCACATACGCATTGTGCGTCGAAAACGGGCTTTTCCGAAGCCTTCCTGGGTCAGTAGAAACTCCGTATGGACCCGGGGAGGCTGTGATTTCTGGGCCATTTTATTGAATCTGCTTCCATCATCCTTCCAGACAGTGCATTCCAGATTATAACAACTTGCTGTGAAAAACAATTTCTCCTCATCTCGCCTCTGGTTCTTTTGCCAATTGCCTTCAATCTGTGTCTGCTGCTAACTGACCTTCCTGCCAGTGGAACAATTTCTCCTTATTTACTCTAACAAAACCTTTCATGATTTTGAACACCTCTATTAGTTCTCCCCTTAACCTTCTGGACTATTCCGCTATGGCCCTGAAATCACGGTTTCTTCTTGTCGCCGCGTTTGACTAAAAATAGGACAAAAGGTGTGCACTTACCTTTTGGTCGAACACTCATCAGAGATCCCAGACTCAAGGCCTCCTCTTCTTGCGCAACAGAGCGCGTTCACGTTGGGATGTCCGCGGGAGTCACGTAAGCCTGGACACCCAATCACGGTAAAGTATTTTCTCATTCATAGTGATAAGAATTTAGTAAGTCCGAAACTCCTGTTATTATAAGAACATAAGAAATAGGAGCAGGAGTAGGCCGTACGGCCCCTCGAGCCTGCTCCGCCATTTAATCCGATCATGGCTGATCCGCTCATGGACTCAGGTCCACTTCCCTGCCCGCTCCCCATAACCCCTTATTCCCTTATCGTTTAAGAAACTGTCTATTTCTGTCTTAAATTTATTAAATGTCCCAACTTCCACAACTCTCTGATGCAGTGAATTCCCTTAGAGGACAAGACCGGGGAATTAGTAATGGGGAACATGGAGATGGCAGAAACTTAGAACAAATATTTTGTATCAGTCTTTACGGTAGAGGACACTAACAATATTCCAACAGTGGGTAGTCAAGGGGCTATAGGGGAGATGAACTTAACACAATCACAATCACTAAGGAGGTGGTACTCAGTAAGATAATGGGACTAAAGGCAGATAATTCCTCTGGAACTGATGGCTTGCATCCTCGGATCTTAAGAGAAGTAGCGGCAGGGATTGTGGATGTATTGGTTGTAATTTACCAAAATTCCCTGAATTCTGGGGTGTCCCAGCAGATTAGAAAACTGCTTTCTATGAATGAGAAACACCCCCAAACACCCAAACATTACATAAAAGTTTTTATAAAACACCTCACATAAATATATTATAGAAATGAAAGTTGATAGAAATGTTTTGAAAAAAAAATATTTGCTGATTTTTTAAAATGTTTTAATTATGGTTTAAAATAAAATGGCCTGAGTGGGCAGGGTTTTTAACATAAATTTTAATATGTATTTTTAAATGTTATTTTTATATGATTTTGATATGTTTTAAAACTCCTACGCTGATACAAGTAGGCTATGCGCCTGGTTTTACCAGGCATAAGAGTTTTAAGGACATTCGCAGGGCAAGAGATGGGCAAATAGCCCAATCTCTGCCGTGGGAAAGTCCTTCTCCCCGAGATGTGTGCAATTTGTAAAGCCAGAAACCTGACAGATCGGAAAAACTGGTTTTCGATGCATGCGTATTACGTGCCGAAAACTGGCTTTTGCGATGCCTTCCCGGGTCCGTACAAATTCCGTACAGACCCAGGGAGGCTGGAATTTTAGAACCATTATATATATGATTTTACTGCATTGCTTTAGTCTCGGGCAGCAACTATTCATCTATCCACCTGATATGACAGCAGGAAATTAATGGCTGGATATGGAAAAGTCTGTGCATGTTTCTCTGTATATATATTTTATTAAAGGTACAAACCAGTTCAAGTAGTTTGAACAGCACAAAATTCAAGTGGGCATGAGCTGAAAGTAGTCCAATTTCAATATTTTTGAACCACAAGTTCATTTCTCCACCCATCTCTAATAAGATAATGTAAAAAATGTCACTGCAGTAATGCCAGTTTTGTTTGCTGTGGCAGGAGATCTTATATTGACTGAAAATTACCATTGCTACTAACTCTGGGGCCTATGCAATTGAAGGGTTGTTGAACTGAAATTTCAGGCATGTCTGGTCGAGCACATTTTTCGCCCATTACTTGCATGCTGCCACATTACAGTTCAGAATACAAATCTTTTAATCCTAATAAGGCACAACTTTATGCACAGTGTTCCAAATGGCAACATAGATGTAGTCAATAACTCTCTAACACTGGAAAGGGCACCAGTTCTCCCAAATTAACCCTTCCTCTCACTTCATTGCTGGCCATTGGCAAAGGGATGACATTGATCGTCCTGATAAATAATACAGCTGTGATTTCCTTAATATTTCCATCTGCAGCAAATTGGCTGACATGGTAGATGCTGGCAGTGGTAAACAATAAGAAGCTCGATATGTAATCATTGAAAAGCACACTAACTTTAACAGCTATTAGCAGGTGTGTAGTTATGTTGCTGATTGGTTGAGCAGTCACACATGACTGCACCTTCTGCATTCGAATCTCGAGGGCGGGAGCACGCTTCGAAGCGCGGGAAGAGAAGGCCTCCTCGCCGGAATCGCAGGCACCTCTGGGACTACCAGTTAATTTTGTAAAAATTCTCGGGTCGGAGGCATTCGTATGAAAGAAGCCTTCGACCAGAATTTCAGGCCCAATATGTTCTTGAACTGGCTTCGTGCCTTAATCCTGTCTAACCCTCTGTGAAAAATGATTTTGCCAAATCTAACCTTATTCCAAATTTTAAAGTGAACAATTTCAAATGCAAATTAAAATAGAGGGAGATGTAAGACGAGCTGTCAATTTGCTGTGACCCGTTTTACACTATCGCACAATTGCAAAGTCAAAATCTACCCCATTGATTCTTAAGAGCTTTAGCAGCATGTGTTGGATATTGAAGCATGGTCAAAAAGGCTGGCAATGGGAAAAGGCTTACTGTGCATTCACGTGTAGGTCCAATGGCTTATGATGACTCAACACCCATCATCATCATAGGTAGTCCCTCGAAACGAGGATGACTTGCTTCCACGCCAAAAAGGGATGAGTTCACAGGTGTTTCAATGAAGGACCTAATATTCTGGATCCCGAACTACCTCTTGAAGGGTGGAAGATGCCTGTGCGTGGATTTTTTTAACGTGTGGTGGCCATTGCATACCAGCCACCACACGGGCCTGATAGAGCTAGGTCTTGGTCTAGCGGCAAGATTTAACCAGGACGACTGGAGACCAGCTCTGATGCACGGACCTGGTGTGCACACATATCGCAGTGTGGGCTGGTCCGTGCTGCCACTAGCTCTCACCTGGGCCCCGAACGCACGCCTCTCCTGGGCCCCAATCACATCCCTCTATGAACTCTTGCCGCTCCTTCACCCCCATCTTGCCGCTCCTGCTGTACCTGCCCGCACTGCAGTCACGTAGATTCACGTAGACTAACATTTAAAATGTTACAAAATTATTACAACCATTAGCTTCACTGGGCAACTAAGGATAGGCAATAAGTGCCAGCCTTGCCCACAATACCCACATCTTGAGAATTCATTTTTTTACAATTAACATTTATTTGCTCATTTATTTTGCTTCTGTCTGAGATTATTTATTGTAATATATTTGATTTGTAGTTTAAACATAAACTAAGCAGTCTGACAATAGGTATGTTTCCGTTTATCAAAGAGATCGGGAGTGGATATCTCTTACGGAGTGTAACCCAGGAGTACAAGGATATATTGTTCACCATGGGACATGCTACATGTTCTAAATTATGGGGGCGAAATTGGGTGCAATTGCACCTCCTGTTAGCACCCCCGGGGGCACTAACAGAACTGCAAATGACTTTGCCACTGGGCATGGAGCCACTAATGACTCTCGCTAAATTTGTCTGGAGTTTAGAAACATAGAAACATAGAAAATAGATGCAGGAGTCGGCCATTCGGTCCTTCAGTCCTGCACCACCATTCAATAAGATAATGGCTGAACATTCACCTCAGTACCCCTTTCCCGCTTTCTCTCCATACCCCTTGATCCCTTCAGCCATAAGAGCCATATCTAACTCCCTCTTGAATATATCCAATGAACTGGCATCAACAACTCTATGCGGTAGGGAATTCCATAGGTTAACAACTCTCTGAGTGAAGAAGTTTCTCCTCATCTCAGTCCTAAATGGCTTACCCCTTATCCTTAGACTATGTCCCCTGCTCCTGGACTTCCCCAACATCGGGAACATTCTTTCTGCATCTTACCTGTCCAGTCCCGTCAGAATGTTATATGTTTCTATGAGATACCCTCTCATTCTTCTAAACTCCAGTGAATACATGCCCAGTCGATCCCATCTCTCCTCATATGTCAGTACTGCCATCCTAAGAATCAGTCTGGAGAACCTTCGCTGCACTCCCTCAACAGCAAGAACGCCTTTCTCAGATTATGAGATCAAAAGTGAACACAATGTTCCAGGTGAGAACCTGTACAGCTACAGTAATACCTCCCTGCTTCGATACTCAAATCCCCTAGCTATGAAGGCCAACATATCATTTGCCTTCTTCACCATCTGCTGTATCTGCATGCCAACTTTCAATGACTGATGTAGCATGACACCCAGGTCTCGTTGCACCTCCCCTTTTCCTAATCTGCCGCCATTCAGATAATATTCCGCCTTCGTGTTTTTGCCACCAAAGTGGATAACCTCACATTTATCCACATTATACTGCATCTGCCACGTGTTTGCCCACTCACCTAACCTGTCCAAGTCACCCTGCAGCCTCTTAGCGTCCTCCTCACAGCTCACACCGCCACGCAGTTTAGTGTCATCTGCAAACTTGGAGATATTACACTCAATTCCTTTATCCAAATCATTAATGTATATTGTAAAGAGCTGGGGTCCCAGCACTGAGCCCTGCGGCACCCCACTAATCACTGCCTGCCATTCTGAAAAGGACCCGTTTATCCCAACTCTCTGCTTCCTGTCTGCCAACCAGTTCTCTATCCATGCCAGTACACTACCCCCAATAGCATGTGCTTTAATTTTGCACACAAATCTCTTGTGTGGGACCTTGTTAAAAGCCTTTTGAAAATCCAAAAACACCACATCCACTGGTTCTCGCTTGTCCACTCTACCAGTTACCTCCTCAAAAAATTTTAGAAGATTGGTCAAGCAGGATTTCCCTATCATATATCCATGCTGACTTGGACCGATCCCATCATTGCTTTCCAAATGTGCTGCTATTTCATCTTTAATAATTGATTCCAACACTTCCCCCACTACCGATGTCAGGCTAACCAGTCTATAATTCCCCATTTTCTCTCTCCCTCCTTTCTTAAAAAATGGTGTTACATTAGCTGCCCTCCAGTCCAGAGGAACTGATCCAGAGTCGATAGACTGTTGGAAAATGATCACCAATGCATCCACTATTTTAGGGCTAATTCCTTAAGCACCCTGGGATGCAGACCTTCAGGCCCTGGGGATTAATCGGCCTTCAATCCCATCAATTTCCCGAACACAATTTCCCAACTAATAAGGATTTCCTTCAGTTCCTCCTTCTCACTAGACCCTCGGTTCCCTAGTATTTCCAGAAGCTTATTTGTGTCTTCCTTCGTGAAGAGAGATCCAAAGTATTTGTTTAACTGGTTCGCCATTTCTTTGTTCCCCATTATAATTCACCTGAATATGACTGCAAGGGACCTACGTTTGTTTTCACTAATCTTTTTCTCTTCACATATCTATAGAAGCTTTTGCAGTCAGTTTTTATGTTCCCAGCAAGCTTCCTCTCATACTCTAATTTCCCTCTCCTAATTAAACCCTCTGTCCTCCTCGGCTGTATTATAAATTTCTCCCAGTCCTCAGGTTTGCTGCTTTTTCTGGTCAATTTATGAGCCTCTTCCTTGGATTTAACTCTATCCTTAATTTCCCTTGTTAGCCACGGTTGAGCCACCTTCCCCATTTTATTTTTACTCCAGACAGGATGTACAATTGTTGAAGTTCATCCATGTGATCTTTAAATATTTGTCATTGCCTATCCACCATCAAATTTTTAAGGATCACTCGCCAGTCTATTCTGGCAAATTCACGTCTCATACCATCGAAGTTACCTTTCCTTATGTTCAGGACCCTAGTCTCTGAATTAACTGTGTCAATCTCCATTTTAATAAAGAATTCTACTATATTATGGTCACTCTTCCCCAAGGGGCCTCACACAACAAGATTTCTAATTGGCCCTTTCTCATTACACATCACCCAGTCTAGGATGACCAGCCATCTAGTTGGTTCCTCGAATTATTGGTCTGGAAAACCATCCCTAATACACTCCAGGAAATCCTCCTCCACTGCATTGCTAGTTTGGTTAGCCCAATCAATATGTGGATTAAAGTCGCCCATGATAACTGCTGTATCCTTATTGCACGCATCCCTAATTTCTTGTTTGATGCTGTCCACAACCTCACTACTACTGTTTGGTGGTCTGTACATATATCATGATTTTTACATATATCATTGGTACCTATATGCACCATGACAACTGGCTGTTCACCTTCCCCCTTCAAAATGCCCTGCACCCACTCCGAGAAATCCTTGACCCTTCCAGCAGGGAGGCAACATACCATCCAAAAGCAAAAGATAGAAAGAAGAAAAGTAAAAGTGGAGGGCAGAGAAAACGAAGGCAAAAAGCAAAAAGGGCCACATTACAGCAAAATTCTAAAGGAGCAAAGGATGTTACAAAGACAAGTCTGAAGGCTCTGTGTCTCAATGCAAGGAGTATTCAGAATAAGGTGGATGAATTAACTGTGCAGAGAGCAGTTAACGGATATGATGTAATTGGCATCACGGAGACATGGTTCCAGGTGACCAGGGCTGGGAACGCAACATCCAGCGGTATTCAACATTGAGGAAGGATAGCCAGAAAGGAAAAAGAGGTGGGGTGGCATTGCTGGTTAAAGAGGAAATTAATGCAATAATGAGGAAGGATATTAGCTTAGATGATGGGAATCGGTATGGGTGGAGCTACGGAATACCAAAGGGCAGAAATCGCTAATGGGAGTTGTATACAGATCACCTAACAGTAGTAGTGAGGTTGGGGACAGCATCAAACAAGAAATTAGGGATGCGTGCAATAAAGGTACAGCAGTTATCATGGGCGACTTTAATCTACATATTGATTGGGCTAAGCAAACTGGTAGCAATGCGGTGGAGGAGGATTTCCTGGAGTGTATTTGGGATTGTTTTCCAGACCAATGTGTCGAAGAACCAACTCGAGGGTTGGCCATCTTAGACTGGGTGATGTGTAATGAGAAAGGACTAATTAACAATCTTGTTGTGCGGGGCGCCTTGGGGAAGAGTGACCATAATATGGTAGAATTCTTTATTAAGATGGAGAGTGACACAGTTAATTCAGAGACTAGAGTCCTGAACTTAAGGAAAGGTAACTTCGATGGTATGAGACGTGAACTGGCTAGAATAGACTGGCGAGTGATATTTAAAGAGTTGATGTTGGATAGGCAATGGCAAACATTTACAGATCACATGGATGAACTTCAACAATTGTACATCCCTGTCTGGAGTAAAAATAAAACGGGAAAGGTGGCTCAACTGTGGCTAACAAGAGAAATTAAGGACAGTGTTAAATCCAAGGAAGAGGCATATAAATTGGCCAGAAAAAGCAGCAAACTTGAGGACTGGGAGAATGTTGTAATACAGCAGAGGAGGACAAAGAGTTTAATTAGGAGGGGGACAATAGAGTATGAGAGGAAGCTTGCTGGGAACATAAAAACTGACTGCAAAAGCTTCTATAGATATGTGAAGAGAAAAAGATTAGTGAAGACAAACGTAGGTCCCTTGCAGTCAGATTCAGGTGAATTTATAATGGGAAACAAAGAAATTGCAGACCAGTTAAACAAATACATTGGTTCTATCCTCACGAAGGAAGACACAAATAACTTTCCGGAAACACTAAAGGATCAAGGGTCTAGTGAGAAGGAGTAACTGAAGGAAATCCTTATTAGGCAGGAAATTGTGTTAGGGAAATTGATGGGATTGAAGGCCAATAAATCCCCGGGGCCTGATAGTCTGCATCCCAGAGTAATTAAGGAAGTAGCCCTAGAAATCGTGGATGCATTGGTGATCATTTTCCAACAGTCTATCGAATCTGGATCGGTTCCTATGGACTGGAGGGTAGCTAATGTAACACCACTTTTTAAGAAAGGAGGAAGAGAGAAAACGGGTAATTATAGACCAGTTAGCCTGACATCAGCAGCGGGGAAAATGTTGGAATCAATTATTAAAGATGAAATAACAGCACATTTGGAAAGCACTGACGGGATCGGTCCAAGTCAGCATGGATTTATGAAACGGAAATCCTGCTTGACAAATCTTCTAGAATTTTTTGAGGATGTAACTGATAGAGTGGACAAGCGAGAACCCGTGGATGTAGTCTATTTGGACTTTCAAAAGGCTTTTGACAAGGTCCCACACAAAAGATTGTTGTGTAAAATTAAAGCACATGGTATTGGGGGTAATGTACTGATGTGGATAGAGAACTTGTTGGCAGACAGAAAGCAGAGAGTCGGGATAAACGGGTCCTTTTCAGAATGTCAGGCAGTGACTAGTGGAGTGCCGCAGGGCTCAGTGCTGGGACCCTAGTTCTTTACAATATATATTAATGATTTGGATGAGGGAATTGAGTGTAATATCTCAAAGTTTGCAGATGACACTAAGCTCGTTGGCGGTGTGAGCTGTTAGGAGGACACTAAGAGGCTGCAGGGTAACTTGGACAGGTTAGGTGAGTGGGCAAATGTGTTGTAGATGCAGTATAATGTGGATAAATGTGAGGTTATCCACTTTGGTGGCATAAACACGAAGGCAGAATATTATCTGACTGGTGGCAGATTAGGAAAAGCAACGAGACCTGGGTGTCATGGTACATCAGTCATTGAAAGTTGGCATGCAGGTACAGCAGGCGGTGAAGAAGGCAAATGGTATGTTGGCTTTCATAGCTATTTAATTTGAGTATAGGAGCAGGAAGGTCTTACTGCAGTTGTACAGGGCCTTAGTGAGGCCTCACCTCGAATATTGTGTTCAGTTTTGGTCTCCTAATCTGAGGAAGGACATTCTTGCGACTGAGGGAGTGCAGCAAAGGTTCATCAGACTGATTTCCGGGATGGCAAGACTGACATATGAGGAGAGACTGGATTGACTGGGCATGTATTCACTAGAGTTTAGAAGGATGAAATGGGATCTCACAGAAACATATAAAATTCTGACGGGAGTGGACAGGTTAGATACGGGAAGAATGTTCCCGATGTTGGGGAAGTCCAGAACCAGGGAGCATAGTCTAAGGATAAGGGGTAAGCCATTTAGGACTGAGATGAGGAGAAACTGCTTCACTCAGAGAGTTGTTAACTCTGTGGAATTCCCCACCGCAGAGAGTTTTTGATGTGAGTTCATTGGATGTATTCAAGAGGGAGTTAGACATGGCCCTTATGGCTAAAGGGATCAAGGGGTATGGAGAGAAAGCAGGAAAGGGGTACTGAAGTGAATGATCAACCATGATCTTATTGAATGGTGGTGCAGGCTCGAAAGGCCGAATGGCCTACTTCTGCACCTATTTTCTATATTTCTATATTTCCATCCTGGAGTCTCGATTGTAGCAGCAGAAACGTCTATCTATTCCCCTTACAATAGAATCCCCCACCACTATAGCTCTCCCATTCTTTTTCCTGTCCTCCTGTGCAGCAGAGCCACCCACGGTGCCATGAACTTGGCTGCTACTGCCCTCCCCTGGTGAGTTACCCCCCTCAACAGTACCCAAAATGGTGTATCTGTTTTGCAAGGGGATGACCGCAGGGGATCCCTGCACTACCTTCCATCCACTGCTCTTTCTGTTGGTCACCCATCCCCTATCTGGCTGTGTACCCTTTACCTGCGGTGTGGCCAACTCGCTAAACGTACTATTCACGACATCCTCAGCATCGTGGATGTTCCAGAGTAAATCCACCCGCAGCTCCAGTGCCGCAATGCGGTTTGTCAGATGCTGCAGGCAGATGCACTTCCCGCACATGTAGTTTTCAGGGACACTGGAAGCGTCTCTGACTTCCCACATAGCACAGGAGGAGCATAATATGTGTCCGAGCTCTCCTGCCATGACTTAACCCTTAGATTAACTTGATTTGGCAACAACAATGCGAAAAGGTGACCTACTGATAAAGAAAAGAAAAAGAAAAACTACTCACCAATCACCAGCCAATCATTTACCCCCTAGGCTGTGACATCACCCTTCTATTTCTTTCTACTTTTTTACCTCCTCTCCTTGCAGCTGCACCAACTAGCCTCTCCGACTGCCGCTCCGCCTCCTCCTCGACGCTGCTCCCCAGACTCCATGCTGGGGCTTTTGTAGTCTCTCCGCCTGCCGCTCCACCGCCTCCTCGACGCTGCTCCCCAGACTCCATGCTGGGGCTTTTGTAGTCTCTCCGCCTGCCGCTCCACCGCCTCCTCGACGCTGCTCCCCAGACTCCCTGCTCGGCCTTTTGTAGGTCTCTCCGCCTGCTGCTCCACCGCCTCCTCGACGCTGCTCACCGGACTCCATGCTGGGGCTTTTGTAGCCTCTCCGACTGCCGCTCCGCCTCCTCCTCGACGCTGCTCACCGGACTCCATGCTGGGGCTTTTGTAGCCTCTCCGACTGCCGCTCCGCCTCCTCCTCGACGCTGCTCCCCAGACTCCCTGCTCGGCCTTTTGTAGGTCTCTCCGCCTGCCGCTCCGCCTCCTCCTCGACGCTGCTCACCGGACTCCATGCTGGGGCTTTTGTAGCCTCTTCGACTGCCGCTCCGCCTCCTCCTCGACGTTCCTTTAGCTGTGGCGCTACGGTGCTTGCGCCCCAATCACCTGCGCCCAGAGGTCGTAACATCATCACTGTACGCATCACCCCATTAGCGTCCAGCCCCTAAATTGGGTTTCGTACTCTGCTAATCGGGCGGCATCCCCGCTCCCCGATGGTCCAAGTAGCTGAATTCCTCTTTGGCAGAGTATACATCTTGGCCCCTTCGCTTTAATTGAGTGTAGTGTTATCCAGTCCAGTGAAGGAAGTGGAGCATAACCCAAATTTATCGCGACAGACGAGATATCTGCGCCTGGCGCAATGACACGGGGGTCCCGAGTGGTATCGCCCTCAAATGGGGCGATACCCAATTTTTAGGCTTTGAAATTCCGGTCGGAGACTTCTTTCGAACGAATGTCTCCGACCGGAGAATTTTTATGAATTTACCTGGTGGTCCCGAAGGCCCCTGCGATTCCCGGTGGGGAGGCCTTCTCTTTCCGCGCTGCGGAGCGCGCTCCCGTCCTCCAGGTTCCAACGCAGTAGGTGCAGTCACATGTGCCTGTACAACTAATCAGGTAAAGTATTCCACGCATTCTCATTAATAGCAATGAGAACTCCATATCGACAATTTCTCATTGCTATGAATGAGAAAAAAAAACATACACACTAAACACCATAATAAAAAATAGAAAAAACGCACCTCACATAATTAAAATGAATTGAAATTAAAGTTAATAAATGTCTTAGAAAAAATCTATATTTTTCCGATTTTTTAAAAAAGTTTTGTAATTAGGGTTAAAAATAAACTTACTTTAGTGGGAAGGGTTTTTAACATTAAAATATGTTTTTTTAATTTTATTTTTATATGTTTTTGTATGTCTTAAAACTCTTTCGCTAAGTGCCAGCTTTTACCAGATGCAAGGGTTTTCAGGACATTTGCTGGGCAAGAGATGGGTAAGTGCCACGTGCTAGTCAGAGTAGGAATTGCAGGATAGCTAAGATGAATACTGTTATATATGTAAATTTGTAGTTACAATGTACAGCCACCATAGGGCTCATCCCATGGAGTCCCAAGGGATCCCATAATCCCTTGGGAGCACAGGTATTTAAGGAGGCCTCACAGGTTGGAGAGGCAACGTGGAGACCTGCAATAAAAGACTAAGGTCACACTTTACTTTGAGCTCACAGTGTTCAGTCTGACTCTTTCTCCATACACAACAACTGGTGTCAAGATACAGATAGCGAACCCAAAGATGCAGAGAACAGTGGGCATCCTGGAGAAATTGTCAGAGGGAGATGATTGGGAAACTTTTGTGGAGCGACTCAACCAATACTTCATGGCCAACGAGCTAGATGGGGAAGAGAGTGCTGCCAAACGAAGGGCAATTCTCCTCACCGTCTGTGGGGCACCAATGTATGGCCTCATGAAGAATCTGCTCACTCCAGCGAAACCCATGTAGAAATCATACGACAATTTGTGCACACTGGTCCGAGAGCATTTGAACCCGACGGAAGCATTCTGATGGTGAGGTACCGGTTCTACACCTACAAAAGGTCTGAAGGCCAGGAAGTGGCAAGTTATTTCGCCAAGCTAAGACGCCTTGCAGGACATTGCGACTTTGAAGGACATTTGGGGCACATGCTCAGAGACTTTTTCATACTTGGCATTGGCCACAAAACCAAACTTCGCAAACTTTTGACTGTAGAGACCCCAACCTTGAGTAAGGCCACAGTGGTAGCCCAGGCGTTCATTGCCACCAGTGACAATACGAAGCGATTCTCTCAGCACACAAGTGCTGCTACAAGTACTGTGAACAAAGTGATGTTGTTTTCGAACCGCAACGTACGGGGCAGATCGCACATACCTGCAGCTGCACATCCGCAGGTTTCTCAGAGTCCACCATCAAGGGTGATGAATGCAAGGCCATTAACACTTTGTTGACACTGCGAGGGCGATCATTGTTTCCATTCATGCCGATTCAAAGGGTATGTTTGCAACGGCTGTGGAACAATGGGACACCTCCAACGAGTGTGCAGGCGAGCTGCAAATCCTGTTAAACCTGCAAACCACCATGTTGCAGAGGAGGACAAGTGCACAGAGGATCACGATGTACCAGAAGGCAGAGGTACAAGGGGTGCACACATTCACCATGAATTGTCCCCCGATAATGCTGAATGTTGAACTAAATGCACTCCCGGTGTCAATGGAGCTGGACACGGGCGCGAGCCAGTCCACCATGGGCAAAAAGACTTTCGAAAGATTGTGGTGCAGCAAGGCCTCAAGGCCAGTCTTAACTTCAGTTCACTCAAAACTAAGAACTTACACAAAAGAACTGATTCCTGTAATCGGCAGTGCTACCGTAAAGGTCTCCTACGATGGAGCGGTGCACAAGCTACCACTCTGCTTGGTACCGGGCGATGGTCCCACGCTGCTCGGCAGGAGCTGGCTGGAAAAGATACATTGGAACTGGGACGACATCCGAGCGCTATCGCTCGCTGACGATACTTCGTGTGCCCAGATCTTGAACAAATTTCCTTCACTGTTCGAACCAGGCATCAGGAAATTCCAAAGAGCAAAAAACGTTAGTGGGAGTTGTGTACAGACCTCCAAACAGTAGCAGTGATGTTGGGGAGGGCATCAAACAGGAAATTAGGGGTGCATGCAATAAAGGTGCAGCAGTTATAATGGGTGACTTTAATATGCACATAGATTGGGCTAGCCAAACTGGAAGCAATACGGTGGAGGAGGATTTCCTGGAGTGCATAAGGGATGGTTTTCTAGACCAATATGTCGAGGAACCAACGAGGGGGGAGGCCATCTTAGACTGGGTGTTGTGTAATGAGAGAGGATTAATTAGCAATCTCGTTGTGCGAGGCCCCTTGGGGAAGAGTGACCATAATATGGTGGAATTCTGCATTAGGATGGAGAATGAAACAATTAATTCAGAGACCATGGTCCAGAACTTAAAGAAGGGTAACTTTGAAGGTATGAGTCGTGAATTGGCTAGGATAGATTGGCGAATGATACTTAAGGGGTTGACTGTGGATGGGCAATGGCAGACATTTAGAGGCCGCATGGATGAACTACAACAATTGTACATTCCTGTCTGACGTAAAAATAAAAAAAGGAAGGTGGTTCAACCGTGGCTATCTAGGGAAATCAGGGATAGTATTAAAGCCAAGGAAGTGGCATACAAATTGGCCAGAAATAGCAGCGAACCCGGGGACTGGGAGAAATTTAGAACTCAGCAGAGGAGGACAAAGGGCTTGATTAGGGCAGGGAAAATGGAGTACGAGAAGAAGCTTGCAGGGAACATTAAGGCGGATTGCAAAAGTTTCGATAGGTATGTAAAGAGAAAAAGGTTAGTAAAGACAAACGTAGGTCCCCTGCAGTCAGAATCAGGGGAAGTCATAACGGGGAACAAAGAAATGGCAGACCAATTGAACAAGTACTTTGGTTCGGTATTCACTAAGGAGGGCACAAACAACCTTCCGGATATAAAAGGGATAAGAGGGTCGAGTAAGGAGGAAGAACTGAGGGAAATCTTTATTAGTCGGGAAATTGTGTTGGGGAAATTGATGGGATTGAAGGCCGATAAATCCCCAGAGCCTGATGGACTGCATCCCAGAGTACTTAAGGAAGTGGCCTTGGAAATAGCGGATGCATTGACAGTCATTTTCCAACATTCCATTGACTCTGGATCAGTTCCGATGGAGTGGAGGGTAGCCAATGTAACCCCACTTTTTAAAAAAGGAGGGAGAGAGAAAACAGTGAATTATAGACCGGTCAGCCTGACCTCAGTAGTGGGTAAAATGATGGAATCAATTATTAAGGATGTCATAGCACGCATTTGGAAAATGGTGACATGATAGGTCCAAGTCAGCATGGATTTGTGAAAGGGAAATCATGCTTGACAAATCTTCTGGAATTTTTTGTTAAGCATGATTTCCTTTTCACAAAGTGGACAAAGGAAAACCAGTTGATGTGGTATATTTGGACTTTCAGAAGGCTTTCGACAAGGTCCCACACAAGAGATTAATGTGCAAAGTTAAAGCACATGGGATTGGGGGTAGTGTGCTGACATGGATTGAGAACTGGTTGTCAGACAGGAAGCAAAGAGTAGGAGTAAATGGGTACGTTTTAGAATGGCAGGCAGTGACTAGTGGGGTACCGCAAGGTTCTGTGCTGGGGCCCCAGCTGTTTACATTGTACATTAATGATTTAGACGAGGGGATTAAATGTAGTATCTCCAAATTTGCGGATGACACTAAGTTGGGTGGCAGTGTGAGCTGCGAGGAGGATGCTATGAGGCTGCAGAGTGACTTGGATAGGTTAGGTGAGTGGGCAAATGCATGGCAGATGAAGTATAATGTGGATAAATGTGAGGTTATCCACTTTGGTGGTAAAAACAGAGAGACAGACTGTTATCTGAATGGTGACAGATTAGGAAAAGGGGAGGTGCAACGAGACCTGGGTGTCATGGTACATCAGTCATTGAAGGTTGGCATGCAGGTACAGCAGGCGGTTAAGAAAGCAAATGGCATGTTGGCCTTCATAGCGAGGGGATTTGAGTACAGGGGTAGGGAGGTGTTGCTACAGTTGTACAAGGCCTTGGTGAGGCCACACCTGGAGTATTGTGTACAGTTTTGGTCTCCTAACTTGAGGAAGGACATTCTTGCTATTGAGGGAGTGCAGTGAAGATTCACCAGACTGATTCCCGGGATGGTGGGACTGACCTATCAAGAAAGACTGGATCAACTGGGCTTGTATTCACTGGAGTTCAGAAGAATGAGAGGGGACCTCCTAGAAACGTTTAAAATTCTGATGGGTTTAGACAGGTTAGATGCAGGAAAAATGTTCCCAATGTTGGGGAAGTCCAGAACCAGGGGACACAGTCTAAGGATAAGGGGTAAACCATTTAGGACCGAGATGAGGAGAAACTTCTTCACCCAGAGAGTGGTGAACCTGTGGAATTCTCTACCACAGAAAGTAGTTGAGGCCAATTCACTAAATATATTCAAAAGGGAGTTAGATGAAGTCCTTACTACTAGGGGGATCAAGGGGTATGGCAAGAAAGCAGGAATGGGGTACTGAAGTTTCATGTTCAGCCATGAACTCATTGAATGGCGGTGCAGGCTAGAAGGGCTGAATGGCCTACTCCTGCACCTATTTTCTATGTTTCCATGTTTCTATAGATCCACCTAGTTCCGGGGGCGCAACCCATCCATCACAAAGTGAGAGCAGTACTGTACATGATGAGAGAAATGGTAGAGATCGAGCTGCAAAGAGAGAGCATCATTTCACCGATCGAGTTCAATGAGTGGGCCAGTGCTGTCGTCCCAGTCCTCAAGAGGGACGGCACCATCAGAATCTGTGGCAATTACAAAGTAACTTCAAATGTTTCTCCCTGCAGGACCAATACCCACTACCAAAGGCCAACGACCCCTGTGCAACGCTGATGGAAGGAAAGACGTTCACAAAGCTGGATCTGAGTTCAGCCTACAGCAGAAACTGGAGGTATCATCGAAGGCCCTTTCCTGCATCAACACGCAGAAATGTATTTTTGTTTATAACAGATGCGCGCTTGGAATCCAATCAGCAGTGGCGATATTCCAGAGAAACATGGAAAGCTGACTGAAGTCGGTCACCCACACCGTGGTCTTCCAGGACGACATCTTGGTCATAGGTCGGAACACAGTCGAGCATCTGCATAACCTGGAGGAGGTTCTTATTCAATGCAACCGTGTGGGGCTCAGGTTAAAATGCTCGAAGTGCTTTTTCCTGGTGCCTGAAGTGGAGTACTTGGGAAGGAGATTGCGGCGGACAGCATCAGGCCCACCAACGCGAAGACGGAGGCAATCGAGAACACATTTAGGCCACAGAATGTGACAGAGCTGTGGTCATTTCTGGGACTCCTGAAATACTTTGGTAATTTCAACATGCCATTTGCCTTCTTCACCGCCTGCTGTACCTGCATGGCAAACTTCAATGACTGATGTACCATGACACCCTGGTCTCGTTGCACCTCCCCTTTTCCTAATCTGTCACCATTCAGATAATATTCTGTCTTCCTGTTGTTGCCACCAAAGTGGATAACCTCACATTTATCCACGTTATACTGCATCTGTCATGCATTTGCCCACTCACCTAACCTGCCAGCCTCTTAGCATCCTCCTCGCATCTCACACTGCCACCCAGCTTCGTGTCATCTGCAAACTTGGAGATATTATATTCAATTCCTTCATCTAAATCATTGATGTATATTGTAAATAGCTGGGGTCCCAGCACTGAAACCTGCGGCACCCCACTGGTCACTGCCTGCTATTCTGAAAAGGACCTGCTTATTCCTACTCTCTGCTTCCTGTCTGCCAACCAGTTCTCTATCCATGTCAGTGCATTACCCGCAATACCATGTACTTTAATTTTGCACATTAATCTCTTGTGTGGGACCATGTCAAAAGCCTATTGAAAGTCCAAATACACCACATCCACTGGTTCTCCCTTGTCCACTCCACTAGTTACATCCTCAAAAAATTCTTGGAGATTTGTCAAGCATGATTTCCCTTTCATAAATCCATGCTGACTAGGATTGATCCTGTCACTGCTTTCCAAATGCGCTGCTATTTCATCTTTAATAATTGATTCCAACATTTTCCTCACCACCGATGTTAGGCTAACCAGTCTATAATTCCCTGTTTTCTCTCTCCCTCATTTCTTAAAAAGGGGTGTTACATTAGCTACCCTCCAATCCATAGGAACTGATTCAGAGTCAATAGAATGTTGGAAAATGATCACCAATGCATCCACTATTTCTAGGGCCACTTCCTTAACGACTCTGGGATGCAGCCTATCAGACCCTGGGGATTTATCAGCCTTCAATCCCATCAATTTCCCGAACACAATTTCCTGACCAGTAAGGATTTCCTTCAGTTCCTCCTTTTCGCTAGACCCTCAAACCCTTAGTATTTCTGGAAGGTTAGGTGTATCTTCCTTAATGATGACAGATCCAAAGTATTTGTTCAATTGGTCTGCCACTTCTTTGTTCGCTATTATAAATTCACCTGACTCTGACTGCTATGGACTTACGTTGGTCTTCACTAATCTTTTTCTCTTCACATATCTATTGAAGCTTTTGCAGTCAGTTTTTATGTTCCCTGCAAGCTTCTTCTAATACTCTATTTTCCCCCTCCTAATTAAACCCTTTGTCCTCCTCTGCTGAATTCTAAATTTTTCCCAGTCCTCAGGTTCAGCACTGTTTTATATTACAAGTGCAATACCTTGTACTGAAGCCAGGATAAAAAAAAATCAATATATTGAATGCCAACAAATGAACTCCCTCGCTCTGTTCCTGTGACTCCTGTCTCCATTCATTAATTCATTCCTGATCTAATGCAGCGCACCTTATTATGATCGGTGACCCGGAGGAATGCACAGTTTGTTTAAACCTGATCAAAACCTGTCTTTTGAATTCCCTTCTCTCCTTCCCTCTCATTCTGCTTCTAGCTTTTGGTTGCTGTTTTCAATTACATAGACTTAATGTAGAATGTACAGTAAAGAAACAGGCAATTCGGCCCAACTGGTCTATGCTGGTGTTTAATTCTCCACACGAGCCTCCTACCACCCCTCTTCATCTCTCCCTTTAATGCTTCTTTTGATATATCAAAAAGAGTTTAGTCCATAATTATAGTTTGTTTATTTATTTATTTCCCAGCACAGTTTGTCATTGACCAGGCCAAATCTTTTCTTATAAATGGATGATAGCATGCTATTCTGCAACTTGTAGACACTTTACAATGGAGGAACACAATAGTTCCATTCACAACAAAATTCTCTTTGATCCATGCTCTTTCTGATCAATATCGTGCTATTTCGGGGGATTTCCGTTAGGTCCACTGGGTTTTCAGAGATGCCCAACAGGAAATGGATATCTCATATTGATTTCCTTTCCCTCAGGCTGAAAACCCTGAACAAATGTAGATGCCCCAGATGTTCACAGATCCACTATATACCTTGGAAATCAAATTATTGGGATTGTTACTAATGCTACCACACCCGCCAATCAGCCCCTCGCTTCAGACTACCTGAGGACTGAATGTGTAAACTCACAACTCAGTAGAAATCAAAACCTCAGTGAACTGGAAAATGCAAAGAGTCAGCAAAATGAACCGCAACAACAACTTGCATTTATATATCGCCTTTAACATAGTAAAAACGTCTGAAGATGCTTCAGACAAGATTCGACACCGAGCCACATAAGGATAGGACAGGTGACCAAAAGCTCGGTCAAAGAGGAAGGTTTTAAGGAACGTGTTATTGGAGGAAAGAGAGGTGGAGAGGTGGCGAGGTTTAAGGAGGGGATTCCAGAGCTTAGAGCCTCAGCAACTGAAGGCACTGCCGCCAATGGAAGGCCAAGGAAATTGGAGAGGCGCAAGAGGCCAGAATTGGAGGAACACCGAGATCTTGGAGGGTTGTAAAGCTGGGGGAGGGTAGAGAGATAGGGAAGGGTGAGGTCATTCAAGAATTTGTACACAAGGATATATATTTTCATCCAATTGATACTGGGTTTCATGAAAAGACACCAAAAGCATGCAAAGCACACCAGCATAAGAGTGGTTTGCTACTAAAATAAGGCTTTGTACATTCATAGAAAGAACAAAACACAGTTAATTAACTCCAGTGAATGTATCATGCTAATATGTAAAAAAATCATGATGTATTGCAGCATTTCAGTAGCTCAGATTGGGCCTTGATTCAGCTTTTTGTCAATAAGCCTGATTTCACTCAGTACAGGTTGGAAATTTAAATATAAATTGAAGTATTTGATCATCTTTAAAATAAAGCCATTATATTCTTTATTGTATACTTGTTTTCAAAACGCGTACATATTCTATACTGCAGAAGTGGTGAGAATTGATCTTAACCCCATACAATTGGTTTTAATTTTGATGGGATAGGGTGTCAATTGATCTGAGTCACTGTCAAATACTTCTTGGTTTGACTAGGATTTGACTCAAGTAAGCCTAACCTTACAATTAGAGCTATGCCGTTCAGGGGTGAAGTCAGGAAGCATTTCTTCACGCAAAGAGTAGTGGAAATCTGGAATACTGTAGGGGATGATGTGTGGGGTCAGTTTGCCTTCCCTGACCCAGAGCGGTTGCGAGTCGCTCCTACTCCCTGGTTCTCGAGCCTGGATTTATTAATCAGGGTGTGATAAAGTACAGCAGATAACTGTTTTGTACAAAGAAGGTATGGATTTTATTCAAGAAAGCAAATAACACAAATACACTCCAGTAAAACTGTAAAATCTTACAAAAAGGTTCTAAACAAAGGGAAATACTTTGTTACAGGTAACAAACACAACAGGAATACCTCCCACCTCTCACTTACTCTCTCGCTAAGCCAGACTTTAGGGCAACAGGGATAATGCTCACCAATCCTTCCTTTGACAGTTAGGGCTGTTTCACGGTTTCGGGGTTTTTTGGTTATAGACGGTTTGCCTTGCTATACCCCGGACGTGGCAGAAGACCTCTGCTGCGTATTGAAGCCAGTTGGGGGCGAGTTCTTTTCTCCGATGTCGCGATGTTTCTTCCTGCGTTTTCTCGCCGTGTGCTCTCGATCTTGTTGTTCCGAAGTGCTTGGTCAGAGAAGTTCTTTCTGTGATGGTCAGAATAGAGATAGCTCTCTTGGTACGATAGGCCCTTAATTATATTCTGAGCCTGTTTAATCTTCGTGCCAAATCTAATGTTTCTTTTGTTTAAATTTTGCTGCCCAGCTAACTGAAACTTGATTAAGTTTTAATCTGGCGTTGATAGACTTTTCTGAGTTGATGAGCTCTTGTCCATTGTGATAGCACTGCTTTTTTTTGCTTTCGGAAGTTTGGGCCTGAGCCAGATATTTCAATGCTTGTTGAATCTTGAAGACCCAACATTCACCTTTTAAAAATCCCAAACTTGGTTCAACCTCGTAGATTTCTTCCATAAACATTTTAGGATCCCAAACTTTCTGTTTGATAGTCCCAAATCGAATTTCCTTTTCAATGAGTACAAACACTGAGGGGTTTCCACGAATTTTGCAACTCTACAGTCCCCGCTGTGACACTCTACATACTTGAGTGTCATGCTAGGTGAGCAAAATTCCTGATCTACCAAGAGTTAACCTTCCTTGTATTTACCTAGCTAAAACCTAAATGTGCATCCCCCTTTGAAATGCAATGTAGTTTACAGGCAAATACAGTCATTTCAATTCTGTTACAGCAGAAAGGGGGTCCAACAGCCCTCCATTACTCCGTTTCTATAGTAAAATAAAGGTACATTGTCAAACACAATTTTAAATAACATTCTTACAATACTCGATCTCGGCCGGAACTTCTGTATTTCTGAAAATGTCCCACCAAGGCGGAATTGTGATCTCAAGAATCTTTCTTCCTATCTCAATTGTTTTCTGTTCTAGAGTATAAAAATGTTTTTGTGAGATTACTACCGCTTCTAGTAGAGCGGTAAGATGTTCGGGTAGAGGGGGAATTTCATAGCCAAAATGTGTAACATAATCCTGCAGGTTTATAATGTTTCCCTCACAGTGAGATGAACAGTGGAGGAATGGGAACAATCCGTTCCTGGGCCACTTGAATTGCTGCCTCAGGTTTAAAGCAAAAACTGCTGTCACTCACCGGACACCAGAAGAGTTGTCCATGGTGGTAGTGGGGCGCACTGGTGGTGACACAATATGTCCCACCCCCTATATATGCAACCTGTGGAGGGACATGGTCTTGTGCCATTACATCCAGCAGCTTTAAACCCACACCGTGGTTTAGAATAGGCGTTGAAGTGCTGGGGACACAGTATTATGTGTGCACCCCGGCTCCGGCACCCAGAGAGGTCAGTACCTGTCATAGCGTGCTCCCACTTTATGACATAGGGTGGGACCACTGTGAAACGAACGTGTGCACCTCCTTGAATGACTCCAATTTTCTCCACCCTGTATAGCGGTGCGGGTCGGGCTGTCCCACCCATGACCGGCATCCTTAGTACTATCCCCATGATAGTGTGATTAGAACGCCCGCAATCTACTGGGACAGGATAGGCTTCAGAGGCTAGGAGGAGCTGGCACGGGCTTAGTGAATTACTGTATGGGTGGAGGGCTGCGAGGTGCTTGTTGCTGATCCAGGAGGAGACTAAACCTTGTTTTAAATCCTCCAGGTTGTTGCGGCCCTCGCCCAACAACCATGCCCCATACAGCACACACACCTCGTTCTGTGCAGCCTGGTCCGAAGCATTCCTATTCTCCCGTATGAGTGCATTCACTGTCTGTGCATGTTTTTCCAGCTCAGCCACAATCTCCTTTAAATGGACCATCAGAGCCTGGTCCTTGTGTAGCTCTGAGCCTGCTACTGTGTTTTCCTCTTTCAGGATCTTTCACAGTTGGTTCTTTAACCCAGTGATCTGCATCTGGAGTTGTACATCATCTATACTATTAACAATACCCGTTCCTGTACTGAATGCTGTGGCTACATCGTTTCAGGTTCCTCTTCTCTGCCTCCCGGACCCCCCCACTATTCCCAATATTCAGATCATAAAGCTGTTCTTTATCTACATTTCCATAGTCCAGTTCATAAAATTCCTGAAACATCACTTTCAACAGAGCTTCATAAAGCTTCTCTGTCTTCTTCGGGCTCCATACAGGCAGGTGGACTTCAGTCAGGTTCAGGATCACGGATGCCATAGAGTAGTGCACATTCTGAAACAAAACTTTGTCAGTAGGGATTAACACCAACCCATTCCCCGGACCCCTGGTGGTGGTGGGACACCTGTCTACAGTCATCTGTACCAGCGGGGCTCTGGACGGGGCTTCCTGGTGTATGAGATGAGCTCTGTGGCGTTGATGGTGTTCGGGGGATTTGGGATCACACAGACATTGGGACTCAAACCCACACAGACAAACAATGTGCACTGGGCCTCGAACCCACACAGACAAGACATTGGGCCTCAAACCCACACAGACGCTGGGCCTCAAACCCATGCAGACAAGACATGACATGGATCCCTTGTTTCTCCTTCCACCACTTTTCCCAACACAATCTCATATCTTTGGCTCGATTAGTTTCTATTAAGACAAAAAATGAAAGACAAATCTTTTGCTCTGTTGGGGCCGCCCCCTCACAGGTCCTTCTCCAGTTATTCACATTTTTTCATCTTTATATCAATTTAGCTAAGTCAAATGTCCAGCCTTTGTGATCTAAATTACTGGAGTTCACACAGCACTGCCCCATCCAGGTTCAAGTTCAGCTACACCTTGAGGTCATTTCCCTGTAAATCAATTACACCTCTCCGGTAATTGCCTGCTTGAAAGATAAAGAAAAGGACATCCATTGTGGCTTTTCTGTCTGCCCAATGGGTTAATTCATCCAACTTGTTTTCCCTTACTGTTACTGAGGGAAAACATCCACGCAAATATAACTTAAAATATAACTTCAAAATGTTACAAATGCTCGGAATAATTATACACTCTTGACAAGGTGTTGCTTTCTGCTTGTACAGAATGTTACCTTTTTTTTTGGACAAACACACATACTAATACATGGTACTACACATACCAATAGCTTACACATTACAATGGTTCTCTCCTTCATTCATAATAGCAGCACACAGCCTTTTCTCCACTGGTCACATTCTTGAGTTGGTCAGAACATTTTTATTTTTAAAATACCAAATATATGTGATTGCCTCATGTCCGGAACTAGAGGTTTTTCATATAATTTAAATCAACCAAAATTCCACCATGGCCATAATGAAAGTTTGGTTTTCCAGGTTAATTAACCTCAATTCCAAATTAGTTCAAACCAATTTCAAACTAACCAGTGTCAGTTGAAAAAAACTATACAGCCACACACACACTTAAAGACAAGTTACAAACCATCCATATGTTTTTAATTTTACCATTCACACTGAAACATCAGAGATTTTTAGTCCAGCATTTCTCCACCCGTGCCCATAACCTGCTGTAATGCAGCCAATAAAATCTGTACTGGGCCGTCGGCTGCCTTCCTGTGGCACTGTTTTGCCTCAGCACCCTCATAACCTGACTTTCCTCCTCTCGGGAGCCTACAATTCTGGCTCCAGTATCCCAAATTCCCAGTTATAACACTCTTGGGATTGACCCGCATTAATTCCTTCTTGTCTCCCTGTGCCCATAGTGTTCCCAGCATGTAGGGTGCACAAATCTGCTTTGTCTATGTTGCCAAAATCTAACTCGTAAAATTTCTTGAACATTTCTCTGAGTAGGGCCTGGTATAGCTGCTCCGTTTCCTTTGGGCACTATGCAGGTAAGTGTACTTCTGTAAGGTTTAAGATGACTGAAGCTACTGCATAGTGTACCTCCTGGTATTCCTCGATGTCACCTCTGTGACCCGTACTCACCCCCATTAGGGCGAGCAGGAGCAAGGCCCCTCTCATCATTCGGTTCCTTCCCTGTAGGGACAAAAAATAGATAGACTTGCCCTTGAGAAAAACAGTTCTCTGGCTTGACAAAGGTGATCCAGTTCTACAATCCAACTTGAACTTGAAAATGTTAAAATTTCTAAGATCTAAACTTAACTCCCAAAAATATTTAAAACACCCTTAAAATCATACAGTAATGCTATGTACATTCGCCATTCCGGTGGCCAGGCTAAATCCTGTTCTGCTCCTTCCTTTTGTGGCCTCTGGGCAGCTTGTATGGCTGGATGTAAGGTAGTCTGTACCGCAGGACCCGGAGAACTGGGGCTTTCCCTGAGTCCCAGATGATCGGGAGAATGGCCCCTCCGGTACTATAGCACACAACCCTCTTCTGTGTAGCTGCTGGGTCCATATAATTCCCTGTGGGTTCTGCGCAGCCTGAGGCTGCAGGCTGGGGACTCTCAGTTGGTGGCTGGTCCACCACTACCACTCCCATGAGTCCCTCACCGCCAAAGGCTGCTGGCTGGGGCTCCCTGTCAGCAGACTGATCCCTGATCTTGGATATTCTTTTACGGATGGCAAACCTCCCGGGGCTGAACCACTGAAACTGGGGTGCTGGTGACCATGGTGTCTTAGGCCGTGGTGTGCGGGGAGTCCTTCTTAAGGCTCTGGCTACTGGGGTGCGACCGAGTCCTAAATGTTTGGTGGGATAGCTCCTCCAGTAATACAGTTCACCACCCATATCGGTACTATACACTACATCGTATGCACTACCCTCGGAGAGGCGAGAGTTCGGGGATGTCGGAGATGCCTATAAAGGCCCAGCGGCAGTCGAGAGGCGTCGGCAGTCGGAGAGGCGGGAGTTCGGGGAGTCGGAGAGGCCTATAAAGGCCCAGCAGCAGTCGACAGGCGGCGGCAGTCGGAGAGGCAGGAGTTCGGGGGTCGGAGAGGATTTTAAAGGCCCAGTGGCAGTCGAGAGGCGGCGGTAGTTGGAGAGGCGGGAGTTCGGGGATGTCGGAGATGCCTATAAAGGCCCAGCGGCAGTCAAGAGACGGCAGCAGTCGGCGAAGTGGGAGTTCGGGGAGTAAGAGAGGCCTATAAAGGCCCAGCGGCAGTCGAGAGGCGTCGGCAGTCGGAGAGGCGGGAGTTCGGGGAGTAAGAGAGGCCTATAAAGGCCCAGGGGCAGTCGAGAGGCGGCGGTAGTTGGAGAGGCGGGAGTTCGGGGACATCGGAGAGGCCTATAAAGGCCCAGCAGCAGTCGAGAGGCGGCGGTAGTCGGAGAGGCAGGAGTTCGGGGAGTCGGAGAGGCCTATAAAGGCCCAGCAGCAGTTGAGAGGCGGCGGTAGTCGGAGAGGCGGGAGTTCGGGGAGTCGGAGCGACCTATAAAGGCCCAGGGGCAGTCGACAGGCGGCGGTAGTTGGAGAGGCAGGAGTTCGGGGACATCGGAGAGGCCTATAAAGGCCCAGCAGCAGTCGAGAGGCGGCGGTAGTCGGAGAGGCGGGAGTTTGGGGACATCGGAGAGGCCTATAAAGGCCCAGCAGCAGTTGAGAGGCGTCGGCAGTCAGAGAGGCAGGAGTTCGGGGGTCGGAGAGGATTTTAAAGGCCCAGTGGCAGTCGAGAGGCGGAGGCAGTTGGAGAGGCGGGAGTTTTGGGACGTCGGAGCAGCCTATAAAGGCCCAGCAGCAGTCAAGAGGCGACGGCAGTTGGAGAGGAGGGAGTTCGGGGAGTCGGAGAGGCCAGCTGGTGCAGCTGCAGCAGGGAGAGAAGGCAAAGAAGAAGTAGAAAGAAATCGAAAGGTGACATCACAGCCAAGGGAGTAAGTGATTGGCTGGTGATTGCTGAGTAGTTTTCTTTTTCTTTTCTTTATCAGTAAGCAACCTTTTAGCATTATTGTTGCCAAATTAAGTTAATCTAAGGGTTAAGTCATGGCAGGAGAGCTCGGACACGTGTTATGTTCCTCCTGTACTATGTGGAAAGTCAGGGACGCTTCCAGTGGCACTGGAGCTGCGGGTGGATTTACTCTGGAGCATCCATGATGCTGAGAATGATATGAATAGCATGTTTAGTGAGTTGGTCTTAGCGCAGGTAATAGGTACACAGCCAGATAGGGAATAGGTGACCAACAGGAAGAGCAGTGGAAGGAAGGTAGTGCAGTCATCCCCCTGCAAAACAGATACACCGCATTGGGTACTGTTGAGGGGGATGACTCATTCATGACACCATGGATGGCTCTGCTACAAAGGAGGGCAGAAAAAAGAGTAGGAGAGCTATAGTGGTAGCGGATTCTATTGTAAGGGGAATAGATAGACATTTCTGCGGCCGCAACCGAGACTCCAGGATGGTATGTTGCCTCCCTGGTGCAAGGGTCAAGGATGTCTCAGAGCGGGTGCAGGACATTTTGAAAAGGGAGGGTGAACAGTCAGTTGTCGTGGTGCAAATAGGAACCAATGATATAGGTGAAAAATGGGATGAGGTCCTACGTGACGAATTTAGGGAGCTAGGAGCTAAATTAAAAAGTAGGACCTCAAAAGTAATAATCTCAGGATTGCTACCAATGCCACGTGCGAGTCAGAATAGGAATCACAGGAGAGCTCAGATGAATACGTGGCTTGAGGAGTGGTGCAGAAGGGAGGGATTGAAATTCCTGGGACATTGGAACCGGTTCTGGGGGAGGTGGGACCAGTACAAACCGGATGGTCTGCACCTGGGCAGGACCGGAACCAATGTCCTGGGGGAGTGTTTGCTAATGCTGTTGGGGAGGAGGTAAACTAATATGGCACAGGGATGGGAACCTATGCAGGGAGACAAAGGGAAGTAGAATGGGGGCAGAAGCAAAAGATAGAAAGAAGAAAAGTAAAAGGGGAGGGCAGAGAAACCTAAGGCAAAAAGCAAAAAGAGGCACATTACAGCAAAATTCTAAAGGGGCAAAGTGTGTTAGAAAGACAAGCCTGAAGGCTCTGTACCTCAATGTGGGGAGTATTCAGAATAAGGTGGACGAATTAACTGCGCAGATAGCAGTTAACGGTTATGATGTAATTGGCATCACGGAGACTTGGCTCCAGGGTGAACAAGGCTGGGAACTCAAGGTCCAGGGTTATTCAACATTTAGGAAGGATAGACAGAAAGGAAAAAGAGGTGGGGTGTTATTGCTGGTTAAAGAGGAAAATAATGCAATTGTAAGGAAGGACATTAGCTTGGATGATGTGAAATCGGTATGGGTAGAGATACGGAATACCAAATGGCAGAAAATGCTAATGGGAGTTGTGTACAGACCACCAAACAGTAGTAGTGAGGTTGTGGACAGCATCAAACGAGAAATAAGGGATGCGTGCAATAAACGTACAGCAATTATCATGGGTGACTTTAATCTACATATTGATTGGGCTAACCAAACTGGTAGCAATGCGATGGAGGAGAATTTCCTCGAGTGTATTATGGATGGTTTTCTAGACCAATATGTCAAGGAACCAACTAGAGAGTTGACCATCCTAGACTGGGTGATGTGTAATGAGAAAGGACTAATTAGCAATCTTGGTGTGCGAGGCCCCTTGGGGGAGAGTGACCATAATATCATAGAATTCTTTATTAAGATGGAGAGTGACACAGTTAATTCAGAAACTAGGGTCCTGAACTTAAGGAAAGTTAACTTCAATGCTATGAAGTGTGAATTGGCCAGAATTGACTTGCAAATGATACTTAAAGGGTTGATGATGGATAGGCAATGGCAAACATTTAAAGATCACATGGATGAACTTCAACAATTATATATCCCTGTCTGGTGTAAAAATAAAATGGGGAAGGTGGCTCAACTGTGGCTAACAAGGGAAATTAGGGATAGCGTTAAATCCAAGGAAGAGGCATATAAATTGGCCAGAAAAAGCAGCAAACCTGAGGACTGGGAGAGATTGAGAATTCAGCAGAGGAAGGCAAAGGGTTTAATTAAGAGGGGGAAAACAGAGTACGAGAGGAAGCTTGCTGGGAACATAAAAACTGACTGCAAAAGCTTTTATAGATATGTGAAGAGAAAAAGATTAGCGAAGACAAACATAGGTCCCTTGCAATCGGAGTCAGATGAATTTATAATGGGGAACAAAGAAAGGGCAGACCAATTGAACAAATACTTTTGTTCTGTCTTCACGAAGGAAGACACAAATAATCTTCCGGAAGTAATAAGGGACTGAGGGTTTAGTGAGAAGGAGGAACTGAAGGATATCCTTAATTAGGCGGGAAATTGTATTCGGGAAATTGATGGGATTGAAGGCTGATAAATCCCTAGGGCCTGATAGTCTGCATCTAAGAGTACTTAAGGATGTAGCCCTAGAAATAGTGGATGCATTGGTGATCATTTTTCCACAGTCTATCAACTCTGGATCAGTTCCTATGGACTGGAGGGTGGCAAATGTAACACCACTTTTTAAAAAGGGAGGAAGAGAGAAAACGGGTAATTATGGACCAGTTAGCCTGACATCAGTAGTGGGAAAAATGTTGGAATCAATTATTAAGGATGAAATAGCAGCGCATTTGGAAATCAGTGACAGGATCGGTCCAAGTAAGCATGGATTTATGAAAGGGAAATCATGCTTGACAAATCTTCTGGAATTTTTTGAGGATGTAACTAGTAGAGTTGCCAAGGGAGAACCAGTGGATGTGGTGTATTTGGATTTTCAAAAGGCTTTTGACAAGGTCCTACACAAGAGATTGGTGTGCAAAATCAAAGCACATGTTATTGGTGGTAATGTACTAACGTAGATAGAGAACTCATTGGCAGACAGGAAGCAGAGAGTCGGGATAAACAGGTCCTTTTCAGAATGGCAGACAGTGACGCAGGGCTCAGTGCTGGGACCCCAGCTGTTTATGATATACATTAATGATTTAGATGAAGGAATAGAGTGTAATATCGCCAAGTTTGCAGATGACATTAAACTGGGTGCCGGTGTGAGCAGTGAGGAGGACGCTAAGAGGCTGCAGGGTGACTTGGACAGGTTCGGTGAATGGGCAAATGCATGGCAGATGCATTATAATGTGGATAAATGTAAGGTTATCCACTTTGGTGGCAAAAACACGAAGGCAGAATATTATCTGAATGGCGGCAGATTAGGAAAAGGGGAGGTGCAACGAGACCTGGGTGCCATGGTTCATCAATCATTGAAAGTTGGCATGCAGGTACAGCAGGTGGTAAAGAAGGCAAATGGTATGTTGGCCTTTATAGCTAGGGGATTTGAGAATAGGAGCAGGGAGGTCTTGGTGCAGTTGTACAGGGCCTTGGTGAGACCTCACTTAGAACATTGTGTTCAGTTTTGTTCTCCTAATCTGAGGAAGGATATTCTTGCTATTGAGGGAGTGCAGCGAAGGTTCACCAGACTGATTCCCGTGATGGCTGGACTGACATATGAGGAGAGACTGGATCAACTGGGCCTTTATACATTGGAGTTTAGAAGGATAAGAGGGGATCTCATAGAAACATATAAGATTATAACGGGACTGGACAAGTTAGATGCAGGAAGAATGTTCCCGATGTTGGGGAAGTCCAGAACCAAGGGACACAGTCTTAGGATAATGGGTAGGCCATTTAGGACTGAGATGAGGAGAAACTTCTTCACTCAGAGAGTTGTTAACCTGTGGAATTTCCTGCCGCAGAGAGTTGTTGATGCCGGTTCATTGGATATATTCAAGAGGGAGTTAGATACGGCCCTTATGTCAAGGGGGATCAAGGGGTATGGAGAGAAAGCAGGAAAGGGGTACTGAGGGAATGATCAGCCATGATCATTTGAATGGTGGTGCAGGCTCGAAGGGCCGAATGGCCTACGCCTGCACCTATTTTCTATGTTTCTATGTTTCTATGTTTCTATGTTAGCAAAGCTTTTGATAAGGTCACACATTGCAGATTGTTCACGAAGATTAAAGCGCATGGTATCCAGTTAAAAAGTGACAAGTTGGATCCAAAATTGGCTTATACATTGGAAGCAAATGGTAATGGTTAATGGGTGCTTTTATGAATGGTAGGATGTTTACAGTCGGGTTCCGCAAGGCTCAGTACTAGGTCCCTTGCTTTTTGTGGTATACATCAATGATCGAGGTTTGAATATGGGGAGTATGATTCAGAAGTTTGCAGATGACATGAAAATTGGCTGTGTGGTTGATAATGAAGAGGAAAGTCATGGACTGCAGGAGGATATCAATTTACTAGTCAGGTGAGCAGAACAGTGACAAATGGAATTTAATTCGGAGAAGTGTGAGGTAATCCACTTGGGGAGGGCTAATAATGAAAGGGTATACACATTAAATGGTAGGCTACTTAGAAGTGTAGATAAACAAAGATACCTTGCAGTGCTTGTCGACAGAACTCTTTTTGGGAGGAAACTAAAACATTAACTCGTGTCTCCCCGATCTGGGGGACACACCAAACATTTTCAAGGCCCTTTTTTTGTGTTTTTTTTGTGGGGTTTTTTGTGTTTTTGTTTTTTTTTTAGTTTTTTTTTGGGCACTAAAATCATATATATTTTTTTTTCTCCAAGCACGGCGCCAAGGCAAGCAGACATCGCCCTGGCGAAGATTTTGTAGTCCGTGCTGAGGAGGGAGACCGGGCGCCAGTTCTTAAGGAGGCGGAGATCGCCCTTCTTAGGCAGCAGGACGATGACTGCCCTGCGCCAAGAGAGGGGCATCTCCCCAGTCGGCAGACTTTCCCCCAGGACCCGCGCATAGTCGCCCCCCCAGGACGTCCCAGAATGCCCTGTGGAACTCCACGGTCAGCCCGTCCAGCCTCGAGAGCCGGTCGAGCGCGCTGGTCAGCTCCGCCAGGCTTAGCGGAGCTTCCAGATTTTCGGCGCCCTCCGGGCCGACCTTCGGCAGGTCCTCCCACAAAACTCTACGCACTTCCTCGCTAGACGGCTCCGGAGAGAACAGAGCCCCGTAATATTCATGGGCCCTGTTGTTGACGCCCTCCGGATCCGAGATGAGAGAGCCGTCGTCGGCCAGCAGCGTCAAGAGCTGGTAACGGACACTCTGTCTTTTTTCCAGCGAGTAGAAGAAGGGGGAGCCGCGGTCCAGATCCCGCAGGAACCGGATCCATGACCTCACGAACGCGCCTCGGGACCCGACGAGCTGCAGGTCCTTCAGCGCGGCCTTCTTCGCTTCGTACACCATCCGCAGGGCCGGGTCCTCGACGACTTGACCGAGACGGGACTCCAGGTCGAGCACCTCTTTTTCTAGGCGCCCGACCCTGGCCGTCCGCCTCTTGGTCGACCCCCTCGCGTACTCTTGACAGAAAACGCGGATGTGAGCCTTGCCCACGTCCCACCATAGCCTCAAGGAGGGGAAGCCCTCCTGCTTCCTTCTCCAGTCTGCCCAGAAACGACGGAACGAGTCCTGGAACCGCACGTCCTCCAGCAGCTGGTTGTTAAAGTGCCAGTACGCGGACCCCGTCCTCGCACGGAGCGAAGTGAGCTCCGCCGACACCAGGTGGTGGTCCGAACATGGCACCGGCCGCATGGAGGCCGCCGGGATGCAGGAAACGTACGCCCGAGACACGTAAAGGCGGTCGACTCTGCACCCAAGTAAAGGCGCTGGAGTCGGGGTGGAGATTTCGCCAGACGTCCACCAAGTCGAAGGACCCGACCAGGTCCCTCAACTTCTCGATCGCCGTCATGCTCTGCGGGGCACCGGAGCGGTCCCTCACCTCGAGGGTGCAGTTAAAATCCCCCCCGAGGATAATGCAGTCGCCGACGTCGATGGAGCCAAGAAGAGCGGACATCTCTTCAAAGAAGCGCGCTTGCTGCGGGCCGGGCTGAGGGGAGTACACGGTCACGAGATGGAGCGGCACGTCCTCCAGGTGAATCGTGACATGCAGCAAGCGGCCTGGCACGGGCTCCTCGACCCCCAAGATCTCCGACTGAAAATGCGGGGCCAGCAAGATGGCCACCCCACAAGAATTGGCGGTGAGGTGGCTCATGCGGACCTCTCCTTGCCATTCCAGGAGCCACGTAGCTTCGTCTCCCGGAACGGTGTGGGTTTCTTGCAGGAAGCACACCGCATATTTCCCCTCCCACAGGAGCGAAAATTTGTTAAATCTACGGGGTGCCTCTCTGCCGCCGTTGATGTTGAGGCTGGCTATGGTTATCTTCATGACAAAAGCATAGTGCAACCTCTACCTAACCTATGGTGGGGGGGAGTGGAGTCGTTTGTTGACTTCCACTCCCTCAGCAGCCCAGCGAGGAACCCTTTGAGCCGGCGCAGCTCAAGGCCTTGTGCCTTTGATAAGGGCCTGCCCGCGGCCATGGTTTTAGCGGCGGCGTGGACGGACGCGATGAGCAGCCCAGGCTCGGACCATTTTTCCCGGGCCAGATGGGCTCGGTTGCGGCGACCCTGGCTCTGGACCAAAAAGTCCCGGAGTTCCTTTACAGGAATGAGGGGGGACTCAGCGGCGGGTACGAGGAGATCCACCGCCTCACTGGCGATGGATTCGAGATCTTCTCCCTCGTCCCCCACCGAGACCCCGTCCCCCTCCGGGAGGTCGCCGCCAGCAGCCGGCCTGTCGACCGCACGAGGTACGACAAACGGCCCGGCCGCTCCATCCGGCCCTGGCTCTGCCCCGATCCCACCCCCAGGATCATCGGCAGAGGAGTCCCTATTGGGCGCTTTTAAAAGTGGTGCTGGGTCAGGAAGCGACAGCGGAAGGGGTTCCTCCTCCACCCCAGGAACCAGGGAACACGGAGAGACCTGGTTTAGGAAATTCTCCAGGTCCTCCAAGTACCCCAGCTCCAAAGTAGGGGGCGAGGGTTGGTGCTCCTCCCCCTCCCCGCCGCCACCCCCCGGCCCAGCGTGTACAGAATCATAAAAATTGTTAACACTTTGTATTTCTTCCGGGCCTAGCAAATCCCGGGGGAAGTTGGTTAATAGCTGGGCGGGCTCAGGTTCAGCCTTTTCGGCCCCGCCCGCCTCAGTCACCGGGACGCTCGACCCGGCGGAAACGCATTCATCCGCTGGCCCCACGCCCCCCACGACAGGCAGATCTTCCATGCCATCCCCGGGAGGCAGAGGCTGGGCAGCCTCGACTGCCTCACCCTCCCCGGGGACAAATTCCTCTCGCCTACGGCGCAGTTTGGGGGCGCTGGTGGGGGACGCGGGACACGCGGCGGGCACCGACTCCTCCGCGGAGGGATGTTGTTCCCCCTCCGCCTCATTGGAGCGGCGCCTCCTTTTGTTCCTGGGGGGGCGCGGAGGCAGGGAGACCTCCATGTCTGCCGAGGCCTCCCGCTCCACTCCCCCCTTTTTTTTTTCTTGCCCGCGCCCAAGCCCGTCTGCGGTATTGGTCAAGGGCTCGGGCACGGGCTCAGGGCATCCCGCGCTCGCCGGTGACAGGGTTGGGCTAAGCGCGGTGATCAGACTGTCTGGCGCACTAAATGTACCCGCCTCTAGGTGTTTCGCCTTCCTCCGCGCCTTCTTTCCGGTCGGATGCTCTCCCTCCCCACCGCCGGAGGCCGTGAAAACAAAGGCCTCCGACGATGCCCGTGCACCGACAGCTCCCGGCACTTGGATGCAACTAGGGGGAGGGGTGGCAGCGGCGCCCCACCTCCCTACAGGCATGGCACCGCACGCCATCCGACGTCCAAAAGACGCGGTAGGCAGTCCCCTCGTGCACCACATTAAATGATCCCTCTGTCATCTCCTCCCGTGCCAGCCGGACAAAGAGCTGGCGGCGGAAGGAGAACACGTGGCGCAGGCTGTTCTCCCTGAGGCCAAGCGGTATGGGGTTGATCCCCGACCTTACCTCCCCCAGTTGTTGTAGGTGAGGGAGGAGGAGCTCAACGGAAACAAAGGGCGGGATGTTGGAAAGGATGACCCTCTGCGCGGTGGCCTCGAGAGGTTCCACCGGCAGGAACGTCCCACCCACTGTGAGCCCCTTTTCAATGGCCATGGACACTGCCCGCTCCGACCGCAGGAAGAACACCGCCTTCCCAGACATCTTGGAGACTGCGACAATGGCCGAGGGGCCGACTATCCCAGCCATCGCCCGCATGCACTCCTCGATGCTCATTGTGGGGTGAGTGTAGCTCTTGACCCCGTGTTTCTTTGTTATTAGTCTGAAAGGTGGCAGGGCAGCAGGAGGCGCAGGAGGTGCCGTGGATGTGGACGCCGCCTGCGCATATGTCTTTGCTGGCCCTGCCACCGGCGTGGATGGGGTCGCCATCACGGGGTCCCTTTAAGGGCTACACCCACCCCAAAGTCACAGGCCTTAATGGTCTTAAATGGCCTCGTTGGTGTTTGAACAGAGGGAGCTCTGAAAGAGGCACACCTCTCCCCTAGTTGACGATTGGGGAGGGACCTTGCTCCCTCTGCTCAGTGGTCTTAATGTAATTTTTATTGAGGAGGCAAGGGGCTCTCAGAGAGAGAAGGGGGAGACAGAGAGAGTGACAGTGAGAGAGAGAGAGGGTGGGTGGGAAAGAGGGAAGCTGTGAGGGCAGGTCTCCCCTCACAGCAATGGGTGGGTGTTTTCTGGGGTGCACTCCCCAGATGATGGAAAAAAACAGGACACAGTCTTATAGGATGGTCTTCGGGTGGGAGGAGAAGATGTCTTCACCTGGGGCAGCTGGAGCCACCCAGGCACACACTCCCAACGATGTTAAATAGGGTGATTAATAATTCTTCAGCCAGGTAGCTCCAGCTGTCCCAGGCTAGGCAATGGGGGAGGGATGCTTCAGTGGTGTGTGAGGCCTAGCTGTAAGGAAGACCCCCACACACACTTCCACACACACACACCCCCCGCGATGTTCCGGCACTCTAGCAAGTCTTCTTTCCTCCCCCCACCGATATAACAAAGTCTTTCGGGGAATGCACCAATACACCCACCTGTAGAATAGTAATGGCTCTCCCTCCTTCCACACTGGATGTTGTTATTTCCCCCTCTCTCCAGCTCTCTGTAAAAGTAATAATGATGTTGAATTTTCTGCACTCCTCCTCTCCCTCTGGATGGATTGTAATGAAGTAAGCCCCTTCCTCCTCTTCCTGGGCTGTTTCACAGGGCTCACAAAGGCCTTCCAGGCAGGAGCAACAGCAGGGAGCTCCTTCTCTCACTGCAGCACAGCTCCAAGTGAATAGGCCATGCCTCCAACAGCTCCACCATTGGTCCACAGATCCTGAAAGTAGCAGGCCAGGTGGATAAGGTGGTTAAAAAGACATACGGAATGCTTGCATTCATTGGCCAAGACATAGAATACAACAGCAGGGAGGTTATGCTTAAATTGTATAATACACTGATTCGGCCACAGCTGGAGTACTGCGTGCAGTTCTGGTCGCCGTATCATAGGAAGGACATGATTGCACTGGAGAGGGTGTGGAGGAGATTTACGAGGATGCTGCCTGCAATGGAGAATCTTTGCTATGAGGACATTGGATAGGCTGGGTTTGTTCTCCTTAGAAGAGAGGAGGCTAAGGGGAGACCTCATTGAGGTGTATAAAAATTTGAGGGGCCTGGATATAGTGGATCGCAAGGGCCTATTTACTTGGTGGAATGATCAATTACGAGGGGGCATAGTTTTAAAGTGGCTGGTGGAAGGTTTATAGGGGATTTGAGGGGAAGCTTCTTCATGCAGAGGGTTGTGGGGGTCTGGAACTCACTGCTTGGAAAGGTGGTAGAGGCAGAAACCCTCAGCACATTTAAAAGGTGCTTGGATGGGCACTTGAAGTGCCGTAGCCTGCAGGGTTATGGACTTTGAGCTGGTAAGTGGGATTAGACTGGGTAAACTCTTGTTGGCTGGTGCAGATACGATGGTAAGTACTTCAGGGAATCTAATACGGCCAAAGTGATTTCCTGGACTAGTTTCGATTACCTGGATGGGTCGGAGAGGAATTTTCCCAGATTTCTTTCCCAATTGGCCTGAGTTTTAATCTGTTTTTTTGCCTTTCCCAGGAGATCGCATGGCTCCGGTTGGGGTGGAGTGTAAAATGTAACGATACACGGGGTATCACAGTTGTGTGGGGTGGGCTGATTGCTCTTTACCTTTCTGCCATTGTTCATTGTTCATAGGTTTATATCTAACCTTCAGGGCTGCTGGCCGAGGGCCGTATGGCTCTTTGTCGGCTGGCGTAGAAACGATGGGCCGAAATGACCTCCTTCTGCGCTGTAGATTTCTGTGTTTCTATGTTTCTTCTTCCTCTGCCTCTTCCCCTCTATCCTGAGGTGATCCTGCAGTCCCCTGTGACAGTTCCTGTCCCCTCTTGATTGCTAAGTTGTGCAACATGCAACACACCACAATAAACTCAGTGATCTGCTCAGGGTGGTATTGTAGGCTGCCTTCAGAGTAATCCAGGCATCGGAAGCACTGCTTCAGCACTCCAATTGTCTATTCGACTATATTACATGTGGCTATATGGCAGTTATTATAGCGATGCTCGGCATCTGTCTGGGGCTTATGGAGTGGGATCAAGAGCCAGGTGGCAAGGTCGTATCTTTTGTCCCCCAGCATCCAGCAGTGACCTTGTGGCTGACTCTTAAGCAGGTCAGAGACAGTGCTCTTACGCAAGATGTACCATCAATGATGCTCGCTGGAAAATTGGCATTTACAGCCATAATTATTTGCTTGTAGTCGACAAAGAGCTGTTCATTCAGGGAATAGAATTATTTTCAGTTCCGATACACCTCTGGCTGCTCTAAAGGTGCTCGCAGGATGATGTGTGCACAGTCTATGGCACCCTGGACCTTGGGGAAGTTTGCTATTCTTGAAAAACCCAAAGCCCTCTCACTCTGTGCCTCCCTGGTCAGTGGGAAGTTTATAAAGTCTATCCTGTGTGCGTAAAGCGCTTCAGTTACCTGTCGAATGCAGCGATGTGTGGCATGCTGAGAGATGCAGCATATGTCGCCAGCTGATGCCTGAAAGGAGCCTGATGCACAGAAGGAAAGTGCTGCAGTCACCTTCACCTCAACGGGCAGTGTGGTCCTGATGGTGCTGGTCGGCTGTAGATCTCCCTTAATGAGCTGGCATATCTCATTGATGACCTCTTTTCGGAAGCGCAGCCTTCTAACGCACTGTGTATCGGACAGGTCCAGATATGACTGCTTTACCCTGAAAATGTGTTGGGGTAAGGCTTCTTCCTCCTCAGCAGTCTGCGACCTATTTGATTGGGCACATAATGCTCTTCAATGAACCTTCTTCCAGCATGTAAGTCGTCGGCAATATTGGCAGAGAAATTACAGGCCTCATTCCTTTTAATGTCCTAAACTGTCATCAAAAGTCGTCAATTGCCCTCAAACAACCACAAATGTACTATAAAATAACCACAATGTGCTCTGATAATATGCAATATATTCAAACACCTTAAATACCACTCACAACTTACTTTTGTTATGTTCAGAATAACTCCACAAGAATACTGTAAGCTCAAACTGTTGTGACCTTGGTCTCTTTAATAAAACTCCAGAGTGAGGAAGCAGCATGGAAAACTGCCTTTTATACCTGCTTGCCCGGGGTGTACAGGTGACCCTTGGGTCTCCTACAGGTGCGCCCCCTTGTGGCAAGTCTTACACACTCGTAAAATTTACATACATAACAACTTTAAAGCTCCAACCAACTTGAAACAGCCTATTCTTCAAGTTTCTCCAATTTAAAAAATGGTGTCCATACTTCTGGGTTAAAGTCAGGTGAGTGCAGCGTGTTTTGGGCGGTATTTTATTCCAGCGGTAAAAATGGGCGATTTGCTGAATTTATCTCCGGCTGTAATTTTGGCCGGTATTCGGGCGGTGCGCGAGCAATGCTGTCAGAATTCATTAAAAAAAAAATGGGCGGGCGGTATTTGACTGCCGAATTTACTGCCGGAGATGTATGGGCGCTAAATGGGCGGTAATTTCCATTTTACATAGAAACATAGAAACATAGAAAATAGGTACGGGAGGAGGCCATTTGGCCCTTCGAGCCTGCACCACCATTCAATAAGATCATCGCTCATCATTTAACTCAGTATCCCTTTCCTGCTTTTTCTCCATACCCTTTAATCTCTTTAGCCACATCTAACTCCCTTTTGAACATAACTAACAAACTGGCATCAACAACGCTCTGTGGTAGAGAATTCCACAGGTTAACAACTCTGAGTGAAGAAGTTTCTCCTCATCTCAGTCCTAAATGGCTTACCCTTTATCCTTAGATTGTGACCCCTGGTTCTGGACTTCGCCAACATCGGGAACGTACTTCCTGCATCTAACCTGTCCAATCCCGTCAGAATTTTTTATGTTTCGATGAAATCCCCTCTCATTCTTTGAAATTCTAGTGAATATTAACCTAGTCGATCCAGTCTTTCTTCATATGTCAGTCCTGCTATCCCGGGAATCAGTCTGTTGAACCTTCGCTGCACTCCCTCAATAGTAAGAATGTCCTTCCTCAGATTAAGAGACCAAAACTGTACACAATATTCAAGATGTGGCCTCACTAAGGTCCTATACAACTGCAGTAAGACCTCCCTGCTCCTATACTCAAATCCTCTCGCTATGAAGGCCAACATGCCATTTGTCTTCTTCACCACCTGCTGTACCTGCATGCCAACTTTCAATGATTGATGTAGCATGACACCCAGGTCTCGTTGCACATCCCCTTTTCCTAATCTGTCACCATTCAGAAAATATTCTGACTCCATGTTTTTGCCATCAAAGTGGATAACCTCACATTTATCTACATTCTACTGCATCTGCCATGCATTTGTCCACTCACCTAACCTGTCCAAGTCACTCTGAAGCCTCTTAGAATCCTCCTCACAGCTCACACTGCCACCCAGCTTAGTGTCATCTGCAAACTTGGAGATATTACATTCAATTCCTTTGTACAAATTATTAATTAATGTTGTAAATAGCTGGGGGCCCAACACTGAGGTACCCCACTAGTCATTGCCTGCCATTCCAAAAAGGACACGTTTATTCCTACTCTTTGCTTCCTGATTGCCAACCAGTTCTCTATCCATGTCAATACATTACCCCCAGTACCATGTGCTTTAATTTTGCACACAAATCTCTTGTGTGGGACCTTGTCAAAAGCCTTTTGAAAGTCCAAATACACCACATCCACTGGTTCTCCCTTGTCCTCTCTACTAGTTACATCATCAATAAATTCTCGAAGATTTGTCAAGCATTATTTCCCTTTCATAAATCCATGCTGATTTGGACCGATCCTGTCACTGCTTTCCAAATGCGCTGCTATTACGCCTTTAATAATTGATTCCAACATTTTCCCCGCTACCAATGTCAGGCTAACCGGTCAAAAATTCCCTGTTTTCTCTGTCGCTTCTTTTTAAAAAACTGGTGTTACATTAGCTACACTCCAATCCATAGGATCAGATCCAGAGTCTATAGAATGTTGGAAAATGATCACCAATGCATCCACCATTTCTAGGGCCACTTCCTTAAGTACTCTGGGATGCAGACTATCAGGCCCAGGGGATTTATCGACTTTCAATCCCATCAATTTCCCTAACACAATTTCCTGACTAATAAGGATTTTCTTCAGTTCCTCCTTCTCATGAGACCCTTGGTCCCCTAGTATTTCCCGAAGGTTATTTTTTGTCTTCCTTAGTGAACACAGAACCAAAGTATTTCTTCAATTTGTCTGCCAGTTCTTTGTTCCCCATTATAAATTCACTTGATTCTGACTGCAAGGGACCTATATTTGTCTTCATTAATCGTTTTCTCTTCACATACCTATAGAAGATTTTGCAGTCAGTTTTTATGTTCCCTGCAAGCTTCCTCTCGTACTCTATTTTCCCCCTCCTAATTAAACCCTTTGTCCTCCTCTGCTGAATACTAAATTTTTTCCAGTCCTCAGGTTTGCTGCTTTTTCTGGCCAATTTATATGCCTCTTCCTTGGATGTAATACTATCCCTAATTTCCCTTGTTACCACGGTTGAGCCACTTTCCCTTTTTTATTTTTACGGCAGACAGGGATGTACAATTGTTGATGTTTATCCATGTGATCTTTAAATGTCTGCCATTGCCTATCCACCATCAAACCTTTTATTATCATTCACTTGTCTATCCTAGCCAATTCGCGTCTCATACTATCGAAGTTATCTTTCTTTAAGTTCAGAACCCTAGTCTCTGAATTAACTGTGCCACTCTCCATCTTAATGAAGAATTCTACCATATTATCGTCACTCTTCCCCAAGGGGCCTCGCACAACAAGATTGCTAATTAATCCTCTCTCATTGCACAAGACCCATTCTTGGATGGCCTGCTCTCTAGTTGGTTCCTCGACATATTGGTCTCGAAAACCATCCCTTATACACTCCAGGAAATCCTCCTCCACTGTATTGCTACCAGTTTGGTTAGCCCAATCTATATGTAGATTAAAGTCACCCATGATAACTGCTGTACCTTTATTGCATGCATCCCTAATTTCCTGTTTGATGCCATCCCCAACCTCACTACTACCTTTTGGTGGTCTACACATCTCCCACTAGTGCTTTCTGCTCTTTGGTGTTCCGCTGCTCTACCCATACAGATTCCACATCATCCAAACTCATGTCCTTCCTTACTATTGTGTTAATCTCCTCTTTAACCAGCAACGTTACCCCACCTCCTTTTCCTTTCTGTCTATCCTTCCTGAATATTGAATACTCCTGGATGTTGAGTTCCCAGCCTTGGTCACCCTGGAGCCATGTCTCCGTAATCTCAATTACATCATATCCGTCAACAGCTTTCTGCGCAGTTAATTTATCCACCTTATTACAAATGCTCCTCGTATTGAGACACAGACCCTTCAGGCTTATTTTTCTAACAGTATTTATCCTTTTCGAATTATGTTGTAATGTGGCCCTTTTTGATTTTTGCCTTTGATTTCTCTGCTCTCCACCTTTCCTTATCTTTTTTGTACCTTTTTCTTCTGCCCCCATTTTACTTCCATCTGTCTCCCTGCATAGATTCCCATCCCCCTGCCATATTAGTTTAAACCCTTCCCAATAGCACTAGGAAACACTACCCCTAGGACATTGGCTCTGGTCTGCCCAGGTGCAGACCGTCCGGTTTGTACTGGTCCCACCTCCCCCAGAACCGGTTCCAATATCCCAGGAATTTGAATCCCTCCTTCTTGCACCATTTCTCAAGCCACGTATTCATCTTAACTATCCTGCTATTTCTACTCTGACTAGCACATGGCAATGGTAGCAATCCTGAGATTGCTACCTTTGAGGTCCTACTTTTTAACTTAACTCCTAGCTCCCTCAATTCAGCTTGTAGGTCCTCATCCCATTTTCTTTACCTATATCGTTGGTACCTATGTGTACCACGACAACTGACTGTTCACCCTCCCCCTCCAAAATGCCCTGCAGCCGCTCCGAGACTTCCTTGAACCTTGCACCAGGGAGGCAACATACCATCCTGACGTCTCGATTGCGGCTGGAGAAACGCCTATCCATTCGCCTTACAATAGAATAATTCCTTTTAGTTCCTCATTCTCGCTGAACCCTTGGTTCTCCACTATTTCCTGGAGTTTTTTGGGTCTTCTTCCGTGAAGACAGATGCAAAGTATTTGTTTAATAACTTCTTGTGTGTCACCTTATCGAATGCCTTCTGAAAATCCAAATACACGACATCCACTGATTCCCACTCATCTATTCTATTAGTTACAACCTCAAAGAACTCTAACAGATTTGTCAAACATGATTTCCCTTTCATAAATCCGTGTTGACTCTGCCCAATCCCATTATTCTTTTTCTAAATGCCCTGTTACCACATCCTCAATAATAGATTCTAGCATTTTCCCTACTACTGATGTCAGGATGACTGGTCTGTAGTCTCTCTCCCTCCTTTCTTAAATTGTCGGGTTACATTAGCTACCTTCCAATCTGCACGCACTATTCTAGAATCTATGGAATTGTGGAAGATGACAACCAATGCATCCATTATCTCTATAGCCACCTCATTCCAAATCATAGGATGTAGGCCATCAGGTCCAGGGGATTTATCAGCTTTCAGTCCCATGAATTTTTCCAATAATTTTTTTTACTAATACTAATTTCTTTCAGTTTCTCATTCTCGCTAGACCCTTGGTTCTCCACTATTTCCTGGAGCTTTTTGGGTCTTCTTCCGTGAAGACAGATGCAAAGTATTTGTTTAATTTTTCTGCCATTTCCTTAGAACACTTCTTCATAGCCAATGACCTGGATGGGGACTCACTGGCCACACTGGCGAACAAGCGTAGGGCCATCCTGCTTAGTAGTTGTGGGCCCACTATCCATGGCCTTGTCAGGGACTTGCTAGCCCCAGCAAAGACAACAACCAAGAGCTATGAGGAACTCGTAACCTTAATACAAGAGCAACTAAAACCCAAAGAAAGCATCCTCACAGCCAGACACCGGTTTTACACTCACCAGCGACCCGAAGGCCAAGAAATTTCTAAGTATGCTGCAGATTTAAGAAGATAGGCTGCACCATGTGAGTTTGGCAACCACCTTACTGAAGCACAAAGGGACATATTCGTTTTTGGAATCGGCCACGAAGGCATCCTCCACAAAATGGTCTCTGCGGACATCACAGTCACCCTGCAGAAGGCAATTAAAGTGAGCCAGGCCTACATGATTTCAGTCGGCGACTCCAAGCGAATGATGACCCACATCCAGGACTCTAAACTGACGAGCGCATTGAACCAAATGGTGACTCTTAAAGGCAGAAATGCTGCCCTGAGTCCCGCAACCTTGAGACTGCCACATGGGACCAACTGGCTAGCCCCGTGCTGGCGCTGTGGAGGAAACCACAGGGCCCACCAGTGCCGCTAAAAAGACTATACTTGCAAAGGCTGCAACACGAAAGGTCATCTTCAGAGAATGTGCAGAAAAAGCTTTACTCACCGCGTCGCTGAAGACTTGGCTGATCACCTAGGCTCCGACACTGATGAAGACTGTGGTGTCCTTACACCTTACTATAGAATCACACGAGGCATGTACTGCAGACAAGGTCACTATGTGACCTGAACCTTTATTCCCAGGACCAAGAAGTGCTGATCCTGCTTGGGACCTCCCTTTATATACCTGGATGACCAGGTGAGGAGTGACTCCCATAAGTTCACACTCTGTGGTAAAGGTGTGCATTACTCCGGTGTATACAGTGTACAGTGTTGTTACATAAAGGTTGCAGTTATGTGAAGGTTATAAACATGACATCACCTCCCCCACTGTCTTTGGGTCAAAGATTGAGTCTTTCAGGTGATCGACGCTCTCCCATGGAGCGCTGCAGTTGGGGCTCTGGTGGTTGAGCCTTGGCATGCGTCTCTGTCGCCTGAGGTGATTCCAGAGCCTGTCCAGGCTGGCCGCAAGGACTGTGCCTGCTGGTGAATGTCCTTGTTGCTCGTTCACTGGCAGTGGTGTGGTTGACATCTCATGATCTCCCTCAGGTTCCTCAATGTCCATGCTGAACCTTTTCTTTACTTGGTCCAGATGTTTGCAGCATATCTGCCCATTGTTAAGTCTGACCACTATGACCCTATTCCCCTCTTTGCCAATTACAGTACCCTCACGCCACTTGGGTCCCAAAGCATGATTGAGAACGAATACCGGGTCATTGATTTCTATGCCTCTCCCAACTGAGTTGCGATCATGGTACTCGATTTGGGACTGGCGCTTGCCCTCAACAATGTCTGACAGGGCTGGATGAATGAGGGACATCCGCGTTTTAAGCATGCATTTCATGAGTAGCTCCATGGGCGGGACTTCCGTGAGCGAATGCGGGTGGGACATGAGTAGCTCCATGGGCGGGACTCCCATGAGCGAATGCGGGCGGGACCTGCAGGCCAGCAGGAGACGCGATAGGCGGTACTGAAAGGAGGGTCCTTGAATCCGGAGCTTGCCCTGTTTTAAGATTTGAACCGCACGTTCCGCCTAGGCATTGGAAGCCGATTTAAACGGTGCTGTACTGATGTGTTTGATACCATTACCAGACATAAACTCCTGGAATTCATAGCTAGTGAAACATGGGCCTTTGTTGCTAACCAGGATGTCTGGCAAGCCGTGGGTTGCAAAGACCGTATGCAGACTCTCCACGGTGGTGGATGCAGTGCACAAATTCAATATGATGCACTCGATCCATTTCAAGTATGCATCAACAACAATCAGGAACATTTTTCCCATGAACAGGCCCACGTAGTCTACGTGAATACGTGACCATGGCTTGGTGGGCCAGGGCCACGGGCTGAGTGGGGCCTCCCTGGAGGCATTGCCCAGCTGGGCAAATGTCGTGCACCTACGAACCCAGTGTTCCAGGTCTGAGTCAATTACCAGCCACCATACATGTGACCGGGCAATGGCCTTCATTAGCACGATGCCTGGGTGCTCGCTGTGGAGTTCCCTGATGAATTTGTCCCTTCTTTCTGGGGCATGACTACCCGGCTGCCCCATAGCAGGCAGTCGGCTTGGATGGAGAGTTCATCCATCTGTCTGTGAAACGGTCTGACCGCTTCAGGGCATGCTCCGTGTGCGGATGCCCAATCCCCAGTCAGGACACATTTCTTTATCAGGGATAGGAGGGGATCTCTATTGGTCCAGATTTTGATCTGGAGGGCTGTGATGGGGGAGCCTGCGGTGTCGAAAGCCTCAACGGCCATGACCATCTCTGTGCTTTGCTCCAACGCCCCCTCGGTGGTCACCAGTGGGAGCCTGCTGAGCGCGTCAGCGCAATTTTCGATGCCCGGCCGTTGCCCTATGGTGGAATCATACGCAGCCAGCATGAGGACCCATCGCTGAATGAGAGCTGACGCATTAGCATTGACAGCCTTGCTGTCAGACAACAGGGATGTTAACAGCTTGTGGTCCGTTTCTAACTCGAACCTTCTGCCAAAAAGGTACTGGTGCATCTTTTTCACCCCGTAGACACATGCGAGTGCTTCCTTTTAAACCATCCCGTATCCCCGTTCTGCCTGGGAGAGCGACCTGGAGGCATAAGCCACAGGTTGGAGTTGGCCCTCATCATTACTCTGCTGCAACACACACCCAACCCCATAGGATGATGCATCACACGTTAAAACCAGTTTCTTACAGGGGTTGTACAAGGTCAAAAGCTTGTTAGAACAAAGCAGATTCCGCACCCGATTGAAAGCCCATTCTTGACACTCCCCCCAAAACCATTCACAACCTTTATGCAGGAGCATGTGCAGCGGCTCCAACAATGTACTTAAGTTCGGCAGAAAGTTCCCGAAGTAGTTCAATAGTCCCAGAAATGACCGCAACTCTGATGTGTTGCCGGGCCTGGGCGCACGACGGATCACCTCCGTTTTGGATTCGATTGGCCGGATCCCATCTGCAACAACCTTCCTGCCCAAAAACTCAACCTCTATGGCCAAAAACACACACTTGGACTTCTTTAGTCGCAGGCCTTCCCAGTCCAGTCGGCGTAGCACCTCCTCCAGGCTGTGGAGGTATTCCTCGGTGTCTCGACCCGTGATTAGGATGTCATCTTGGAATACGATTGTTGCAGGGATGGATTTGAGCAAGATTTCCATGTTCCTCTGGAAGATAGCGGCCGCTGAACAAATGCCGAATGAACACCTGTTGTAAACGAATAGCCCCTTGTGCGTAGTGATGGTAGTCAGAAGCTTGGATTCTTCAGCCAGTTCCTGAGTCATGTAGGCTGAAGTGAGGTCCAACTTGGTGAACAGCTTGCCACCTGCCAGCGTGGCAAAAAGATCCTCCGCTCTCGGAAGCGGGTATTGGTCTTGTAGTAACACTCGGTTGATGGTGGCCTTGTCGTCATCACAGATCCTGACTGAGACATCCGCTTTAAGGACAGGAACGATGGGGCTTGCCTAGTCACTGAATTCAACAGGCGAAATTATGCCCTCTCTTAGCAGCCTGTCCAACTCACTCTCAAATCTCTCACGCATCACATACTTTGGCTTTGTGGTGCACTGGTCTGGCGTCCGGGGTGATGCGTATCACTACTTTGGTGCCCTTGAAAGTCCCAACACCTGGTTGAAAATGTGGCTCGAATTTCTGTTAGACCTGTGAGCATGAACTTCGCTCCACAGATAAAATGGCGTGCACATCCCCACATTTCCAGTTCATCTCGGCCAACCAGCTCCTCCCCAAGAGCGCAGGACCATTCCCCGGGACAATCCAGAGTGGCAGCCGGTTCTCTGATCCATTGTGTGTGACCACCAAGTTTGCACTGCCTAGTACTGGAATGATCTCTCTGGTGTAGTCCGTAACTGCGTGTCAATGCGTTCCACTTTGAGTTAGCTTTGAGTGGCCATAGTTTTTCAAATTGCTGGGCACTCATAAGTGACTGGCTGGCTCCTGTGTCCAGCTCCATGCATACCGGGATGCCATTTAATAGAACCTGCATCATCACGGGTGGCGTTTTGGTAAACGAGCTGTGAACGTCTGCCATGTGAACCTGCTGGACTTCAGCATCCATAGCTTTGCCCTAAGCATCACCCTGCCTTGCAGACCCCTCGTCTGGTTCCTGTGCCTCGTAAACTAGCCTCGCTATGGGCTTTCTGCACATTCTAGCCAGATGTCCACTGAAGTTACAGTTTTTGCAGATAAATTGCTGAAACCTACAGGTTCTCGCAGCATGTTTGTCCCAGCACCTCCAGCATGAGCTGAGATTGTTGTGAACAAAGGAACTGTTAACAGGCATTCCTCGCTGATTGTCTCTTTGATTACTCCTGAGCACTTTGTTGCTGAGGGGCAATGGTCCCATCACGGGATGCATTGTCCCTTGTGATGGCATGAATTGCCGATCCCCCTGCCATTGTCTCTGTTGCTGGCCCACCCTGGAGCCTGTTGCTACCTGAGCGGTGTCGAATTTCCCTTGCCTGCCTGAGGGGTTCTGAATCTCGTTTACAATGTTAACTCCCTGGTCCATCGCCACGTTGGAACCAGGGCTGCGAGCGTAAATTATCTCCGTCTCCTCTTCTCCTGCCATGAAGGTCTGAGCTATCAACATTACCCTTTCCAAAGTCAAGTCCTTGGTCTCAATAAGTTTCCTGAAAATCCCGGCATAACCAATGCCCTCAATGAAGAAATCCCTTAATATCTGCCCCCCTGCAGGTGTCTGTGAACTTACAGAGGCTGGCCAAAAGCCGAAGGTCAGCAACAAAGTCTGATATGCTTTGTCTCTTCCGACGCCGGTGTGTGTAGAACCAGTGCTGGGCAATATGTATACTGCTCGCCGGTTTGAGGTGCTCACCGATCAGAGTGCTGAGCTCTTCAAAGGACTTGTCCACCGGCTTCTCGGGTGCGAGCAGGTCTTTCATCAGCGCATACATCTTGGAACCACAGCTGGTCAGTAGATGCGCCCTCCGCTTGCCAGCCGCTTCCTCTCCCAGCCAGTCCTTCATGACCAAGCTCTGCTGCAGCCTTTCAACGAAATCATCCCAGTCCTCACCAACACAGTACCGTTCCTCTGTGCTACCGGTGGCCATCCTCATGAGTCATTGATTCCTGTTTCTCGTTGCCAAATGTGGTGTCCTTACACCATACTATAGAATCACACGAGGCATGTGCTGCAGGCTAGGTCACTACGTGACCTGAACCTTTATTCCCAGGACCAAGAAGTGCTGACCCTGCGTGGGACCTCCCTTTATATACCTGGATGCCCAGGTGAGGAGTGGGCCACAAGTCTCCCACAAGTTCACCCCCTGTGGTCAAGGTGTGCATTATTCCGATGTATACAGTGTGCAGTGTTGTTACATAAAGGTTACAGTTATGTGAAGGTTACAAACATGACAAAGACGAAGCTGATCAACCCCTGGAAGAAGAGTATGGAATTTATACCTGCTCCACCGAGAGTTCCCCGTGGAAGACGGAAGTAGACATCAACGGAGTTCCAGTTTCGATGGAGATCGACACAGGGGCGAGCCAGTCTTTGATGAGCCAGATGACCTTTGAAAAACTTTGGATCAATCCCACCAAACAACCAAAACTGTCTCCTATCCAGGCAAAGCTGCTCACCTACACCAAAGGCAAAATCCTAGTCATTGGCAGCGTGGATGTCCCGATCTCCCAGGGCGGCGTGATGAACAAACTCCCCCTGTGGATTGTTGCCGGCGATGGTCCAAAGCTGCTGGGAAGAAGTTGGATGAAGCAGGTCCAAGTTGGTTGAAGCAACGACGGCCTCTGGGCTCCAGCAATCGACATCTCAAGCAGTCCCGAACTTGGATCCATCGCTGCAGCTAGAAATCCTACCGTCCAGCTCGACTGCGCGGAGACGACTGCATATCACCGTGGCGAGATCACCCAAACTGAACGTCCAGACTTCACCTTCCAGGCCGTGGCAGGACACCAAGGAAAGAAGATCAGCGAAAAAGGTGGATTCCTGACCTCTGTGGCCGAACCTGAGAAGAAAAAGATCACTACAGCCGACCGAGAGCGAGAATATGGCGGCCGCACCACAAGGCGAAGAACCTAAAATCAAAATGGCCGTGACCCGACGGTGAAGGGCAGCGTTGGAGGAGCGACACGTGGTAACGAGCGGCAAACCAGATTGGAAGGCCTCCTTAAAGGAGACCAGTAACCCAAAGAAATTAAAGGCACAGTTTCACTCTAAAGATGACAAAGATTTTAAAGTTAAAAGTGCAGTTAGCAAATGCATGTATGCTAATGTAAGGTTGAATTATGATGCCGGCGTAACAGATGATAAAAATATAATGAATGCTTGTGAAAGTGATGTTAAGAACAAGTTTGTACTGTTAAATAATGATGATAGAAACTTTAATATGACAAATTTAACCATGTATGGAGACACCGAGATACAAGAAAGTGATGTAAGTGCTGAAAGTAATAATGTAAAGAGAGATAACAGTGCGGAGTCGACTATGTATGATCGGAGCCAATGTGTCATGTATGCAGAAAATAGACTGTTAAAGGACACTGGGTTTTACAGGTACAATGTAAATGCCAGAGGTATCCCACCGTGGGAGACGCCCCAGGTCCAGTGGACCACCTGACTATGTAGCCTGGACTTTTGGGACAAATGCGATGCCCCAGGAAGGGCTCACACACACCCAGTGGGAGCAGACCCACTGCAGGGACAGCAGTTAATGGTCAGCACAGCCACCACCACTGGCAAACTGCCGCAGATCGGCCCTACACCCCCTGGCCATCAGGGCCAGCACCAGGAGTGAGAGGCCAGTACACTCCAGCTTTCCTGGCGGACTCTGGGATGACCAGACTTCCACCACCAATGGAGGACAAGAAGCCCACACAGTCCTGTGTCGCTGGCCACCACCAAACACCACCACTTACCCACTCTACAGAATACGTACCCTACCCATTGCACCAGCTCCATCACTGAGGGATCCCACAACAGTGACACCCACATGGTCTGTGTGTGAGGGGGGGGGGAAATGTATGAGGCCAACCTCAAGCACAGGGATCACACCTGGCACACACACAACCCTCAACACAACCTCCCACAGCCCACTATTGATCACCTCCCCAGGTCATAGCAATAAGGACTTGAAAAAGGCTTGGGGGGGGGAGTGTTGTTCTGTATGCATGCCAATAATGTAATGATGTACTGCAACTCTAAGCCTGAATGTACCTTCACCCTGTATATACCTTACCTGTACACCAGAGGGTGCTGCTGTTGGAGACCTTATGGTTACCTGTACACTGCAGGTAACCCGGTATAAAAGGGAGCTCACCTCTTGGTGTCCTCACCCTAGGAGCTGAAATAAAGGACTACAGTCTATACGGTTCAAGTGCCATACCCCTGTCTCATGGAGTCATTAACAGAGTGCCTACATACACAATAGCTCCGCCATTCAATAAGATCATGGCTTATCTGATCATGGACTCAGCTCCACTTCCCTGCCTGCTCCCCATAACCCTTTACTCCCTTATCACTCAAAAATCTGTCTATCTTTGCTTTAAATTTATTCAGTGACCCAGCCTCCACAGCTCTCTGGGGCAGAGAATTCCATAGATTTACAACCCTCTGAGAGAAGAAATTTCTCCTCATCTCAGTTTTGAAAGGACAACCCCTTAATCTGAGACTATGGGCGATGCCTTATTCTAAGACTATGTCCCGTAGTTTTAGTTTCCCCTATGTGGAAGTATCCTCTCTGCATCCACCTTGTCGAGCCCCCTCATATCTTATAAGTTTCATTTAGTGAACAGTGCTCATAGTATCATTAGGTTCAGAGTAGCTATGGAAAAGGACAGGGAGCAATCAAGAGTAAAAATACTTAATTGGAGGAAGGTAAATTTCAGTGGGATGAGAAAGGACCTGGCCTGAGTAAATTGGAATCAAAGATTGGCAGGCAAAGCTGCAGTGGAACAATGGGCTGCCTTTAAAAAGGAAATAGTTCGGGTACAGTCGAGGTACATTCCCACTAAGGGCAAAGGTAGGGCAACTAAAGTCAGAGCACCCTGGATGGCGAAGGAGATAGAAAGTAAAATGAAACAGAAAAAGAGCTCATATGACAGATGTCAGGTCGAGAATACTCCTGAGAATCAGGCTATATATATAAAGTTCAGAGAAGTGAAAAAGAAAATAAGAGTGGCAAAGAGAGGGTATAAGAATAGAATGGCAACTAACATAAAAGGTAATCCAAAAGTCTTCTTTAGGCATATAAATAGTACATGGGTAGTTAGAGGAGGGGTGGGACTGATTCGGGACCAAAAAGGAGACCTATGCATGGAGGCAGAGGGAATGGCTGAGATATTAATTGAGTATTTTGCATCTGCCTTCACCAAGGAATAAGATGCTGCCATAGGCATAGTGAAGGAGGAGGTAGTGGAGATACTGGTTGGGATAAGAATTGATAAAGCCGAGGTACTAGAAAGGCTGGCTGTACTTAAAGTAACAAAGTCACCAGGACTGGTGGGGATGCAACCTAGGAGTCTATTAACTAGCGACACAGCAGGGCAGCTGAGTCCTGTAGAGTGCACATCCTGTGCCATGTGGGAAGTCCCAGATGCTTCACACAGCCTGGATGACCACATGTCTCCAGGTGTCTCCAGCTGAAGCAACTCGAGCTCTGCGTTTCCGGGCTTGAGCGATGGCTAGAGTCACTGCGATGTATCCGCAAGACTGAGAATTTTGTGGCTAGCACGTTTCAGGAGATGGTCACCCTGCAGGTTAAGAGTGTGCAGGCAGAGAGGGAGTGGGTGACCACCAGACAGAAGAGGAGTACTAGGCAGGTAGTGCAGGAGTCCCCCGAGTCCATCTTGCTCTCCAACCAGAATTCTATTCTATGTACTGGTGAGGGTGATAGTGCTTCTGGGGAGTGCAACCAGAGCCAAGTCCATGGCACCATGGGTGGCTCAGCTGCACAGGAGGGGAGGAAGAAGAATGGAAGAGCTATAGTGGTAGGGGATTCAATAGTCAGGAGAGCAGACAGGCATTTCTGTGGCCGTAGACTTGACACCTGATGGTATGTTCCCTCCCTGGTGCCAAGGTCAAGGATGTCACCGAGCGACTGCAGGACATTCTGGGTGGAGAGGGAGAACAGCCAGAGGTCATGGTTCATATCAATACCACTGACATAGGTAGAAAGAGGGATGAGGCGCTGCAGGCAGAGTTCAGGGAGCTAGGAGAGAGATTGAAAAGCAGGATCTCAAAGGTAGTAATCTCCGGGTTACTGCCAGTGCCACATGCTAGTAAGTACAGAAATAGGAGGATAGAAAGGATGATTGTGTGGCTTGAGAGAGAGTATAGGCAGGAGGGCTTTAGATTCCTGAGGCATTTAGACCGTTTCTGGGGAGGTGGAACCTGTACAAGCCAAACGGGTTGAACCTCAACAGAGCCGGGACCAATATCATTGCCGAAGGTTTTGCTAGTGCTGTTTAAACTAACTTGACAGTGGGGTGGGAACCGGAGAATAGATTCAGTGAGGAGAGAAGCAAAGCTGGAATTGGGCAACAGTGAAGTAGTAGTAGAAAGAGAATTTGGAAGACAGAGGAAACAAGGGCTGGAAAAAAGACAACAGGGAGTTTGGCAATACTAAATGGTATATACTTCAATGCAAGGAGTATAGGAAATAAGGCAGTTGAGCTGAGAGCACAGATTGGCAATTGGGAGTACGGTATTATAGCTATTACTGAAACACGGCTGAAAGAAGGGCAGGGATGGCAGTTCAACATTCCTGGTTACAGCGTTTTCAGATGGGATAGAGAGGGAGGTAAAAAATGAGGGGGGCTCGCAGTATTGATTAAAGAAACAATTACAGCTGTGAGAAGGAATGATAAGTTAGAAGAGTCATCAAATGAGGCCATATGGGTTGAATTAAAGAACAAAAAGGGGCAATCACACTCCTGGGAATGTACTATAGACCCCCAAACAGTCAGAGGGAGATAGAAGAACAAATATATGGGCAAATTGCTGCGAAGTGCAAATGCTCTCGAGCTGTAATAGTGGGGGATTTCAACTACACTAATATTAATTGGGAAAAAGGTAGTGTGAATGGTACAGAGGTGCAGAATTCCTAAAATGCATTCAGGAGAACTTCTTTTGGCAGTTTGTAACAAGCCCAACAATGAAGGGGGCGGTTCTGGACTTAGTTTTGGGGAAGGAAGAGGGGCAGGTGGAAGGGGTATCAGTGGGAGAGCATTTTGGTGCGAGTGATCATAACTCAGTAAGATTTATGATAGTTATGGAAAAGGACAAAAGGGGACCAGGAATCAAAATTCTCAATTGGGGTAAAGCCAATTTTGCTCAGCTGAGATGGGATTTGGCCAAAGTGGACTCGAAACGGCCACTTGATGGTAAATCATTGTCAGAACAGTGGGAGGCATTCAAGGAGGAGATCCTGAGGGTACAGAGCAAGTATGTTCCCTTAAAATAAAGGTGGGGCTAACAAATCTAGAACCCCCTGGATAACAAGGGACATACAGGGTAAGATAAAGAAAAAAAGGGAAGCATATGACAGATAGTGGGAACACAACACTGCAGAAACTCTAGAAGAGTAGAAGAAATGCAGGGGTGCAATTAAAAAATATATCAGGAAAGCAGAGAGCATGAAAGAATGTTGCCAAGTAAAGTCAGGGGAAACCCAAAGATGTTTTATAAATACATTAGAGAAAGAGGATAACTAGAGAAAGAGTGGGGCCTTTTACAGACCAAAGGAAATGTGTGTGTGGAGGTGGAAGGCGTGGGTAGGATTCTTAATGAATACTTTGCATCCATTTTCATAAAAGAGAGGGGTGATGCAGACTTTGCAATGAGGGAGGAGGAGTGTGAAATATTAGACAAGGTAAACATAGTGAGAGAGGAGGTATTAAGGGGCTTATCAGCTTTGAAAGTGATAAATCCCTCAGCCCAGATGAAATATATCCCAGGCTGTTAAGAGAAGCAAAAGAGGAAATAGCAGGGGCTCTGACCATCATTTTCCAATCCTCTCTGGCAACAGGTGTGGTGCCAGAGGACTGGAGGACTGTTAATGTTGTACCTTGGTTCAAAAAGGGAGAAAGTGATAGACCGAGTAACTACAGGCCAGTCAGCCTAACCTCGTTTGTGGGAAAATTATTGGAAAAAGTCCTGAGGGTCAGGATAAATCTTCATTTGGAAACACATGGATTAATTAAAGACAGTCAGCATGGATTTGTTAAGAGAAGGTCATATCTGACTAACTTGATTGAATTTTTCGAGGAGGTAACCAGGAGGGTCGATGAGGGCAGTGCATATGATGTAGTTTATATCAATTTTAGCAAAGCTTTTGATAAGTTCCCACATTGCAGACTGGTCACGAAAGTAATAGTCCATGGGACCAGAGCAAAGTGGCAAGGTGGATTCAAAATTGGCTCGGAGGTAGGGTAATGGTTGATGGGTGTTTTTGTGGCTGGAAGGCTGTATCCAGTGGGGTTCTGCAGGGCTCAGTGCTGGACCCCTTGCTTTTTGTGCTATTTATCAATGACTTGGACTTGAATGTTGGGGGTATGATTAAGAAGGTTGCAGATGACACTAAAATAGGCTGTGTGGTTGATAATGAAGAAGAAACCTGCAGACTCCAGAAAGCTATCAATGTACTGGTCAGGTAGGCAGAACAGTGGCAAATGGAATTCAATCCAGATAAGCGTGAGGCATGCATTTGGGTAGGGCTAACAAGGCAAGGGAATACACATTAACTGGTACGACACTGCAAAGTGTAGAGGAATAAAGGGACCTTGGAGTGCAGGTCCACAGATCCCTGAAGGTAGATAAGATAGTTAAGAAGGCATATGGAATACTTGCCTTTATTAGTCAAGGCATGGAATACAAGAGCAAATAAGTTATGCTTGAACTGTATAAAACACTGGTTAGGCTGCAGCTTGTATTCTGGTCACCACATTACAGGAAAGATGTGATTGCACTGTTAAGGGTAGAGAGGCGATTTACAAGAATGTTGCCTGGACTGGAGCATTTTGGCTATGAGAAAAGATTGGAGGTATTGGGTCTGTTTTCTTTGGAGCAGAGGAGACTAAGGGGAGACCTGATTGAGGTGTATAAAATTATGAGGGACCTGGATCAAGTGGATAGGAAGGACCTGTTTCCCATTGCAGAGGGGTCAACAACCTGGGGGCATAGATTTAAAGTAATTGGGGGCAAGTTTAGAGGAGATATGAGGGGAAATTTCTTCACCCAGAGCATGGTGGGGGTCTGGAACTCACTGCCTATAAAGGTGGTAGAGGCAGGAACCCTCACCATATTTAAAAGATACTTGCATGTACATTTAAAGTGCCGTAACCGACAGGGCTATGGACCAAGAGCTGGAAAGTGGCATTAGGCTGGATAGCTCTTGGTCGGCCGGTGCGGACACGATGGGCCGAAATTGCCTCCTTCCATGCTGTAAATCTCTAGGATTCTTCTATGATTCTAGGACGCTGAGGGAAGTGAAGGACGAAATCACGGAGCTACTGGCCATAATCTCCCAATCCTCCTTAGAAACGGATGACTAGAGAATTGCCAATTTTACACCCTTGTTCAAAAAAGAGTGTAAATTTAAAACCTGCAACTATAGGCCGGTCAGTTTAACCTGAGTAGTGGGGATGCTTTTAGAAACAATAATCAGGGACAAAATTAACAGTCACTTGGTCAAGTGTGGATTAGTTAAGGAAAGCCAGCATGGATTTATTAAAGGAAAATTGTGTTTAACAAACTTGATTGAGTTTTTTGATGAGGCAACAGAGAGGTTGATGAGGGCAATGTGGTTGATTTGGTGTAACATGGAGTTCCAAAAGGTATTCGACAAAGTGCCACATAATATGCTTGCCAACAAAGTTGAAGCCCGTGAAATAATAGGGGCTGTGGCAGCATGGATACAAAATTGGCTAAGTGACAGGAAACAGAGGGGCTGAAATTGCCCTCCACCCGAAACTGGGCGGAGCCTACCAAATTTTAAGTGCTCTGTCCTCCGCAATGCATGGGGCGGATAATCCGGGGTAATTCAGCTCCTTTTTTTTTGGAGCAGGGCAAATGTGATGTCATCAGCGGGGTGGAAGTCCGGGCGGGTGGGAGCGGCCATTGCTCTGAGTCATCAGTGCTGTGGATGTGCCGCGTCATGCTGACACGTCACAACGTCCTTCCCCTTCAGTTAAAGGGGAGGGCCGCTGTGAACTCTGCAACCACTTTAGTGGCAAACACTGGGCCACCAGGGATGGTTTCGGCCGGGCCAGCAGCCTGGCACTCAAGAGAGGGTGCTGGGCTGCCTGTTGACAGCCCGGCCAAATCTATTTCGGGCCGACCTGGCAGTTGGCCAACAATTAAATTAAATGGCAGCCACGCAAGTGCACCCTCCCCTTTAAGGGTGGACACGCTGCCCAGCCGCAAAAAGCTTCCACCGGGGAAACCTGTCAGTGGCACCGACCAGCAGCCCTTGGGGCAATTTCCCACGGGGCAATTTCCCACGTGGGGTGGAAAGGGGGTCGGCGCCAGTCGGTAAGAGGTAGACAGGGCCGCAACATGGGCGGAGCGGCGACATTTTCCGCTGGGAAAATCCATGAGGGCAATTTTCAAAGTGGCAGCCCCTCCGCCCCGACCGAGGGGTGAGTGCTTACCGACCTGTGGCCGCCTCTGAGAAGCAGTCATGGCTCTTGTAGAAAGGGTCAATTTCAGCCCCAGAGAGTAGTGGTGAACAGTTGTTTTTTCGGACTGGAGGAAAGTATACAGTAGTATTCCCCAGGGATTGGTACTAGGACCACTGCTTTTCTTGATTTATATTAATGGCTTAAATGTGGGTGTACAGGGCACAATTTCAAAATTTGCAGATGACACAATACCTGGAAGTATAGTGAACAGCGAGGAGGATAGTGAAAGACTTCAAGAGGACATAGACAGGCTGGTGGAATGGGCGGACACGGGCAGAAGAAATTTAATACACAAAAGTGTGAAATGATACATTTTGGTAGAAAGAATGAGGTGGGGAAATATAAACTAAAGGCTCGAGAATCGGAGGACACAGATTTAAAGTGATTGGCAAAAGAACCAAAGGCGACATAAGAAAAAAATGTTTTTACATAGAGATTGGTTAGGATCTGGAATTCACTGCCAGAAAGCATGGTGGAGGCAGACTCAATTATGGTTTTCAAAAGGGAGTTGTACAAGTACCCTAAAGAAAAAAATTGCAGAGAAAGGGCGGGGGACTGGGACTAGCTGAAGCGCTCTCGCAGAGAGCTGGCATGGGCTCGGCGGGCCGAATGGCCTTCTTCCGTGCTGCAACCATTCTATGATTCTATGATACATTAAGCGAATTTCCTTTCATACATTTCACCATCAATATTTATAATCTATTGTTTGATCTTGATTGGTTTTTAATATACAATGTGGCATCTCTGCCCCACTCACATTTAGGGAGCTAAGAGTTAAATTAAAAAATAGGACCTCAAAGGTAGTAATCTAAGGATTGTTACCAGTGCCACATGCTAGTCAGAGTAGAAATAGCAGGATAGTTAAGATGAATACGTGGCTTGAGGAATGGTGCAAGAGGGAAGGATTCAAATTCCTGGGACATTGGAACCGGTTCTGGGGGAGGTGGGACCAGTACAAACCAGACGGTCTGCACCTGGGCAGGACCGGAACCGATGTCCTAGGGGGGGGTTTGCTAGTATTGTTGGAGAGGGTTTAAACTAATATGGCAGGGGGATGGGAATCTATGCAGGGAAACAGATGGAAGTAAAATGGGGGCAGAAGCAAAAGGTACAAAGGAGATAAGGAAAAGTGGAGGGCAGAGAAATCAAAGGCAAAAATCAAAAAGGGCCACATTACAACATAATTCTAAAAGGACAAAGAGTGTTAAAAAAACAAGCCTGAAGGCTCTGTGCCTCAATGCGAGGAGCATTCGGAATAAAGTGGATGAATGAACTGTTCAGATAGCTGTTAACGGATATGATGTAATTGGAATTACGGAGACATGGCTCCAGGGTGACCAAGGCTGGGAACTCAACATTCACGGGTATTCAGAGGAAGGACAGAGAGAAAGGAAATGGAGGTGGGGTAGCATTGCTGGCTAAAGAGGAGATTAACGCAATAGTAAGGAAGGGCATTAGCTTGGATGATGTGGAGTCGGTATGGGTGGAGCTGCGGAACACCAAAGGGCAGAAAACACTAGTGGGAGTTTGGTACAGACCACCAAACAGTAGTAGTGAGGTTGGGGATGGCATCAAACAGGAAATTAGGGATGCGTGCAATAAAGGCACAGCAATTATCATGGATGACTTTAATCTACATAGAGATGGGGTAACAATTGATAGCAATGCGGTGGAGGAGGATTTCCTGGAGTGTATAAGGGATGATTTTTTAGACCAATATGTCGAGGAACCAACTAGAGAGCAGGCCATCCTACACTGGGTCTTATGTAATGAGAGAGGATTAATTAGCAATCACGTTGTGCGAGGCCCCTTGGGGAAGAGTGACCATAATATGGTAGATTTCTTAATTAAGAAATTAAAGAGAGTGACACAGTTAATTCAGAGATGAGACTCCTGAACTGAAAGAAAGGTAACTATGATGGTAAGAGACATGAATTGGCTAGGATAGACTGGTGAATGGTACTGAAAGGATAGGTAATGGCAGACATTTAAAGATCGCATGGATGAACTTCAAAAATTGTAAATCCCTGTCTGGCGTAAAAATAAAATGGGGAAGGTGGCTCAACCGTGGCTAACAAGGGAAATTAAGGATAGTGTTAAATCCAAAGAAGAGACATATAAATTGGCCAGAAAAAGCAGCATATCTGAGGACTGGGAGAAATTTAGAATTCAGCAGAGCAGGACAAAGGGTTTAATTAGGAGCGGAAAAATAGAGTATGAGATTAAGCTTGCAGGGAATATAAAAACTGACTGCAAAAGCTTCTACATATATATGTGAAGAGAAAAAGATTAGTGAAGACAAATGTAGGCCCCTTGCAGTCAGAATCAGGTGAATTTATAATGGGGAACATAGAAATGACAGACCAATTGAACAAATACTTTGGTTCTGTTTTCACTAAGAAAGACACAAATAACCTTCCGGAAATACTACGGGATCGAGGGTCTCGTGAGAAGGAGGAACTGAAGGAAATCCTTATTAGTCAGGAAATTGTGTTTGGGAAATTGATGGGATTGAGGGCCGATAATTCCCCAGGGCCTGATAGTCAGCATCCCAGAATACTTAAGAAAGTGGCTCTAGAAATAGTGGATGCATTGGTAGTCATTTTCCAACATTTTATAGATTCTGGATTAGTTCCTATGGATTGGAGGGTAGCTAATGTAACACAACTTTTTAAAAGAGGAGGGAGAGCGAAAACAGGGAATTATAGACCGGTTAGCCTGACATCGGTAGTGGAGAAAATTTTGGAATCAATTATTAAAGATGTAATAGCAGTGCATTTGGAAAGCAGTGACAGGATCGGTCCAAGTCAGCATGGATTTATGAATGGGAAATCATGCTTGACAAATGTTCTAGAATTTTTTGAGGATGTAACTAATAGAGTGGACAAGGGAGAACCAGTGGATGTGGTGTATTTGGACTTTCAAAAGGCTTTTGACAAGGTCCCACACAAGAGATTCGTGTCCAAAATTAAAGCACATGGAATTGGGGGTAATATATTGACATGGATAGAGAACTGGTTGGCAGACAGGAAGCAAAAGAGTAGGAATAAATGGGTCCTTTTCAGAATGGCAGGCAGTGACTAGTGGGGTACCGCAAGATTCAGTGCTGGGACCCCAGCTATTTACAATATACATTAATGATTTAGACGAAGGAATTGAATGTAATATCTCCAAGTTTGCAGATGACACTAAGCTGGGTGGCAGTGTGAGCTGTGAGGAGGATGCGAGGAGGCTGCAGGGTGACTTGGACAGGTTAGGTGAGTGGGCAAATGCATGGCAAATGCAGTATAATGTGGATAAATGTGAGGTTATCCACTTTGGTGGTAAAAACAGGAAGGCGGAATATTATCTGAATGTTGACAGATTCGGAAAAGGGGAGGTGCAACGAGACCTGGGTGTCATGGTACATCAGTCGTTGAAAGTCAGTATGCAGGTACAGCAGGCGGTGAAGAAGGCAATGGCATGTTGGCCTTCATAGCGAGGGGACTTGAGCATAGGAGCAGGGAAGTCTTGCTGCAGTTGTACAGGGCCTTAGTGAGGCCACACCTTGAATATTGTGTACAGTTTTGGTCTCCTAATCTGAGGAAGGATATTGTTGCTATTGAGGGAGTGCAGTGAAGGGTTACCCGGGTTGGCAAGAATGACATATGAAGAAAGACTGGATCGATTAGGCTTATATTCACTGGAATTTAGAAGAATGAGAGGGGATCTCATAGAAACATATAAAATTCTGATGGGATTAGACAGGTTAAATGCTGGAAGAATGTTCCCAGTGTTGTGGAAGTCCAGAACCAGGGGTCACAGTCTAAGGTAAGGGGTAAGCCATTTAGGACCGAGATGAGGAGAAACTTCTTCATTCAGAGAATTGTGAACCTGTGGAATACTCTACCACAGAAAGATTTTGAGGCCAGTTCTTTAGATATATTCAAAAGGGAGTTAGATGTGGCCCTTACAGCTAAAGGGATCAAAAGGTATGGAGAGAAAGCAGGAGTGGGTTACTGAAGTGCATGATCAGCCATGATCATATTGAATGGTGGTGCAGGCTCGAAGGGCCAAATGGCCTACTCTTGCACCTATTTTCTATGTTTCTATGTTTCTATTACTTATCGCGCTGCCAGTATTGTCTGTTCCAGTTTTGCTGACTTCTGTTGCTCTGCAAATATCAATTGCTTCCTATAGATCTAGACTCATTTTTTAATGATCTGGCTGTGATCAGATATGATATTGACCACAATTCTGTCTTTAACCATGCTGTCTGCAAGGGATTTATGCTTGCAAGCCTTGGGGTTTTGTTTTTAAAAATCTATTACAAATTGATCTCTGTAGCTTGAAACCTGGTAGTACACGCATACCTTTCATATGTAATATTCTTCTGAGATGTGATTTATTTTCCCCAGCCTTGTCCATTCATACCTTTAAGTTCCATTTATCTCTCCCTCAGTTTATGTAAACTTATTTTGCACCTCTATCATGGAGGAACGGATTGGCATTTTGCCTGCTTTTTCTCCTAGGTCCATTGCTGTTATGAAAAATTCAAAGAAGTCTTTCCATGCTTTCTAAACTTCCGAGTTATTTCCTTCTAGAATCAAATGATCTGGGAGCTTTAACCTGTCGAGTTTTACCTCACTTCTCAGGCTATTGAAAAAGGTTTCATCATCAAAGGCAGTTCCTCGAATCGAGGATGACTTGCTTCCATGTCGCAGGGTTTGTCTCCTATTTGAACAACAATGCTCAGAAAACTGACACATCTCAAGCTCCAATCCACATTGCCGATTTTTGGCGCAGTTGTAGAGGTACATCTGATTTTTTAGTGGCCGTAATAAATTTTGAATTTGGAGCGTGCAGACTGTCCTTAAGCTCTGTGAGTGGAGCTTAAGGACTGTGCCAGAAAACTGAGCTTGCTAGGGTAACAAGGGACACACTGAAGGGCTGAGCTGGAAAGTGAAACATACACAAGACATAAGCAATTGTAGAGCCCTGGTGCCACGCCTATTCCGGGCCAAAAGGCCCCCCATCCCCGGTGCCAGTGCCGTTCATAAACAGACACAACTGCTGTTAGTTGTTTCAATTGAGCTCTATGTTTAATTTGAAGGAACTACTTTCTATCGTCCTTGACTGCCTCTGGGCAACTCATTGTATAAATAACAACAACAACTTGCACAAGCACCTTTCTGTTTTTTCCCCAAGCCTCTTCACATTAGGAGGTGTCGCTCCTATCCCGGGCCGAAAAGCCCCCCGGCCCCACCCTCGGTGCCGCTCCTATCCCGGGCTGAATGGCCCCCCTCCCCCGGTGCCAGTGTTGCTCCTATCCCGGGCCGAATGGCCCACCACGACTGGTGTCGGTGCCGCTCCTATCCCGGGCCGAATGGCCCACCTGCCACTGGTGTCGGTGCCGCTCCTATCCCGGGCCGAATGGCCCACCTGCCGCTGGTGCCAGTGTTGCTCCTATCCCGGGCTGAATGGCCCACCACGACTGGTGTCGGTGCCGCTCCTATCCCGGGCTGAATGGCCCACCTGCCACTGGTGTCGGTGCCGCTCCTATCCCGGGCCGAATGGCCCCCCTCCCCCGGTGCCAGTGTTGCTCCTATCCCGGGCTGAATGGCCCACCTGCCACTGGTGTCGGTGCCGCTCCTATCCCGGGCCGAATGGCCCCCCTCCCCCGGTGCCAGTGTTGCTCCTATCCCGGGCTGAATGGCCCACCACGACTGGTGTCGGTGCCGCTCCTATCCCGGGCCGAATGGCCCACCTGCCACTGGTGCCAGTGTCGCTCCTATCCCAGGCTGAATGGCCCCCCTCCCCCGGTGCCAGTGTCACTCCTATCCCTCTGCAAATAGAAACATGTATCATGCAGTTATATATGAAATTAATGTCTTCTTCCCTCCATCCAAAACCTAACTCAGCTCTGCTAAGACAATGGCGTCTTCTCTGCGCCATTTTTCTTGTTCATGTAGGATTTTTCAGAATGGTGCACTGCGCCGTTTTAAAAAAAATCTTACTTGGCCAAACTCGCTTAAATGGCCAAAAATGGCGCAGCCTGCAGGTTCCGCCCCAGTGATGTCTAAAAAATCAGCTGTATGTAGTTTACAATGGCGCAGAAACTTTGACGAAACATGCAGATTTTAGTTTGGTCCAAAAAAAACTGCGTACGCCAAAAAGACGGTGCAGAATTGTAGTGAAAATTGAGCCCAAATGGCTGAAATTCTGCAGGGGGATTCCATTGGTTTTGCACTGTAACTCCGGTATACATCAATCCTGTTTATGACCATCAAAAGGTTCTGCACAACTTTGACAGACACAACTTTGACACATTTTGACAAAAGCAAAACACTGCAGAAGCTGGAAATCTGAAATAAAAACATAAAGTGCTGGAAATAATCAGCAGGTGAGGCAGCATCTGAGCATCATCGACTTGAAATACTAACTCTGTTTCTCTTGCGACAGATACTACCTGTCCTGCTGAGTATTTCCAGCATTTTACTGCTTTTATTTTTGACATATTATTAGATTATCATACATGGGATTACATACATTACATACGACACAGAAACAGGCCATTCGGCCCAACCAGTCCATGCTGGCGTTTATTCCACTCGAGCCTCCTCCCGTCTTTCCTCATCTAAATCTATCAGCATAACCCTCCATTCCCTTCTCCCTCATATGCTTGTCTAGCCTCCCCTTAAATGCATCTATACTATTCGCTTCAACCACTCCCTGTGGTAGCAAGTTCCACATTCTCACCAGTCTTTGGGTAAAGAAGTTTCTTCTGAATTCCCTATTGGATTTTTTGCTGACTATCTTATATTGATGGCCCCTAAATATGCTCTTCCCCACAAGTGGAAACATTCTCTCTGTATCCACTCTATCAAAACTTTTCATAATTTTAAAGACTTCTATTAGGTCACCCCTCAGCCTGCTTTTTTCAAGAAAAAAGAAACACAGCCTGTTCAAGCTTTCCTGATATGTATACCCTCGGATTTCTGGTATCATCCTTGTAAATTTTCTCTGCACCCTCTCCAGTGCCTCGATATCCTTTTTATAATATGGCGGCCAGAGCTGTACACAGTACTCTAAGTGCGGTCTTATCTTAGCTGGCATTCTTCTATTAAAAAAAAAATCCCCATTTAAAATGAAATATTCCTACTATGTGGCAAAAAGAATTTCCAAGAAGTTTTTTCCTAATGCCATTTTAACACAGCACTTATTCTGTATTATTATCTGGTTTTCTCAAGGAGATATGTCTTGCAACATATGATTTCATTGACTTTGTGTTAAATAGAGTTTTGCATATTTAGTTTGTTGCTGAAAGTTTTCCCTTCTTCTTTGTTTTTTGTACATTTCATTTTATTGGTAATTTCTCATATTATCCTTTTTATATTTTGTAAAATGCTGTCATGAGTTATTGTTAAAAATAAAATCTTGCGTGCTAAATGACATAGAATTGTTACATGGAATTTACAACACAGAAACGGGTCCATCTGGTCTATTCCGGTGTTTATCCTTCATACAAGCCATCTCCCGCTCTATTTACTTTAACCCCATCAACTTATCCTTCTATTCCTTTTTCCCTCATATGGCTATCCAGCTTCCCTTTAAATGCATCTATAGTATTAATCTCAATCACTCCCTGTAGTATGTAATGAGATAATCTATAGTTCCCTCGAGCTAGGAGGTATCGATATAATGTATAGCACTCTCTGGCTAGGAGACATAGGGAGTGTACTGAGACAGAGGGTCTGTGAAGGAACGGCATCTTAAAGCTCCAAATGGCTGTCCGAGATCTCCCGAATAAATAGAGTTAACTTGAAATAAGAGTGGTCAAGAGACGATAAAATACATGGGGCCCGAACTTGGTGGAAGCCAAGGACCGCCCAAGTGCTGCCCAAAGGACCGCCGAGAGACCGGGCGGTACATTGCTAGGAAGATCCCTCTAAAAGAGTTGACAGTACTGCCCAGCGGCCAAATAACTCACAATCTCGGTGGCAAATGCTTTCCTCGCCAAAGTGCCGTCGAGGATTGAGTCGGGCCCAGGGAGGGGGGAACATTGAAAAATAAAAATCTTCACAAAATAAAACTCCATAACACCTTCAGTGGACCCCATACGGATAAAACACTGAAAAAATTAAATTATAAAATCTTCACGAACCTTTCTTTGCAGGTCTTCTTACTTACTGTTGGGGTTAGACCTGCCTCCATGCAGCGGTCCTTCCCCCTGCTGCCGCCGACTCCTGCCCGCACGAATATGACAGCTCGGCGAGCGGGGGTTCACTTACGTGACTTGGTCGCCAGCGGGCATCAGCAGGCTGTTCCCAGCGGTACTCCCCTCCCGCCGTCAGCAGACCAAGAGGAATGTGTCACCAAGGAGAGACCGCCGGAAAAACTCGGTGGCAACAGACGGCAGTGGGTAGTAAAGCCAACAATTTCGGGCCCACGATGTCAGAAGCGGAGATTTCCGATCTTTCGCCAAACGCATCTACAACTGAAATATTGGAGCTGTAAGACATTTTTGAGCCAATCAAAATCGACGTTAAACAGTGCAATGCAGAGCATGCTTCCTACACGTTGCACCTGGATCTGTCAAGGGTGATAAATAAGCTTGTAAATTAATCTAGAGGCATTAAAAAAGTAAACTTAAAGTGGCATAAGTTATTGTAGAGCCTCGATTGAAAAAGTGTTTCTACAATTACATGGCCATGATATTTTACTATTAGACTTGTTCTAGTCCTCTGGAATTTTGAACTGTATAGATGTATGTGACAAACTCAAAGTACTAAACTGTAGCAAGCTTTTGTGACCACCGAGGTGCCAACTCCCACGCACATTCCTCCATTGCAGGTGACTTGCGATTTGAAAGCCAACTGGAAAAAATTCAAACAGCTGTGGGACAGCTGTGAAATTATCACGATTATTATGGAAAAACCAGATAGAGTTAGAGTCGCAATGTTTATCACTGCCATTGGCAGCGATGCCCTAGATATCCACAATAATCTTCCCCACAAATCAGAGGAAGACAAGCAGGAAATTGAGATTATTTTGAAGCTCTGGAAGAGCACTATAAAGGTAAAACCAACAATGAACAGTAACAGTTTAACAACTGTGTACAAGGGGACGAGCGGTTTGACAGATAAATCGTGAAAGTGAGAAAGCTCGCATCGTCATGTGATTTCGACAATTTGAGGGATGATTTCATCAGAGACCACATAGTCTGCGTTATATCTGATAACACTCTATGTAAGAGGCTGTTGCAAGAATTAAGCCTAACACTCGATTAATGTGTGATGCTCTGTAAAGCTACAGAGGCCACAGTTGCACAAATGAAATCCATGAAGCTCACTAAAGCAGACTCTGAAGATGTCAAAGCTGTCAGACAGAAACCCCAACCCACAAAGAAAAAATTCACAGACAAAGAGTTCATGAACAATTGCAGATATTGTGGCAAAAGACATGAGCTGTCAAAAACTAAATGCCCAGCATTTGGAAAGAGCTGCACAAGTTGCGGCAAACAAAATCACTTTTTTCAAAAGTATAGGCAGAATGGATCGAGGCAGAAGTCTACACATAACCCTAATTATAAGAACAAGCCAAAAGTTCATGCACTGTATGAAGAGAGTTAAGATTCTGATTTTAAAGTCATGACTGTAAAGATGCTTGGTAAAGTTGATCATACCATCAAGGACAAAGCTGACAGAAAGTATCCTAACAAGATTATGGCTACCTTCTCCATTAAAGATCAAATGGTAAAAATGCAAACAGATTGTGGGGCCACATGCAATGTGCTACCTCTTAGATACTTACCAAAAGGCTTAAAGATAAAAGAATCTAAGATAATACTGTCACTATATGACAACCATGCAACCATTCCAGTAGTAGGGGTTTGTAATGTGCCACTGGAAAATACCAAGAACAAGCAAAAGTACATTGTTCCCTTTGTGATCATTGAAGGCCAAAGTGCACCACTGATTGGCTCACGCACTGCTCAATAGCTACAACTGATACAAGTGCAGCATCAGAATATCACAGTGATAAATGAATCACGCGAATCGCAAACTACGAACAAGGCAAACGTCTCGCTAGCGTCAAAAACTGATGTCAACAACTTGTATCCGGATGTGTTTAAGTGACTTGGACACATGCCAGGGACAGTTCACCTTGAACTTAATGAATCAGCAACACGAGCTGTAATGACACCTAGACGGTGCAAATAACAATCAAACAAAGACTGAAAGAGGAACTAGATCGTTTGGAAAATCGACAAATCATTACGAAAGTTGTTGAACTGACAGACTGGGTATCCAGTCTAATGACTGTACAAAAACCAAATGGAAATATACGAGTATGTATCGATTCTCAACATCTAAACAATGTCCTGAAATGTGGACACTATCCACTTCCTGTGATCGATGACATCTTGCCACAGATGTCAAATGTAAAGGTCTTCACTAAAGCAGACTACAATGAGGGTTTCTTGCAATGGAACTAGACACAGAGTCCTCCTACCTCACGACCTTCCAGACTCCATGGGGATGATATCGATATAATAGAATGCCATTTGGCATCAATCCTGCCCCGATATTCTTCCAGCAGAAGCTAGACCAGAACCTCGAGGGTTTAGATGGAGTCTACGATATTGCAGATGATATCTTGATCACTGGATGTGGTGAGACACTTAAAAAGGCCAATCACGATCATGACACAAACTTACGCAAATTCATGCAGAGATGCAGAGAGCGAAACATCAAACTAAACTTTGATAAGTTTGAATACAAGAGCTCCCAAGTGAAATAAATGGGACACATACTGTCTAATGATGGACTCAAAGCCGACCCAAGCAAAGTGGTCACAATCAATCAAATGCAGAAACCGCAGGATGTCGCAGGTGTACAACGATTTGTCGCATGACAAAGTACCTCGCAAAATTCTTGCCAGATCTTTCAGACCTCAGTGAGCCTCTGCGATAGCTTACTCATAAAGACACGGTCTGGAAATGGACTGAAGAACAAGAAAAGGCGTTTGAAGCTATTAAACAACGCGTGACAGATTCTCCGGTGCTCAAGAAACTTGCAACCAAAGGTCAAGGAGATGCTTCGAGCAAGGGTCTTGGGTTCGTCCTTCTGCGACAGGGTTAATGAATTGTATACATGAGCTGGGCACTCACTCCAGCAGAAACGCCATACCCTCAAATCGAAAAGGAGCTGCTCGCCCAAGTCTTCGGAATGGAACGAAACCATCAATATGTATATGGTCGCAAGATCACGCCATGGACACACCATAAGTCTTTGGTTGATATATGATGAAAGCCGTTATCTGCAGCACCCAAATGACAACAATATCTGCTCATTCGATTCAACCAATATGACATCAAAATAAAGTAGCAGCCAGAAAAAAAATGTACCTAGCAGACATTCTCTCGCGCGCATACCTCGAAAATGTGGAGAGATCACCGACAGAAATTGCAGCGGAATGCATCCACATAGTGGACTTTCACCCACTCTCCAAACAAGGACTACCATACAACGCGCAACTGCAAGTGACTCCACACTGCTACTAGTCATACAACAAATCACAACGGGATGGCCAGAAATGACACATGAATGCTCGCCTGAAATGCCTGCATACTTCAAAGTTCGGGACGAACTCACAACACAGGATGGCATAGTCTTCAAAGGCTATTACTGTGTCGTACCAAAATCCCCGAGATCCAACATTGGTCAGCGACTTCATGATGCTCACATTGGCGTCGAGAGCACTCTTTGACGTGCCAGAGAATCCGTTTACTGGCCAAGACTGAACAGTGATATAAACGACTATGAGCTAGACTTTCCACTTTGCTCAGTGGCGCCCAAAAATGGGCGATGTTCCAGCGATGGTCGATGTCTCAGCCTTACCGTTCACTGGAACATCGCCCATTTTTCGGGCCGTGATTTTCCACTCAGCGATAGACCAGCAATGTGAAATGGGCGATGCAAAAGATCAACGATGTTACGTGCGCCCAGTGAACGGCCAGCGATGTGGAAGGCAAAAGCTTCCCTAGCAACGGGCTTCTGCACATGCATGGCTTTTTTTTGGGGTTGGCCATCTTTTCCCACATTTTGGGAGATCAGGGGTCATCCACACAGAAGGGGGAGAGAGATCGAGAGAGGATAGAGAGAGAAAGAGAGAGCGGAGGAAGACAAAGACAGTGAGGACAGAGAAAAGAGAGAGAGAGTTAGAGAGTCTTAGAGATGTGGCGACTGGGAGGAAAAGTGCAAACCGTTTTTGGATGAGGCCAACGAGGCCCTCGTGGCGGAGGTGCACTCCCGGTGGGCCCAATTGACCGGGGGTGAGCATGGTGGGAAACCAGCACCATGGGCGTACCCTAAATTATGGAGCGACATCGCCGCTGTCATCTCGTCTGCGTCCCACGTAGCCAGGGGACCCAACAAGTGCCGCAAACGCTGGAACAGCTTTGTGGCTTCAGCAAGAGTAAGTATGATTTTATACTCTAATGATGCCAAGTCTAAGTAGAATTATAATTATCATAGTCAATCTCCTGGATTGAATGCAAGCTTTTAAGTCTAACATATATAAGATATATTATCCCCACTCGGAGCTGCACATGGCTATGAACCTGTGCCCTTTTGAAGTCTCTCTGGCTGCTGTCGCTTACACAGGGACCCAGCATGGACTGGGGGAGAGCTGCCTTTGCTCACTGTCTGGCCTGGGACAATTGTGGACATTAGCTGCTGTCATTGCCCAGTTCAATGTAGATTGTATTTGAGAGAGATGTCTGCGTCAAGCAATCGCTCCTAAACACATCGATCTTTGTTATAACCGTGCATCAATTGTGGACACAAACCCTATTAGCATATAACGTTGGAACCTGTTGTCTATAAATGATATAATCTAGTCAAATAGCTTATGCCATGCTCTCTTCACGTTTACAGAGGAAGATCTCTCATAATCGGTCACAGCAGAGGCGCACCGGAGGAGGCCCTCCTGTAATACAGACACTCACCGACATTGAGGAACGTGCTCCAGCACTAGTGGGGGCCCACAGTCTCACGGTCACCATCCGTGGTGTTGCCAGACCCTCCCATGCGCCACGTGAGTAATGTGTCATGCAATGTTAAAATAATGTTACATCATTTCATTATAAAAGACTAGACGAATGATGTCATGTAATGCTTGTAGCCTCTGTGCTACTCTCATGTTGACAACATAAGAACATAAGAGCGGGCTATCTGGCCAACTGTCCCTTTCTCTGTCTGCACCCCATAAACCCTCGCTCCCTTATCATTCTGTCTATCTGCGACTGATGCGGGCTCCACAGCTCTCTGGCGCAGTGATTTCCACATAGATGTACCACCATATGTACTACTATATGATGAATTAATATGTAACGTCTCTCGCTCACATTTATTGGAGTATTGCTGCTCCTTCTACGTATATCAGCGTGGCACAACAAATCCCTTCTGTTCTAATAAGCTCAATTCTGTTTTGCAGACTCCCAGCTCCAGAGGCGCCAGTGGAGAACACACCCTCATATGCAACTACCTCACTGCATGTGTCATTCACCACGGGTGGTGAAGAGGAGGAGACCAACGAGGCAGAGGAGAAGGCATACTTGGAGACAGAGGAAGATGACCCTTGGATCCCTCTGTTTGTTGAAACTGCGGCCACGACAGTGATTCCCATCGGAGGTACCCGCAACACGCGGCATGCAGTTGTCGATGCCAAGTCACACATTGGTGCTGTCGCAGATCCCACGGAGGCCGAGTCAGCGGCTTGAGCAAAGGTCGACCCTGGCCGAGCGCATAGAGGGCTTGGCACAACTGTGTAAGGAGTCTGTCACGATCCAGCACGAGCAGCTCCAAGTGTTTGTGGGGTTGACTGAGGAATTCTCCCAGGTGTCTGCTCGCCAAGCGGAGACGACGCAGCAGATGATCCACGAGATGCGTGAAAACACCGCCTTCTCCTATGCATTGCGGCATGCATTCTTGGAAGGACACGGCGCTGCACCCCAAGGTCCCATGACCACAAGCACCAGCACACAGGCGGGTCCGAAGGAAACCCCACCTCCTGTCTCGGAAAGCGATCCCTCTGTTTTGTCCTCCCCTCCAACAGCCCCCCAACAGGCGATCGTAACATCACATCTCTCACCACGGCAAGAAGTCTTGCCTTTGCCCACTACACGCCTGCTTCGTAGCAGTACCCGGGAACCAAAACGAGTGGGTGAGGTAAGGAAATGGTTGGGTGCAGGATCTGGAGGGAAACATGGCCACAGGAAGGGAGGAGGGTGCAGTGTTTTTTATATTGTACATATTGTTCACATTATTCATTGTTGGTGGTTTTATTGTTGTTTCACTGTTGGGGTGTGGGTGAGGGGGGGATGATTGGTGGGGTGGGGGGCGGTTTGGTGGGAGGTTGTTTCTGTGTTTGTTATTTAAAAACAATGTTCAAGAGTTATTATTTTATTAAAACAATTTTATTTCACTTTACAATTGTTGTGCAGTGTCTTCTAATAATGTACGTTTTAATAAACCATGAACGCAACTGTTGTGAAACAAAGGCCAGGCCGGACCAAGTAAGGATGAAATGTCACTTATTAATATAAATTTAATAAAACGTCTAATTGTCAGTCTAACTATCTTTAAAAGGTCCTTAAATAATTCACAAACTATCTAAGCCCCTGTTTAAGCAGCCTCCTCTGTTCCTGCGACTTTCAAAATGGCATCCGTAGTGCTGAAGTCTGTGAGGAAGGCCAGGGCAAAGCAATTATTCTCCAGCAATGTTCTCGGCGAGCGATGAGCCCAGTGATGTGCCGGTGTTGTGCCGAAAGTTGCGCTGGGCAATGTGCGGGCGATCACCTCAGTGATCACCTCGGCGATGTGAACCGAAAGTTGGGGGGGATAATTCTCCAGTGATGTTGCAGCCCAACTTTCCACTTTTTGGTCAAAATGGGCAATAGAGGCCGTCTTGGGTGATATATGGGCACTAGCCCAGCGATGTGAAGTGGAAACTCGAGCCCTATGTTTCAAAGTGTGAAACATGCAACACTTGGCTAAAGAATCAATAAGACAAAGTTTTGTTGTTCTTTGTTAAACATGTAGTTGTTTACTACATGTGGTCATAAGAGGTTAATTACCAGTTTATTTTGAAGCTAACTTTAATTCATTTTTGTTTCTTATGAAAAGAAAGGTGTAACGAGATAATCTATAGTTCCCTCTAGCAAGGAGGTATTGATATAATGTATAGCACCCTCGAGCTCGGAGGTATAAGGAGCTGTATTGAGAGAGAGGGACTGTGAAGGAATGCCATCTTAAAGCTCCACATGGCAATCTGAAATCTCCCAAATAAGTAAAGTTAAGTTGAACTAAGAGTGTTTAAGAGAAAATAAAATACAGGAGCGAGTTCCACATTGTTACCACTTTCTGTTTAATTAAGTTTCTCCCGAATTCCTTATTAAATTTATTAGTGGATATCATATTTATGACCCTTAGTTTTGCACTCCCCACAAGTGGAAAAATGTTTTCTACACCTATCCTATCCAACGCCTTCATAATTTTAAAGACCTCTATCAGGTCACCCTTCAACCTTCTCTTTTCTAGCCTGTACAGTTTTTCCTGAAAGTTGTATTTATATTAAGATGCACAACCACTATAAATGTACAAGGAGTAACCTACTCTTCTGGATTTGTTGCACAACTGTCCTCTGGTGCTGAATGTCAACCTGGCTGTTGGTTTTGTGCAAAAGCTCTGCATTTACATCTGAACTGAATCAACTAAAAATAATGGTGAGTATCAGGAGAAGCGTAAAGACATGGCTCTGTCTGATGGCTGTGTCTTTCACATGACTGGGAGAAAGCAGCTCTACAAAAAAACCTCACAACCTAAATAACAGATGGTGGGTGGAAAAAGCGCAGGAGATCCAGCAACTAGCCGACAACCACGACATGCGTGAATTCTTCAGCGCAGTCAAGATCATCTACGGCTCAAGCACCCAAGTCGTACCCCACTGCTGGCCAAGAACGAAGGGATACTCAACAAGGACAGAGAGGTAGTCAGTGCTCGATGGAAGGAGCACTTGAAAGATCTCCTGAACCGATGTGAATGTCCTCGACTCCATCCCGTAGCATGCTTCCCGCCACCATCGCAGCACAACCCCAGCCTGACACGAGGTAGAAAAGGCCATCCGATAACTGAAAAACACAAGGCCACAGGAACAAATTGAATCCCTGCCAAGCACGAAAACATGGCGGAGAAGAACTATTGACGTGAATACACAATCTAATTTCTCTCCTTTGGAAGGAGGAGAGCATGCCAGGGCATCTGAGAGACAAGGTAATTGTGATCAACTTCAAGAAAGGCGCCAAGTCTGATTGCAGTAACTACAGAGGAGTTTTCCTGCTGTCTGCCACAGGGAAAGTCATCGCCTTCTCTCTGTAGCTAAAGAACTCCTCCAAGAATCGGAATGCGGATTCCGCCCACTAAGGGGCACAATGGACATGATCTTCACTGCGTGGAAAATCCAAGAGAAATGCAGGGAACAGTTCAAACTCCTGTACATGGCCTTCTTTGACCTCACAATGGCCTTTGACACTGTCAACCGAGGGATTATGGAGCATCCTCCTCAAATTTGGCAGCACTCCAAAGTTTGTCACCATCATTCGCCTGCTTCACGACGACATGCAAGTCGTGATCCTGACCAACGGATCCACCACAGATCCAATCCACGTATGGACCGGGGTCAAGTGTATCATTGCACCAACGCTCTTCTCGATCTTCCTTGCAGCAATGCACCATCTCACCCTCGGTAAGCTCCCCACTGGAGTGGAGCTAAACCACAGAACAAACGGGAAACTGTTCAACCTCCACCACCTCCACGCCAGATCCAAGGTCGTCCCATCCTCTGTCATTGAACTACAGTACGCAGACGATGCCTGCGTCTCTGCACACTCAGAGGCCGAATTCCACGCCATCGTCAACACCTTCACTGAAGCGTATGAAAGCATGGGCCTTACAATAAATATCCGGAAGACAAACGACCACTACCAACCTGCCGCCGCCACGCAGCACTGCTCCCAAAATATCAAAATTCACAAGGAGACCTTGGACAATGTGGACCATATTCCATATTCGGGAGCCTACTGTCAACAAGGGCACACTTCGATGACGAAGTCCAACACCGCCTTCAGTGTGCCAATGCAGCCTTCGGTCGCCTGAAGAAGAGAGTGTTTGAAGACCAGGACCTCAAACCCGGCACCAAGCTCATGGTCTACAGAGCAGTAGTGATACTCACCCACCTATATGCTTCAGAGACATAGACTATATACAGTAGGCACCTCAAAGCACTGGAGAAGTACCACCAACGCTGCCTCCGTGAGATCCTGCAGCATAGGTGCACCAACATCAGAGTTCTCGCTCAGGCCCACATCCACATTATCGAAGCACTTACCACGCTCGATTAGCTCCATTGGGCGGGCCACTTCGTCCACATGCCTGATACGACACTCCAAAACAAGCTCCAAAACGGCAAGCAAGCCCCAGGTGGGCAGAGAAAACACTTCAAGGACACCCTCAAAGCCTCCTTGAAAAGGTGCAACATCCCCATCAACACTTGGGAATCCCTGACCCAAGACCGCACAAATTGAAGAAAAAGCATCCTGGAAGGCGCCAAACACCTTGAGTCTCTACGCTGAAAGCAAGCTGAAGCCAAATGTAAACAGCGGAAGGAGCGCACGGCAACTGAAGCACCTCACCCACCCGTTCCTTCAACCACCGTCTGCCCCACCTGTGACAGAGAATGTCGGTCCCGCATTGGACTCATCAGTCACATGAAAACTCATTTTTAGTGTGGAAGCAAGTCAACCTCGACTCTGAGGGACTGCCCAAGAGAGAGAGTACTGCTAGTAGCAGTGGCAATGTAATCTTATTGGCTTCGTCGAGGAATTCTGGCATTTTGTTGTCATAAATCTGACCCTGACCCCTTTTGGGTGGTGATGAGATTTTTTATTGCGGTGATCAAACCAAACACAAACTAAGACAATTACAATGCTCGGGTGATAGTTATAGGGACAGAACTATATTACCCCATTCTCTTCTCTGCTGCTTTACCTCTACTACTGACCTTTTACAACCTGCTCTTGTGATCGGTACACCTCTTGTACCTGGAGTCTCGACATGCGACCTTGTTTTTCCAACATAACATGGTCAGGAATGATAAGGTTGATTGGTTCCTGTCAGCTTGATGAGTTTAGACTGGAGGGGGTTGAGGCCAATCAGCCAAGAGCAGCTTATCTCAACAGACAAATTTCTTTCAGAGACAAAAGGATGTGCAGAGCCACAGTGACTATAATAAGACTGGTCGACCATGAGCACTTATCGCAACAAAGCATGCTTACTAAATTATCATAAAGACATTACCTAAAACGATAGCATTTTAGTTGCCAGGCATTATAATTAAAATTATATGTACACCATAACTTCATGGGCTCTTACTTAAATCTTCACAGATAATAATTTACGTAGAATTACAATTGCTTTGTTTCTTTCCAAAAAAAACAATGTTTAATGTTCTCTGTTGTGGCATTTGTACCCCTTCAATTACAGTAGGAATGATCACACAGTTAAAGGATTGGTACTATGTAAATTCTTGCAGTTTGCTGAATACACTAGGCTCCTACTCAGTTGATGTATTTTATGTAGTGCCAGTGAAGTTTTATGCTATCGATCACTAAAACAAGGGAGATCTTAATCAGGTTAGCAAAACGAGAATGATATTGATGGTGCGATATAGCAACAACTATATTATTAATCAGGATGAATCCAATGGGTGTAGGTACAAATTAAGTTGATTTTTTTTTAGTTTCTATTTCAGCTACAGCTAGATTAACTATGGTTGTAATTCGAAACACATCAATCACATCAATCGATTGCTGTCACTGAATAGGTTGCTGTTGTTTTAAATTGTTCCTGGTGTAGGCTCGAATGTTGACCTGGAAGGCAATGTTCAAGCACCTCAATAGTATTTCTGTCATAAAATCAAGAAACGTGTTTGAGCTGAAAATGAAAGGTATTTGAAGTCAGGTGACGTCCGCCAGAGATAACAGAAAAGACTTGCATTTATATAGCACCTTTCCCGACCACCGAATGTCTCAAAGCGCTTTACATCCAATGAAGTACTTTTCGTGTGTACTCACTGTTGCAATGTGGGCAAAGTAGCAACCAAATTGTGCACAGCAAGCTCCCACAAACAGCAATGTGATAATGACCAGATAATCTCTTTTGTTATGTTGCTTGAGGGATGAATATTGGGCAGGACACCGGGGATAACTCCCCTGCTCTTCTTTGAAATAGCGACATCGGACCTTTTACGACCACCTGAGCGAGCAGACGGGGCCTCGTTTAACGTCTCAACCGAAAGACCATTAATGTGATCCTTGTCGTTGGGCAACATTTGTTTCTATTGAGTTGTGTAATAGTCACTACCACCAGGAGCAGTTGAGGCGAACAGTATACTTGCATTTAATGAGAAGCTAGATAACTACATGAGGGAGAAAGAAATAGAGGATATGCTGGTAGGGTTAGATAAGAGGAGGCTCGTGTGGAGCATAAACACTGGCATGGATTTGCTGGGCTGAATGGCCTTTTTCTGTGCTGTAAATACTATGTAATACATGTAGATACCTCTTGTTTGATATTTGTCAGCAAATGGGTGTTACATAGGGCTCGTCCATATGTTAAATCATTTTCCATATGTGTACATTTGTTATTCCATTTTTACAATTAGAATTGCATTCAGGTTTGAGGTGGATTACAAGTGTCCCTGTGGTTTACAGAGCAATAGCTTCAAGGCTGAAGCTTGTAAAACATGGCACAAAATAACAGATCCAGACACAATTGTAGCGCTGAGGAGTGAGACTGGTAGCACAGTCCAAAATCAGGAAGATCTTGAACTGTGAGATACCCTTATTAGAAATAGTGATGAGACCTGCCCAAACTCATTGTAGGTACAACTGTTCTATCGAACAGATCACAACCTACATACGTTACCTTGATACTGAAACTAATGGTAAACTTGTTAACCTTCCTGATGAATCTAAAACAGGGAATGAGTAGATACAGAGAATACAACTAAGGATTTAGATCCAGGCATCAAGAAGATGGATAGAACTTGATGGTTGGTGTGGGACTTGGATTTGAAAATTCTGCAGAAGAAACCAAGGAAAGAGACTGAAGATGGATATGTTTGGAAAAATAGATTGATGCTTTGTAGTATTGTGTTCTGAACCAATGTTGTGACTTCCAAATTTAAAGCTTTTCAGACAGTAGTAGAGGTGTGGTAGAGGATTGATCTAATACTGAGCTCAATAATATAATTTCAATTGCATTTGCAGAATTTGCCATGTCAGTCGTGGCTCAGTAGGTAGCACTCTTGCTGCTGTGTCAGAAAGTTATGGGTTCAAATCCCACCCCAGAAACTTGAGCACAAAATCTAGGCTGATACTATGAGAGTGCTACACTGTCAGAGGGTGCTGTCTTTTGGATGAGACATTAAACTGAGGCCCTGTCTGCCCTCTCAGTTGGATGTAACAGCTTCCATGGCACTATTTCAAAGAAGAGCAGGGGAATTATTCCCAGTGTTCTGGTCACTATCACATTGCTTTTGTGAGAGCTTGATGTGGGCAAATTGGCTGCTGCGTTTCCTACATTACAATTGTGACTGCACTTCAAAGGTACTTAATTGGCTGTGAAGTGTTTTAGGATGTCCAGAGATCATGAAAGATGCTCGATAAATGCAAGTTTTTCTTTCTAACTTCAACGCAGTAACCATATATATCGTTTGATAAGTTTGTTGACTGCATCCATCTAGAAGAGGCCACGATCAAGCCAGCTGATTTAATATGATTTATAATGGTCCAGCTTATACATCAACCCAAGCATTGTGGGCTATTTTCTAGTTTTATTTTATCTCAAACATTTTTCCTTCCCTATTCCTTCCGACATCTTTGCATCAATCAAAAGATTCAATTCCAATATGCTAATCATGTTGCATATATACGCTCGCAGCAAAAGAAAACTGAAAGCTAAATTTAACATTGAAAGAAAAAAGATGATAGAGCCAAAAACGAACAGCCATTCTGGTATATTCCCACCATCGCATCAGATGGAGTTTGCCCAAATGGGAGCAAACTCTGTAGGGAGAAGAAAAAAAATGCTGGATCTTGGAAGCCAGCGAAGTTGTTGTTTGACCTTATGAAGGCAGAGCCCTTGCACACCCCTACAACAACAACAACAACTTGTCTTTACATAGCAACTTTAACATAGTAAAATGTTCCAAGGCACTTCCCAGGAGCATTATCAGACACAATTTGACAACGAACCACATAAAGAGATATTAGGACAGGTGACCAAAAGCTTGATCAAAGAGGTAGACTTTAAAGAGCATCTTAAAGGAGGAAAGAGAGGTAGAGAGGTGGAGAGATTTAAGGAGGGAATTCCAAAGCTTAGAGCCCAGGCAGCTAAAGGCACGGCCACCAATGATGCAGTGATTAAAATCGAGGATGCGTAAGATGCCAGAATTGAAGGAGCGCAGAGATCTCATAGGGTTGTCGGGTTGGAGGAGGTTACAGAGATAGGGAGAGGGGAGGCCACATGATCATATATGTAAGGATGGGGCTCCACAAGTTGGGAGTACCTGTACAAAGCACGTTGTCAGGACCTCGATGAGTTGTTGCCCAGATACATCCAGTCTCACCAGGTATAACTCGTCCTTGGGGACAGATGTGGCGAGAACTTGGGGATCCAGTTCTGGACTGGGGCCTGGATGTTCCCCTTTATGTGGAGGGGAATCAGGAACCCCACAGCCCAGCAACTTTCAGCCACCATTTCCAGCCTGTCCAGCAGGAAGGGCAGCCTAAAACCTAGGCCCACTACTCATGAGAGATGAGCTTATTGAAACTTAAGATAATGAGGGGACTCGACAAGGTGGATGCACAGAGGATATTTCCACTCATAGGGGAAACAAAAACTAGGGGACATAGTCTCAGAATAAGGGGCTACCCATTTAAAACTGAGATGAGGAGAAATTTCTTCTTTCAGAGGGTTGTAAATCAGTGGAATTCTCTGCCCCAGAGAGCTGTGGAGGCTGGGTCATTGAATATATTTATGGAGGTGATAGACAGATTTTTGATTGATAAGGGAATAAAGGGAACGGCAGGAAAGTGGAGCTGAGCATGACCAGATCAGTCATGGCCTTCTCCTGCTCCTATTTCTTATGTTCTTATGGCCCATCCGCTTCACCTTGTGACATTTGACATGGTCAGCAGCTGAGTCCGTGGGCACATACTAGCATATGAACATGCAAAACTTGATGAGCAGGAAAAGACCAGCTGCTCCATCAAGGCTGCCCCACACTCATGATGGCCAGAGCATCATAACTAGACACTTCCTCCATCCCTCCCCCCGCAGCATGTAATCTCCGGGGAGAGGCAAAAATGCAGAGAAAAAAACCAGGGCCAATAAGGGTAAAAAGTGCTGTGGAAAATTTCTCTCCGACCCCCTCAGGTGATCAAAACCAGCCCAGGAGATCACACGGACCAAGTGTTCTCTATAAAGACTTACCTTCTATATGATGCAATCTCTGCCCCAGTCAGGAACTGGTCCTCTTGAAGATGTGCAGAGGATCAGCCCCCACTGCACCAGCCAGCAACACATTCCAGAGGCTCCCTGGGAGAAGAAAAATCACCCAACATCCAGTCTGTGTCTACCCTTACACTTGTGTCTCGTGGTCCTCCCCAATATGTTAATCTGTTAAGCATTTACCGCTCCTCCTGCCAATTTTCTAGGCCGAGATTATTGAAGCCAAACATAGACGACGACATTGTCCTTTAGAATTCGAACCCTTAGTGCATTCGTATGATATTTAATAAAGGCATTAATCTATTCCTTTTACATTTCTGTTGAAAGAGCAGTTGGAATGCTATGCAGAATGTGTATCTATATTAATATCGTAAGCAGGAATGTACAGGCTAATATTTTTAAGATATCATCCAGAATAACACTCTGGAGCATGCTCCCAGACAGTAATTTGTGTTAGAATTGAGCTGAGGTTGATAATCCACTTGAGCTTCACTCCTGTGCTTTTTAATATCACCATAATCCTTTGACTGACGTCCATGCTCCTGTCTGCATGTTTATATGCGTGATTTCTGGACAAAGTATAATGCCAGCAGAATTAATATGTCTCATTGCTTTGTGCCTTGTTGAATTGGCAAACAGGAATGGTCACACCTGTAAACCACAGATAAATAAATATATTTGTAGATTTTATGCTTATTGTATATGCAATAAGGAATAGCAAATTTGAGCATTGGGACTGAGACTGGAAGCATCAGCAAGGAAGCATTATAGGACTCGATTTTCCACTAAATTGCGCACCTCGGCAGTTTCTGGGCATCAAACAGGGTGTCCAAGATTTAGCGCCCGGCCGGAAGTTTCGGCAATGGTTTTGCGGCAGCGCAACAACTTATTGTTCCGACCTCCGTTTTGATCATCAGGGTGAAGTCAATCATCGTGCAAGGCTGTGCTAGTGCCCCGGGTGGAACTTTCGTGCATTACGCCTAATTTCGTGTCTGCCCCAGGTTCCCAGGGTGCAACAGGCACAGTTGCCACCATATTAAAGGGACGCTGGAGAATCTTATATCACAGTTGTCAGTGACGGCCACGGTTGCACGCAGAACGCTGCGTGAGTGCACACTTTAAAGCGGCACTTTTATGTGACTTAACCCTTTGTTTTCAAGGTCAGTAAGAGAATTCAATGGGGGACAGTGCTAGTTCGGCAGAAAATCATGCTGGTTGCTATTGGCAGGCGGCTTCAAGCTGGAAGAAGACTTCTTGTCCATGGCTTGCAATGGAAATGAAGAGGTCGTAGATGTTTGGGGAGGAGGCCTTACTCCCCCATGGGTTTACAGGGAACATCACTCATACCTACACATTTCTGATGCACAGTGTGTTCGAAGGCTGCACTTCAGAAAAGAAGTGCTGATAGAGACATGCCAACTCCTACAGGCAGACCTACAGCCTACCAGTGGCAGCAAAACTGCACTGCCCATCGAAGTGAAGGTGACTGTGGCGATGGCCTTCTCTGCCCCAGCTCCTTCCAGGCGGCAGCAGGGCTCATATGCTGCATCTCGCAGCACGCTACACATTGCTGCATTCGACTAATGCACTGTATGCATGCAGAATGGACTTCATAAAGTTCCCAATGAGCAGGGAGAGCCAGAATGAGAGGAATAAGGGTTTGAATGATTTTCAGGCTTCCCCAAGGTTTAAGATGCCATTGACTGTACACACCTTGCGAGCACCACTACACAATGCAGAGGTCTTTCAGAAAGGGATATCACTCCTTAAACATTCAGCTGGTCTGTGACCATGCTCAGTGCATCCTCGCATTTAATGCCCGCTATCCAGGGCGCACACATGATGCTTTAATCTTGCATGAGAGCAGTGTCTCATGCATGTTTCAGCGACAAACACAAGGCCAAGGCTGGCTGATCGGGGACAAAGGATATGGCCTGGTCACCTGACCCATGACCCCCGCCTCCGAAACCCTCAGACAGAAGTTGAACAGCGCTATAATGACAGCCATGCAACCATCCGCAACGTCATAGAGCAGACAATAGGACGGCTGAAACAGTGCTTCTGATGACTGGAGCGCTCAGCAATACTCCCCTCAGCAGGTCTCTGAGTTCATTGTGCTGTGCTGTATGCTATATAACTTAGCCATCATGAGGGGACAGGCAGTGCCAATGGGGATTTCAGGACCACCTCAGGAGGAGGAGGAGGAAGAGGAGCCTGGCGTGGAACCCATACCGCAATCACCACAACCACAGGGGAGGTAGCGGGAAGATGTGGCCGCAGCAAGACTTTTACATCACCAACTCATCATTGACCGGTTTGCTCGAACAGGGAACAGGAGGTTTGAGCGTTGCCTTGCCACTCTATGTCACCATGCTGGATATTCCCCCACTTACTCTGCAAATGAGACACTAGACAGCAAGGGTAAGCGCCACACATTCTGTCGCTGCTCGTGGCCACCAGCCTGTGTGTGTGGCCAATGATGGCCTCGTTGGACTCACAGCTCGCAGCAACAATCTGCGACCCACCTCTGTAACTGTTGCAGTGAGCTTGTTGATGCTTGTGGGGATCCGTCCCAATGCATCAATTATTACACGGTGCATCTCTGAGGTTGGCCTGGACCTTACCACCAGTTCTAGGTCTACTGTCTGTTAGCAGACCGAATTTGCCGACTCACCCTCCGGAGAGCTAACCTGTGGGATTCCACTAAGGCACTGCATTGCTGCACACCACTGGGCCCAGGAGCCTCCAAGTCCTCAAACCCTGGGAACACAGCATCCACCCCCCAGACGATGGTGTGACGTGGAGGGCACCCTCGAGGGAGGCGGCGCCTCTGGCTGGTCATCTGGAAGTAGAAAGGAACAGACGAGTGGTTAGCAACAGAGGAGGGGACAGGATGAAATGAGGAAGGTCCCAGAGCACAGGTTCATTTGAAAGACCGCCGCTGCTCCATTATATCTCTCAACGTAGTGTTTGGAGTCATGCGATCCACTTATTTACCCTCAGTATCCGAGGGGGCTCAGCGACCCCACCGGCAGCTGAGCGACCTGTGGTGTCGATGAGGGCTGCCACTCGCTCCTCCACATCTGTGAGTGGCAGTGTCTGAGGTGGCAGTGCCTGAGGTGGAGACCCGCCTGTCCGGAGTTGCTCCCTGCGATTATGGGAGTGCTTCGACTGAAAAGATGAAATTGGGCTCATCTGCAGTTGTGGCACAGATGCCCACCAAACTAATTTATGCCATACTGTGTAAATGTTCCAGGGGCCTTTGTTCAATGCGCTTGGATCTTGTACCTGCTTTATCAGGAGGTTATCAAAGACTTGGGGCATCTAGGATGATGTGTTTAAGAGATCTTTCTGAAAGCGATAGGAGCAGTTACAGTGCATTGCGATGAACGATGTTAATTATGTGCTTCGATAATTCAACGCAACTATGGTGCCGAAGTAAGCCTTCCTTTGTTTTATGCATTGTGGGAGGCAACCCACAAAGTGTTGAGAGGCACTAAAAGCATGAGAACAATCACATAGTCTGTCAGATTTATCCTTGAATTCATGGAGGTGTGCATAGATGAAAATGTTACTCACCCTGACCATAGAACCATAGAAATTTACAGCACAACTCCCGTGAGGTTGTTAAACTTTTTCGGCACTGTGTCTGAAGCAGAGACCTCCTCAGCTATCTCCCTCCAGATCTGTTTGAAAACAGCAGGCAGAGGTCTGGATCCCGCCCCCCTGACCCCCGAAGATGCAATTCCGCCCACCTCCTCGCGACCGTCCCAACCACGCTTCATTGGCCTCATCCGTGAAGCACCTGGCATGCTGCCTTCTCTTCTCCTCCTCCATCTCAGCAGAAATGGCTGAAGTTGGCTGGTTTAAATGCACATGCATGCAAGAAGTTGCCACGCCCTGCATCAACGTTTGTGATAGGAAACAAAACGAGGAGGTGGCAAAAAATAAAAGCGTGTGCGCAAAATGGCTGCCTCCTTCAATGCCGGAAGTTTCGGCTCTGGCGTACAGACTCTGTCGTACAACACCGGACTTAATGACAACGCTCCTCCAGAGCTTTCTGTCGGCGACAGTTTCTCGCTGTGTCACTAACTTTATCCCGGCGCTAACTTTTGTGTTCCACCGCGAATTGCGCCCGGAAATCCTGAAACCCAAAAATTCAGCCCTATACCTGTCTGTATAAGGGGTGCTAGACATCCAAAAATGGATGGGTTGTTTTGGGTGGAATGTTAAAATGTAAAAATCTCAAAACCCAAACCCATCCCGCCTCAAGCCCGCCCATCTGCAATTTTAATGGAGCCAGGACGGACGCCCGGGTGACTAACCTGCTCCCAGGAGTTGAGTTGCTCATTTAATTATTTTAATGAAGCAATGTGCCTCAGATTTGATCTCTCTTCCAGCTTTAATGCTGGCCGGCTAGGTTACTCAGGCATTGGGAAACTCGGCGGCTAAAGGTAGGCAAGAACTGCTGCATGGAACAATGAAGTGCCTTTCCAGCATGGCTTGTGGGCCAGGAGGAGCAGGATTACTTCTTCCCAGCCCACCAAGCTAACCTGCTTCCTAGCCAATGATCGGACCCCCCACCCGCCCCGCGATCATCAACCCCACCAATCACTGACCCTTCCACAATCACCGATACCCCTCACAATCACCTACCACGTGATCCACCATCACTGACCCAGATCTTTCTCCGACCCAGCGCGACCACCCCCAACTCTGTGCCCACCCTCACAATTCTACAGCCAGCAGCAGGGAACCTACCTGCTCCTCTGCTGCGGCCATTTGTGGAGCATTCCTGACAGGGAGCCAAGCCTGTCATTCAGGCTGGATACCGGGTGAGGTAGCTTTGAAAAACACACACACACACGCTGTGGAGTTAAAACTCCATGGACCAGAACTCCTCCTCACCGCTTAGAAATCCCGCCATTGACACAGGAGAAATCCAAAGGTGATCCCAGAGCATCAAAGAAGGAAAGACTTACATTTATATAGCGTCTTCCACAACCTCAGGACGTCCTAAAGCACTTTACAGCCAATGAAATACTTTTTGAAGTGTGCTCACTGTTGTAATGTAGGAAACATGGCAACCAATTTGTGCACCGCAAGCTCCAACAAACAGCAATTTGATAATGACCAGATTTTGGGTTGAATTTTCCAGTGATGCAGGCTTCTGTGTTCGCCCCGGGAGTGGGGTGCAATGGCATTGCTGAGATCTTCTGGGCAGGCAGTCAGCTTCCAGCACATCGCGGGGGTTTTCGGGGCCAGTTTTGCGGGGCATGGAGCAGTACCGCCCGGAGGAGTTGAGCCGGTGTGTAACGCCCCTGGTTGCGACACCAGCTCACTTTTGCACTCACACCCGACCTGTATGCCCCACAGCGCGTCCTGCTGTGATCGCCTGTGAAAACGGGCACTCCAACCTATACCGACTGCAATGAGGTAAGTAATGGCTATCTCAGGTAAGTGTGATTGTTTTTTCTTTTATTTTTAATTGCGAATTATGTTGTGGTAGCATGGGCTATGTATTGGGAATGTTTTTGGTAGTTTTATTTTCAATCTTTTTTTCTGCCCAGGTCTCTCTCAGAGCGCTCCCTGGCTGGCTGTTTAGCTCAAGATTTTCGCTTGCTCAACTGGCCTAGCGTCCTAAGAGAGGTGTGCAATGCATCCTTTCGTGCTCCGCCCCACACTCAGGACCCAGCCACCCAATTTTTAGGATGGAGGCGCAAATTATTCCCGGGCGCAAACTTTACCGCCCCGCTGCCATTACCGCCCCAAAATCAGCAAAGCCGAAAATCCAGCCCAATCTGTTTTAGTGATGTTGGTTGAGGGATAAATATTGGCCATGACTCCAGGGAGAACTCCCCTAATCTTGTCCGAAATAATGCCATGTGATCTTTTACGTTCACCTGAGAGAGCAGACAGGGCCTTGGTTTAACGTCTCATTCGCAAGACGACACCTCTGACAGTGCAGCACTCCCTCCGCACTGCACTGGAGTGTCAGCCAAGTCTCTGGAGTGGTACAAGACAAGAACAGCGGGGTCTGTTGCCACTATTGGTCAATTATATCAAATGTCACATGCCACTTAGAGACTACTTCGATACTGGTACCTCGCCAGTGATAGACTGAATATAGACATGATGGGGCCGAAATTCAGGGTCTTAAAGAGATCGAATGGCCACCGTTTTGGGGTCAACAGGCCAATCCGACCTAATTTCAGGTTGGGGATTTTTTGGCCTCAATGCCATCCCCCCAGAGTGGTTGCACCGCCAATGAAAACAATAAAAAAGCAATAAAAATACTTACGCATCGATTTTCACCTGAATCCCTTGATCCCCCGCCATGTGGTGCCCCCGGCAGGTTTTTCTATTGGTGCACCATCTCTGCACTGAATGCGGCCCGACAGGGGAGGCCCCGCTGTCTCGGCCACAATGGAAACATTTTTGCCGGCCGACTTGCCGATCGGCCTGTAAAATATTGTCCCTGGGTTCGGCCAGGCTACTGACTATCCAAAACCCTCGCTGGTGGCCCAGTGACCAAAGTTAAAAAAATGCGACATTCTCTCCCCTTTAACGGAGGGAAGAGAGCATGGTGATTCACACGTGCTGTGACATCACCACGACTCCACCACTGATTGACGTCGGCAGAGGCCCCGAGCGGCCCATTTTCAGCCAGTCAGCCTGGCTTTGAATCTAAGGCCCACCCCATTATGGGATGTCAAATGTCAAAGATCTGAAAATGGACCTACTTACCATACCAGGAGTTCGAGCGGTGAGTACCACTACAAAACTGATAGGTGCACTTGCTTAAAAACCTGTTACACCTCTAACTTTTCCAGTTCTGACAAAGGGTCATCAACCTGAAATATAGAAATATAGAAACATAGAAAATAGGTGCAGGAGTAGGCCATTCGGCCCTTCGAGTCTGCACCACCATTGAATATGATCATGGCTGATCATTTTTGCAACTTCAGTACCCCATTTCTGCTTTCTCTCCATACCCCTTGGTCCCTTTAGCCGTAAGGGCCACATCTATCTCCCTTTTGAATATATCTAACTAACTGGCCTCAACAACTTTCTGTGGTAGAGAATTCCACAGGTTCAAAATTCTCTGAGTGAAGAAGTTTCTCCTCATCTCGGTCCTAAATGGCTTACCCCTTATCCTTAGACTGTGACCCCTTATCCTTGGACTTCCCCAACATCGGGAACATTCTCCCTGCATTTAACCCTTTCCAATCCCATCAGAATTTTATATGTTTCGATGAGATTCCCTCCCATTCTCCAAAATTCCAGTGAATATAAGCCTACTCGATCCAATCTTTCTTCATATGTCAGTCCTGCCATCCCGGGAGTCAGTCTGGTGAACCTTCGCTGCACTCCCTCAATAACAAGAATGTCCGTCCTCAGATTAGGAGACCAAAACTGTACACAATATTCAAGCTGTGGCCTCACCAAAGCCCTGTACAACTGCAGTAAGACCTCCCTGCTCCTATACTCAAATCCTCTCTCTATGAAGGCCAACATGCCATTTGCCTTCTTCACCGCCTGCTGTACCTGCATGCCAAATTTCAATGACTGATGTACCATGACACCCAGGTCTCGTTGCACCTCCCCTTTTCCTACTTTGTCACCATTCAGGTAATATTCTGCCTTCCTGTTTTTGCCACCAAAGTGGATAACCTCACATTTATTTACATTCTACTGCATCTGCCATGCATTTTCCCACTCACCTAACCTGTCCAAGTCAACCTGCAGCCTCTTAGCATCCTCCTCACTGCTCACACTGCCAGCCAGCTTAGTGTCATCTGCAAACTTGGAGCTATTACATTCAATTCCTTCGTGTAATTTAATTAAAGTATATTGTAAATAGCTGGGGTCCCAGCACTGAACCTTGCGGTACCCCACTAATCAATGCCTGCCATTCTGTAAAGGACCCGTTTATTCCTATTCTTTGCTTCTGGTCTGCCAGCCAGTTCTCTATCCACATCAATACATTACCCCCAATACCATATGCCTTAATTTTGCACACTAATCTCTTGTGTGGGACTTTGTCAAAAACCTTTTGAAAGTCCAAATACACCACATCCACTGGTTCTCCCTTGTCTACTCTATTAGTTGCATCCTCAAAAAATTCTTCAAGAAGATTTGTCAAGCATGATTTCCCTTTCATAAATCCATGCTGAATTGGACTGATCCTGTCACTGCTTTCCAAATGTGCTGCTATTATATCTTTAATAATTGATTCCAACATTTTCCCCATTACCGATATCAGGTTAACCGGTCTATAATTCCCTGTTTTCTCTTTCCCTCCTTTTTGAAAAAGTGGGGTTACATTAGCTACCCTCCAATCTTTAGGAACTGATCCAGAGTCTAAAGAATGTTGGAAAATGACCACCAATGCATCCACTATTTCTCGGGCCACTTCCTTAAGTACTCTGGGATGCAGACTATCAGGCTCTGTGGAATTATCAGCCTTCAATCCTGTAAATTTCCCTGACACAATTTCCTGACTAATAAGGATTTCCTTTAGTTCCTCCTTCTCACGAGACCCTCGGTCCCCTTGTATTTCCGGAAGGTTATTTGTGTCTTCCTTCGTGAAGACAGAACCAAAGTATTTGTTCAATTGATCTGCCATTTCTTTGATCCCCATTATAAATTCACCTGATTCTGACTGCAAGGGACCTACATTTGTCTTCACTAATCTTTTTCTCTTCACATATCTATAGAAGCTTTTGCAGTCAGTTTTTATGTTCCCTGCAAGTTTCCTCTCATACTATATTTCCCCCTCCTAATTAAACCCCTTTTCCTCCTCTGCTGAATTCTAAATTTCTCCCAGTCCTCAGGTTTGCTAATTTTCTGGCCAATTTATATGCCTCTTCCTTGGATTTAACACCATCCTTAATTTCCCTTGTTAACCACGGTTGAGCCATCTTCCCTTTTTTATTTTTACATCAGACAGGGATGTACAATTGTTGAAGTTGATCCATGTGATCTTCAAATGTCTGCCATTGCTTATCCACCGTCAACCCTTTAAGTATCATTCGCCAGTCTATCCTAGCCAATTCACGTCTCATACCATCGAAGTTACCTTTCTTTACGTTCAGGACCCTAGTCTCTGAATTAACTGTGTCACTCTCCATTTTAATGAAGAATTCTACCACATTATGGTCATTCTTCCCCAAGGGGCCTCGCACATCAAGATTGCTAATTAATCCTCTCTCGTTACACAACACCCAGTCTAGGATGGCCAGCTCTCTAGTTGGTTCTCAATGTATTGATCTAAAAAAAACATCCCTTATACACTCCAGGAAATCCTCCTCCACTGTATTGCTACCTGTTTTGTTAGGCCAATCAATATGCAGATTAAAGTCATGATAACTGCTGTACCTTTATTGCACGCATCACTAATTTCCTGTTTGATGCCGTCCCCAACCTCATTACTACTGTTTGGTGGTCTGTACACAACTGCCGTTTGGTGTTCCACAGCTCTGCCCATACAGATTCCACATCATCCAAACAAATGTCCTTCCTTACTATTGCATTAATCTCTTTAACCAGCAACGCTACGCCACCTTCTTTTCCTTTCTGTCTATCCTTCTTGAATTTTGAATACCCCTGGATGTTGAGTTCCCAGCCTTGGTCACCCTGGAGCTATGTCTCCATAATCCCAATTACATCATATCCGTTAACAGCTATCTGCGCAGTTAATTCATCCACCTTTTTACGAACACTCCTCGCATTGAGACACAGAGCCTTCAGGCTTGTTTTTTTTTAGCACTCTGCCCTTTTCGAATTATATTGTAATGTGGCCCTTTTTGATTTTTGCCTTTGATTTCTCTGCCCTCCACGTTTCCTTATCTCCTTTCTACCTTTTGCTTCTGCCCACATTTTACTTCCCTTTGTCTTCCTGCATAGATTCCCATCCCCCTGCCATATTAGTTTAAACCCTCCCCAACAGCAGTAGCAAACAATCCCGCTAGGGCATTGGTTCCAGACCTGCACGGGTGCAGACCATCCCATTTGTACTGGTCCCACCTCCCCCAGAACCGGTTCCAATGTCCCAGGAATTTGAATCCCTCCCTCTTGCACCATTCCTCAAGCCACGTATTCATCTTAACTATCCTGCTATTTCTACTCTGACTAGCACGTGGCATTGGTAGCAATCCTGAGATTACTACCTTTGAGGTTCTACATTTTAATTTAACTCCGAGCTCCCTAAATTCAGCTTGTAGGACCTCATTCCATTTTTTATCTAGATCATTGGTACCTATATGCACCACGACAACTGGCTGTTTACTCTCCCCCTCCAGAATGCCCTGCAGCCACTCCGAGACATCCTTGACCCTTGCACCAGGGAGGCAACATAACACCCTGGAGTCTCGATTGCGACCGCAGAAACGCCTATCTATTCCCCTTACAATAGAATCCCCTACCCCTATAGCTCACCCACTCTTTTTCCTGCCCTCCTGTGCAGTAGAGCCACCCATGCTGCCATGATCTTGGCTGCTGCTGCCTTCCCCTGATGAGTCATCTCCCCCAACAGTACCCAAAACCGTATTTCTGTTTTTGAGGGAGTTGACCACAGGGGACCCCTGCATTACCTTCCTTCCACTGCTCTGCCTGCTGGTCACCCATTCCCTATCTGCCTGTGTAACCTTTACCTGCGTTGTGACCAACTCACTAAACATGCTATTCATGTCATCCTCAGCATCGCGGATGCTCCAGAATGATTCCATGCGCAGCTCCAGTGCCGCATTGTGGTCTGTCAGGAGCTGCAGCTGGACACACTTCCTGCACACATAGTTGTCAGGGACATTATGAGAACATACGAACATAAGAACATAAAAACATAAGAATTAGGAACAGTAGTACGCCATCTAGCCCCTCAAGCCTGCTCCGCCATCCAAGAAGATCATGGCTGATCTGGCTGTGGACTTTAAACGACTTTTAGCTCGATGCACAGAAAAGTGGGTGGAGCTAAAAGACATTTTTTTAAGCCACTATCAGACAAATGGAATACTTAAATATTTATGGGCAGGAAAACTTTCACACCTTAAACACAAACTGAAATTCCAGCATCCTTTAAGGTTCCTTCCACTCAGTAATCTTGTGCTTTATATTTCTTGGCATAGAAGCTGACGGCTTCAGTGTCGGTTTCAACTTTGTTTCTTTTTTTTGCCTTTTAAATTGTCTCAACAACTTATTTCCTAATTCCCTGTTTTTCCCTTCCTTTGCTGAGTTCTCATCTGGGTTAGCTTGCACCTTAAATCTTTTCAACTCTCGAGATCCCTTTGTCTCCAACTCTTCATGCTTCTCTCTCACCTGATTGTTTCTCAAGTCTGCGCATTGGAAGCGTCCCTGACTTCTCTCATAGCACAGGAAGAGCATGACATGAGTCTGGGCTCTCCTGCCATGACTTAACCCTTAAATTAACTTAGCTTGGCAACAATGCCAAAGGTTACCTACTAATAAGAAAAGAAAAAGAAAACGAAAAAGATTAAATACTCATCAATCCACCAGCCAATCACTTAACCGCTTGGCTGTGACGGCACACTTTGATTTCTTATTACTTCTTTGTTTACTTTTGTCCCTGCACCAGCTAGCCATTCCCAACTGCCGCTGCTCCTGGCCTTTTATAGGCCTTGAACCTCGACCTCCCGCTCCTTTCTGCCGCTCCCGACTGCCGCCGCTCCTGGCCTTTTATAGGCCTTGATCCTCGACCTCGCTCCCAACGGCCGCTGCTCCTGGTCTTTTATAGGCCTCGATCCTCGACCTCCTGCTCCTCCGACTGCCACTCCTGACTGCCGCTCTGTTTCTCTCTCCACAGATGCTGCCTGGCCTGTTTTCCAGCATTTTCTGTTTTTTGTTTCGGATTCCAGCATCCACAATATTTTGTTATTGCTCTTTGGTGTGTCTGACGATATTAAGGTTTAGTTGTACTTTACTCAGATCTGCAGTTGACTTGATTTAGTTTAGTCAATAATGAATATCTTTGGGCTGGGCTGTGTGGCAACTTAGACCTGGCAATTTATGCATTATACATATCTGAAACTCTAGAAATAAAACAGTAGATCCGAATTGAATCTTCTACTATGAGTATATTGATGGAGGGGAAAAGTTTTATCTAATAATCTTCCACTATTATAAGCTATATCCTGGGATTTGTTAATACAATATTTTGGAGTATTCTTCTGACCCACTCTCCATCAGTTTTATATTTTGAAAGTTAAAACTGATTTCCTTTTTCTACAATGTTATCTTTTGCCAGCACCTCCCAAACTGGCGACCTTTACCACCTAGAAGGACAAGGGCAACAGATGCGTGGGAGTACCATCACCACTAAGTTCCCCTCCAAGTCACACTCATTGAATTCAAATGGAAATAAGAATCAGGAGAGATGTAAGAAGGTCTGCCGATTCGCTATCACCCATTTTGCATTATCACACAAAGTCAAAATGATCCCCTTGCCATTCAGGTGATATAAGTCCCAAGTGCGGCAGAATTCTTTGTGGGTCTAAAATGCACCTGCCCTGCATATACCAAGTTGCATTCATCAGCTTTTTTTTGTATCATTATTTCCCCCATTAAGACCTCTCCTTTGTTTGAAGAATATCTTAGGACAAATATTCTTCTTGGGGTTGAGCACATTTTTTAACATTTACATTATGTTACAGAGCAATCTTCTTTTTATTTGATATCTCAATCATAGGTTGTACCTCAGTATTTAGGGGTCAAAACTGTTTTTTAACGACACCCATTAGCGCCGGAGAAGGGCAGCTAACAGCGGCTAAGGACTTACCGACGCAGCGGAGCAGTGTCCTCGAAAGTCCCCGAAAACTTTAGTTGGGCGGTGGGGGTGACGCTAAGAGGTAGCGCTGCATGCTCTACCACCACCGAGCGTACAATACCTCCTTGGCGCCGTGGCAGCAAAGTTCAGTTAGATCACCTGCTTTACCGGTAGGTGCTTTTTCCGACTGCGTGTACATCAGGGATCCTGGTTTTGTCCAGAGAGCAAGGTAGGTTGTTAAGTTTAATTTTGTTAGCTTCTATTTATTTATGGCAGCAGTGGAGAAGTGTGGGTGTGGGTCACTGAAATTTTCCCAAATATTTTATTTTTCATTTTCAGGCACTAGGCTGCTGGCATCCTAGCGACAGAAAATTGAATAGGCCTCCTGAGCTACTGCTCCATTGGCACCTGAAGATGAGTATGCATCGCCTCTTTTAGTGCTGCACTCTCATCTTTGTCACCAGCTCAAAATCGTTGGTACCGAATTTCGACCCCTTAGTGTTGTAAGAACATACGGATCGGTACCCTGATAAGGGTATTCATCAAGGGCATCAATTGAATCTTTAGCCCCTTCACCTTAACTCCTCATCAAGGAACCAACTGGCCTTGCTAGCCGATTTATACCCAGGAGTGAATTATGCCAAAATCTGGCTTACCAAACTGCATTGCAGAACCAGTTCCAGATTATGTTTGCTATTACATTGCCGACTTCCCATCAGGATCCACACAAACCTCTGTGTGAATGAATTAACTTTTTCTTGCCAATTATCAACGAAGACGGGCAGCAAAGTCATGAACTAACAATTGATTATTAACCTTGGAATAACAGTCATCAGAACTTGAACTTAAACATGGATTATGCAAATTAAGTAATTAGACTTCATTGATGAAATAAATAAGATGCTACAAAGGCAGTTCAGTTATGTCACAGTAATTCAGTATTTACCGTTTGCTGATCATAAAATTACAGTAGAGATTGGTGTCTGAGATTGATAAAAATTGGTGAGATTAATTTAGAATTAGACTCCATTGACAAATTAATGGCATTAAATAGCCAGTGAATCTGATTGTCGTTAGCAATGAATAGTTAGCGATGAATGTTTGTGGCGGAGGAGCGGCGAGAGATTGTGGCAGAGGTGCGGCAAATGAGGGTACGGGGCCCAGAAGAGCCGAGGGCCCAGGGGCGGCCCAGGCCAGCCCACACGGCGATATGTGCGTGCGCTAGGTCTGTGCAGCAGAGCAGGTCTCCAGTCGTCCTGGTTAACCCTTGCCACTGGATAAAGGCCTAGCTCTGTCAAGCCCGTGTGGTGGCTGGTGTGCAACGGTCAGCACACGTTAAAAAAATTCACGCACAGGCATATTCCACCCCCTCAATTGGAGTTCGGGTCCTTCATTGAAACACCTGTGAACTCGTGGAAGCAAGTCATCCTCATTCGAGGGACCACCTATAATGATGGAGTTAGCAATATTTTGACAATTTATGAGGTCTCGTCCTTAAGAGCTAGGGTGACCTAGCCTTTTCTTTAAGAGGATGGAGTTAGCCGTCTGAGCATCTGACGGATAAAACCCTGTCAGCAGAGGTCCTATCTGTTCCTTCTGGATCCTCTGATCTTAGATTAATTCACCTTTCTCGCTGCTGTAGCTGTATCTGGACCAGCTGGCTTAAATATCATTCCCTTGATCTCAAGAAAACTTCTACATGTGTCTGGTGTTAGATGTATGATCTTAAATTCTATAATCTGACTCTCTGTTGGAGGTGTACTCACTGAGCCTATAGAGAAACCCTTCTACATATACTGGATAAAGTACTGCTAAAAGAACGGAAACTAAGTTAAAAACTTGGATTAAGTACTATGGCGTAGATTGCCATCTGGGTGTGAAGGTGACAGTGTGGATCGAGTTGTCTGGACCAAGGACATTCGCTGTACAGGAATAAGATGATAAAGGATTCCCTTTGATGAGGTGTGCAGGAATGAGAAGTGCAACTTGATTAAAATATTAATGAATACAGAATATGCCCAACAGGGATATACATGACGATGACAATAAGTAAATCAATCTATTCTAATTTGTTGACCAGTTGCTCATCGGGGTGTGAAGATTGTTGACATTTTGTTTGCTGGACAGCTGCAAAAGAAATGGCACCAGCTCAAAGAACTTCCATATAAGTATTCCAGTTCTTCACACTAGCTTTAATGAGAAGCACCAGATTATGTGGCTACTTATGGCTCACTTAGTATCAGCTGTGGTTCAGTGGGTAACACTCTCACCTTGGAGTCAGAAGGTCATAGGTTCAAGTCCAACTCCAGTCATCTGAGCATAAAAATCTAGGCTGACATTCCCAGTGCAGTACTGAGGGAGTACTGCACTGTCGGAGGTGCCATCTTTCTTTGAGATATTAAACCGAGGCCTCGTCTGCCCCTCTCAGGTGGACGTAAAAGCTCCCATGGCATTATTTCGAAGAAGAGAAGGGAAGTTGTCCATGGTGTCCTGCCTAATATTTATCCCTCAATCAACATCACTTAAAACAGATTATCTGGTCATTATCACATTGCTGTTTGTGGGAGTTTGCTGTATGCAAATTGGCTGCCGTGTTTCCTACATTACAACAGTGACTGCACTTCAAAAGTACTTAATTGGCTGTAAAGCACTTTGGGATGTCCAGAGGGTATCAAAGGTGCTATATAAATGCAAGTTTTTCTTTTTTTTTAAACTTATTTTATGTATATGTCTTGGTCATTGATATTCCCATGACTGTGAACTGTGCACCAAGCAAAAAATGGCACACTTGATTCATCCTAAGAAACTGTTCCATTCGAAGAAACTTAAAAATAAGCATTGTAGATTGATCCCAGTTTTCAATATGACTATTGTGCTGTCCAGCATTTGGCTTTGAACAAACACTTATTTATTTGCACTGTAAATAAACCTAGGCAGTAGTCTGTATAACATGCTTCAGCATCCACTGTGTGAAGCGACACGAGATACTGTGAGCACCTTAACGTCTTCCCCAGTAAGCAATTAATCGCAATAAAGGTTAATTGTTACATTCAAACACCAGTAACCGAGTCCAAGAATAAAGACCCAGGGCTGGATTTTCTGCTCCTGGCCGCCTTTGTTTTTGCACCGGAGGGGCAGCAATGGCAGCGGTGAGCTCTTCTGGGTGGGCGGTTGTCTTCCAGCACCCCACTGGGGTTTTGGAGGCCGGTTCCGGTGGGGGAACGGAGCATTACAGCCCGGAAGAGGCGAGCCAGTGTTCAACGCCCCTGATTGCGACACCAGCTCGATTTTTGCCTCCCACCTGACCTGTAGCACAGTGTAGAGCGCCCTGCTGGAAGCACCTGTGAAAACAGCTGCAGGGACTGCAGTTAGGATGAGCAAACTGGCGACTGCACCATGGTACAAGGGGCCATTCAAGTGGGGGGAATAAAAAGAAATGTTTTAGTGGTAGGGGACAGTAACATTAGGGAGATAGATACTGTTCTCTACAGCTGATAGCATGAGCCCCAAAGGCTGTGTTTCCTGCCCGGTGCCAGGGTTAAGGACATCTTCTCTGGGTTGGAGAGGAACTTGGAGTGGGAGGGTAAAGATCCAGTTGTCATGGTCCATGTAGGTACCAACGACATAGGTAGAACAAAGAAAGAGATTGTGCTGAGGGCGTATGAGCAGATAGGTGCCAAATTAAAAAGCAGAACCACAAATCTAATAATCTCTGAATTACTACCTGAGCCACAAGCAAATTTGTATCGGGTCAATATGATCAGAAAGATGAACACATGGCTCATAGACTGGTGTAGGAGCAATGGGTTTTGATCCATGGAACATTGGCACCAGTACTGGGGAAAGAGGGAGCTGTTCCATCGGGATGGGCTTCACAAACCATGCTGGGACCAGTGTCCTGGCAAATCGAATAACTAGGGCTTTAGATGGGGCTTTAAACTAAATAGTGGCGGGGGGGAAGGGGTGGGGAAATTTAAAAAGTCAAGGATAAAGGAGAAGGCAATAGTGCAAGGTAGCAATAGGGATAATGATAACCAGACTGTGACAGGAAGGGACAGAGCGCATAACAGTGCACCAGAAAGTAGAGTCAGAGTGGGGAAAAATGGTGAAAAGACAAAATTAAAAGCTCTTTATCTGAATGCACGCAGCATTCATAACAAAATAGATGAGTTGACGGTATAAATAGATATAAGTGGGTATGATCTGATAGCCATTACAGAGACGTGGTTGCAAGGTGACCACAGCAGGGAACTAAATATTATGGGGAATTTGACATTTTGGAAGGATAGGCAGAAAGGAAAAGGAGGTGGGGTAGATCTGTTAATAAAGGATTATATCAGTGCAGTAGTGAGAAATGGTATTGTATTGGCTCAGAAGATCAGGATGTTGAATCAGTTTGGGTGGAGATAAGGAATAATAAGGGAAAGAAGTCACTGGTGGGAGTAATATGTAGGCCCCCTTACAGTAGCTACACTGTAGGACAGAGTATAAATCAAGAAGTAATGGAGTTTGTAAGAAAGTTACAGCAATACTCATGAGCGATTTTAATCATCATATTGATTGGACAAATCAAATCGGCCAAGGTAGCCTTGAGGAAAAGTTCATAGAGTGTATCTGGGATGGTTTCCTTGAACAGTATGTTGCAGATCCAATCAGGGAGCAGGCTATTTTAGATCAGATACTGTGTAATGAGACATGATTCATAAATGATCTCACAGTAGCAGATCCTCTAGGAAAGAGTGATCATAGCATAATAGAATTTCAAATTCAGTTGGAGGGTGAGAAAGTTGGATCTCAAACCAGTGTACTGATCTTAAATAAAGGAGATTACAAAGGTATGAAGGCAGAGTTGGCTAAAGTGGACTTGGAAAATAAATAAAAATGTAAGATGGTTGATAAGCAGTGACAGACATTTAAGGAGATATTTCATAACTCTCACCAAAAATTTATTCCAATGAGATGGAAAGATTGTAAGAGAAGGGAGAACCATTCGTGGCTAACTAAGGAAGTAAAGGATGGTATCAAATTAAAAATAAGGCCATACAAAATGGCCAAGACAAGTGGGATGCCAGAGGATTGGGAAATGTTTTAAAACCAGCAAAGGACGACTAAAAAAATAATAAAGGGAGGGGAGATAGATTATGAAAGTAAACTAGCAAGAAATATAAAAATAGATAGTAAGTGCTTCGACAGGTATATAAAAAGGAAGTGAGTAGCTAAAATAAATGTTGGTCCCTTGGAGGATGAGACATGGGAATTAATCATGGAGAACAGGGAAATGACAGACTTTGAACAAATATTTTGAATCGGTTTTCATGGTAGAAGACAGCAAAAACATCCCAATAATGGATGATCAAGGAGCCATAAGGAAGGGGGAACTTAAAACAATCACTATCACTAAAGAAAAAGTACTCGGTACAATAATGGGACTAAAGGTGGACAAGTCCATCTGAGGGTCTTAAAAGATGTGACTGCACAGATAGTGGATGCATTGGTTGTAATCGACCAAAATTCCCTGGATACTGGATAGGTCCCAGCGGATTGGAAAACCGCAAATATAACACCCCTATTTAAAAAGAAAAGTAGACAGGAAGCAGAAAACTATAGACCAGTTAGCCTAACATCTGTCATTGGAAAAATGCTGGAGTCCATTATTAAGGAAGCAGTAGCAGGACATTTGGAAAAGCATAATACAGTCAAGCAGAGTCAGCATGGTTTTATGAAAGGGAAATCATGTTTGACAAATTTGCTGGAGTTCTTTGAGGACATAACGAGCAAAGTGGCTAAAGGGGAACCAGTGGATATGGCGAATTTGGATTTCCAGAAGGTATTCGATAAGTTGTCACATAAAAGGGTACTGCACAAGATAAATGCTCACGGGGTTGGGGGTAATATATTAGCCTGGATAGTGAGTGGTTAACTAACAGAAAGCAGAGAGTCGGGATAAAGGGTTTAATTAGGAGGGGGAAAATAGAGTATGAGAGGAAGCTTGCTGGGAACATAAAAACTGACTGCAAAAGCTTCGATAGATATGTGAAGAGAAAAAAATTAGTGAAAACAAACGTAGGTCCCTTGTAGTCAGATTCAGGTGAATTTATAATGGGGAACAAAGAAATGGCAGACCAGTTAAACAAATATTTTGGTTCTGTTTTCACGAAGCAAGACACAAATAACCTTCCGGAAATACGAGGGGACAGAGGGTCTAGTGAGAAGGAGGAACTGAAGGATATCCTTATTAGGCAGGAAATTGTGTTAGGAAAATTGATCGGATTGAAGGCCGATAAATCCCTGGGGGCTGATAGTCTGTATCCCAGAGTACTTAAGGAAGTGGCCATAGAAATAGTGGATGCATTGGTGATAATTTTCCAACAGTCTATCGATTCTGGATCAGTTCCTATGGACTGGAGGATAGCTAACGTAGCACTACTGTTCATAAAGGGAGGGAGAGAGAAAGTGGGTAATGATAGACCGGTTAGCCTGACATCAGTAGTGGGGAAAATGTTGGAATCAATTATCAAAGATGAAATAGCAGCGCATTTGGAAAGCAGTGACAGGATCGGTCCAAGTCAGCATGGATTTATGAAAGGGAAATCATGCTTGACAAATCTTCTAGAATTTTTTGAGAATGTAACTAGTAGAGTGAACAAGGGAGAACCAGTGGATGTGGTGTATTTGGACTTTTAAAAGGCTTTTGACAAGGTCCCGCAAAAGAGGTTGGTGTGCAAAATCAAAGTATTAGGGGTAATGTACTGACGTGGATAGAGAACTGGTTGGCAGACAGGAAGCAGATAGTCGGGATAGACGGGTCCTTTTCAGAATGGTAGGCAGTGACTAGTGGAGTGCCGCAGGGCTGAGTGCTGGGACCCCAGCTCTTTACAATATACATTAATGATTTAGATGAAGGAATTGAGTGTAATATCCAAGTTTTCAGATGACACTAAACTGGGTGGCGGTGTGAGCTATGAGGAGGACGCTAGGAGGCTACAGGGTGACTTGGACAGGTTAATTCAGTGGGCAAATGCATGGCAGATGCAGTATAATGTGGATAAATGTGAGGTTATCCACTTTGGTGGCAAAAATGTGAAGGCAGAATATTATCTGAATGGCGGCAGATTAGGAAAAAGGGGAGATGCAATGAGACCTGGGTGTCATGGTACATCAGTCATTGAAAGTTGGCATGCAGGTACAGCAGGCGATGAAGAAGGCAAATGGCATATTGGCCTTCACAGCTAGGGGACTTGAGTATAGGAGCAGGGAGGTCTTAGTGCAGTTGTACAGGGCCTTGGTGAGGCCTCACCTCGAATATTATGTTCAGTTCTGGTCTCCTAATCTGAGGAAGGACGTTCTTGCTATTGAAGGAGTGCAGCAAAGGTTCACCCGACTGATTCCCGGGATGGCTGGACTGATATATGAGGAGAGACTGGGCCTTTATACACTGGAGTTTATAAGGATGAGAGGGGAACTCATAGAAACTTATAAGATTCTGACGGGACTGGACAGGTTAGATGCTGGAAGAATATTCCCGATGATGGGGAAGTCCAGGACCAAGGACACTGTCTTAGGATAAGGGGTAGGCTATTTAGGACCAAGATGAGGAGAAACCACTTAACTCAGAGAGTTGTTAACCTGTGGAATTCCCTACCGCAGAGAGATGTTGATGCCAGTTCATTGGATATATTCAAGAGGGAGTTAGATATTGCCCTTACGGCTAAAGGGATCAAGGGGTATGGAGAGAAAGCAGGAAAAGGGTACTGAGGGAATGATCAGCCATGATCTTATTGAATGGTGGTGCAGGCTCGAAGGGCCGAATGGCCTACTCCTGCACCTATTTTCTATGTTTCTATGTTTCTGTCATTTTCTGGTTGGCAAACAGGAACTAGTGGGGTGCCACAGCGATCAGTGCTGGGGCCTCAACTATTTACAATCTATATTAATGACTTGGATGAAGGGATCGAGTGTAATGTAGCAAGGTTTGCTGATGATCCAAAGATGGGTGGGAAAGCAAGTTGTGAGAAGGACAAAAACATCTGCAAAGGGATATGGACAGGTTCAGTAAGTGGGCAAAAATTTGGCAGATGGAGCATAATGTAGGAAAGTGTGAGGTTATGCACTTTGGCAGGAAAAATAAAAAAGCAAATTATTACTTAAATGGAGAGAAATTATAAAATGCTGCCGTACAGAAGGACCTGGGGGTCCTTGTGCATGAAACACAAAAAGTTAGTATGCAGGTCCAGCAAGTAATCAGGAAGGCAAATGGATTATTGGCCTTTATTGCAAAGGGGATGGAGTATAAAAGCAGGGAAATCCTGCTACAACTGTACAGGTTATTGGTGAGGCACCCCTAGAGTACTGCGTACAGTTTTCGTCTCTGTTAAAGAGGCCTCAGAGTCCTATGTACGTCTGTAAGATCAGTGAATGCATCTCCAACAGAGAGAAACATTATAGAATTTAACATCATATAGAATTTAAGATCATACTGCTATACCAGCGGGAAAGTTGAATTAACCCAGGAGCAGAGGTCCCAGAAAGAACAAATAGGACATCTAGCTGTCAGCTGTGGCTCAGTGGGTAGCACACTCACCTCTGAGTCAGAAGGTTGAGGGTTAAAGTCCTGCTTCAAGGAACTTGAACACATAAAAATCTCGGCTGATACTCCTGTGCAGCGCTGAGGGAGTGCTGCACTGTCGCAGGTGTCACCTTTCGGGTGAGATTTTAAACTAAGGCCCTGTCTGCTTTCTCAGATTATGTAAACGGTCCCATGGCACTGTTTCAAAGAAGAGCAAGGGAGTTATCCCTGTTGCCCTGGCCAATATTTATCCCTCAACCAAAATAATAAAAACAGATGATCTGGTCATTATCACATTGCTGTTTGTGGGAACTTGATGTGCACAAATCGGCTGCCACATTTCCTACATTACAGCAGTGACTAAACTCCAAAAAGCACTTTGTTGTCTGTTAATTGCTTTGAGTTGTCCGGTGGCCATGAAAGGCACTATATAAATGCAAGTCTTTCTCTTTCTTTCTCTGCTGCCTGGGTTTCATCACTCTGATGCCTCAGAAGGCAAACACCATTCTTCTACAGAAAGGAGACTTGCATCGATTACTGAGTATTGTGTACTGCAACTGGAGAGTTAATAATAAACAGAACCAGGCTGTTCCGGAGTCTTTCGACAGAGCTGCCTGCCATGTTAGGAGCTGTGTGTGCTGTGCGCTGTGAATATATCACATTTGGCGATAAAATGAGATTTTTCAGGTAATTTAAAACTTAAATTTTGTTGGTGAAGGATTCAGCCAGCCAACAGAGAGACTTTGGAAGTTTCTGTCTTTGGAAAAAGCTACAAAAATCCGAGGTAAAATACAGCACATGGTGTAAACAGCTAGAGATTAAAATGACAGGTGTAATGGGACATTTGGGTGAATATAGAGACAACCAGGAACGTTTTAAAGCGTATGTGTATCGGCTAGAAATATATTTCACTGCAAATAACATCATCGAAGTTCCAGATGATGCAGTCCAGAACCGGGCTGTGTTGGAACATAAGAGAGCAATCTTCTTGTTGGAGGCAGGTCCAGCATTGTATGAAACACTGGTAAATCTGCCTGTGCCTGACGAGCCAAAGGACACAACGCTTAAAGAGATTTTAATGAAGCTGGAGCAGCACTATAACCCCAAACCATTAGAAATTGCTGAAAGCTATTGTTTTGGGATTCAGAATCAAAAGACTGAAGTAAGTATCAGTGATTACATCGTAGCATTAAAAAAGCTATCAATGCACTGCAATTTTGGAAACTTTCAAAACAAGCATTACGGGATCATTTTGTTTGTGGGGTGAAAAATGATGTGATCAGAAGGAAGTTATTGATGACGGATGACTTGACTTTTGAGATTGCTTGTCCGACTGCGAGGTCGATGGGCATGGCCGAATAATATTCCCGATCATTAAATAATAATTACGGTCGTCAAACAACTGAGGTAAATCACGTGCAGGTTCAAGGTAAAAGATGGTGGGGGCCCAAAGTCTCAGAAACTGGAAACTCTAACAGAACATCAAAGTCGTGCTATAGGTGCCTGGGACAACACATTGCTCAAAGTTGTCCATATGTGACGGCAGAGTGTTTCTTCTGCAGAAATACTGGGCATCTTGCGAAGGCATGCCGACTGAAGAGTAAACCAGCTTTCAAAGCTATGAGTAGAAATCCCAAGAGACTACATAGCATGGAAGAAGAACAACAGGACGAGGAGATGTTAGAATTACACGTCATCAGGAGCACGAGGTTAACGGACAGCAATTCAGAAAGCATCAAAATCCACATAGATGTTGCGGGATTCAAGATACCAATGGAAATTGACACGGGTGCATCCATGAGTGTAATACCAGTGTCAGTATATCGCGACAAATTGCGTGATTTCGAACTGGAGAAATCCAAGATAGAGCTGCGAGGCTACTCGGGAGAGAAAATTCCTGTGGTAGGTCGTATCACCATACCGGTGAAATATAAAGATCAATTTCAGAACTTGCCTCTAATAGTAGTGAAAGGAGACAAGCCTGCCTTATGAGGAAGAAATTGGTTGAGCTCACTGAAGCTGGATTGGAGTAAGATTTTCTGTGTGGAAGCGAGATTTTCATCAACGGATGAGGTTATCAAGAAGTATCCGAAGGTGTTCTGCGAAATGAGCATTCCGATCCAAGGCTTCAAGGTGAGTGTCAGGGTACAGAAGGACGCGAGATCGGTTTACTCCAAGCCACGTTCCGTAACATATGCACTCAAGGAGAAAGTTGAGCAAGAACTCAAAAGACTAGAGACTGAGAACATTATTTGTAAGATAGATTGATGTAATTAGGCTACACCCATTGCCCATTGTTATTGTACCTAAGTCTGATGGTAAGGTAAGGTTGTGTGGTGATTATAAAGTAACCGTAAACCAGGTTCTAGAGGGTAATGTCCCCAATACATTGCCGAATATAGTAGATTTGTTCACAACACTGACAGGTGGTCAGATCTTCTCAAAACTGGGTCTTATGAATGCCTACTTACAGTTTGAACAAGATGAGGAGTCCAAGTCATGTTTGACGATAAATACTCATCTCGGCCTATATCAATTTAATAGGCTACCGTTTGGAGTGTCTTCCGCCCCTGTCATATTTCAAGGGATGATGAGCCAGATTTTGCAAGGTATTGAAGGGGTAGTATGTTATTTGGATGATATACTAATTTCAGCTCCAAATAAGCAAATTCATAACAACATATTGAATGAAGTCCTCAAACGGCTAGAGAAGTACGAGTGTCTGCTCGTAAGTGTGAATTATTTAAAAACTCAGTTGAGTACTTAGGGTACAGAGTAGACAAAGATGGTTTACATCCAACCATGGAAAAATTGGATGCAATTAGAAATGCACCCACTCCCAGGAATGTCACTGAACTTCATTCATTCTTGGGTCTTTTGAACTATTATGGGAAGTTCCTACCAAATTTGGCTACAGTATTACATCCACTGAATGAACTTTTGAAAAAACAGGTCCATTGGAAGTGGTCAAAAGAATGCGATACAGCATTCAAGGAGTGTGAAAGCAAATTGGTAGCGAGCACTCTGTTAGTTCACTATGACATTAAGGAGATTAAGTAGCATGTGATGCCTCTCCGTAAGGAGTTGGGGCAGTGATCTATCATGTATCACGTAGTAGGGAGGAGAGACCAATTGCTTTTGCTTCAGGCACTCTCAGTGCCAGTGAGCGTAATTATGCGCAAATTGAAAGCTTTGGCATTAATTTTTGGGTCAAGAAGTTTCACAAATACTTGTATGGTCATAAGTTTACCATCGTTACGGACCATAAGCCCCTAACAGCAATCCTCCATCCAAAGTCCCCAGTTCCAACATTAGCTGCAGTCCGAATGCAGAGATGGGCTTTGATTTTGTCAGCATATACATACGATATTGAATATAGACAATCAGCTGATCACAGTAATGCTGATGCAATGTCGAGATTGCCTTCCCCATCACAAGTTACACCGGATAGGGAAGAAGTGTTTTATTTTTCATACATTGATGAACTGCCAGTCACAGCTGAAGAGATTGGTAGAGCAACCAAACGTGACCCAGTGATATCAAAGGTGTATGAGTATATTGCAAATGGATGGCCAAACCAGGTAACAGACAAAGATACACATCCTTTCTCATTCATAGGAATGAATTATCAGTCGATAAAGATTGTATCATGTAGGGTGCAAGAGTGGTTATAACAAATAAATTCAGGTCCAAATTATTCAGAGACCTCCATGACCAGCACTTGGGTATGTGCTTGACCGAGAGTTTTGCACGCAGTTATTTATGGTGGCCACGTCTTGATAAAGATATAGAGTGCACCGTGAGTCAGTGTACGACATGTCAATCGGTAAGCAATCAACCACCATCAGTACCATTACAGCCATGGAAATGGCCTTCCAGGGTGTGTTAAAGGCTGCATATTGATTTTGCTGAGTTAAACGGACAACAATTGTTCATTGTGATTGATAGCCATTTGAAGTGGGTTGAGGTGTTCCCAATGTGGAAAATAACAACAAGTAAAACATTGGACATTTTACGAAGATTATTTTCTTCATTTGGCCTCTCTGAAGAAATTGTTTTGGACAATGGACCACAATTTTGTTCAGAAGAATTTGCACAATTCATGAGCAAAAAATGGTGTGAAACATCCTGAGGTTCCACCATACCATCCTGCTTCGAATGGTGCAGCAGAGTGCACTGTACAAATTGTAAAACGTGCCCTCATAAAACAAATGTTAGATCCAAATCCAAGGAAACAACATTTGTCAATGGATTACAACTTGGCTATTTTTTTGATTACATATCGAAATACTCCTCATACAACTACTGGTAGAACACTAGCAGAGTTGTTTCTCAAACGACAGCCACGAACCAGATTCTTATTGTTAAAACCAAATTTGGCACAGTCCGCAGAAGAGACACAATTAAGACAGAAAGAGAATCATGATAGAGGTAGAGTAAAAGAGAGAAGTGTGAAATTAAACCAGAAGGTGAGAGTGAAGAACCATCACCATAAATGGTTAAAGTGGTTACTAGGAAGAGTGGTGAAGATATGTGGTCCTCGCACATATTTGGTAAAGATGTTTGATAATGGACAGATTAGGTTTGTTCATATTGATCATATTTAACCTAGACACATGGAAGGAGTTGAAGGTGGGAATGATTCAATTATTTCTGACTCATCAGATAGTTTTGATACACCAGTAGTAAATCCTAATCCAATCTACTGGAAACAAATCCAGGAGAGAATCAGAATGAAAGTCTGAGTCTGAGTCAGGAAAACAAAGAGCCTGAAGTTAGAGTGAGTTCAAATGAAAATTAAGGAAATTCCATGGAGGAAATCAATCCTCAGGATGAGCCTTGAATGAGTGTGAAATCGACACCATGTTTGGAAGGTTCTGTTCGAGAGCGAAGATATCCTCTTCGAAACAGAAAACAAGTGGTAAAGTTAAATTTGTAAATATGGAAAAAAAAATAAGTCTATATCCTGTGTTATGTATAAAAATGAAAGTTATGGGTGATGTTTGTTATAATAACTTCTTCATTCAGGAGGGAGAAGCGTAATGTCTGTAAGCTTGTAATGTTTGTAGCTCCACACTGGATGTGAACATATTGTGTACTGCAACTGCAGAGTTAATAATAAACAGAACCAGGCATGTTCTGGATGCTTCCGACAGAGCTGCCTGCCATGTTAGGAGCTGTGTGTGCTGTGCTCTGTGAATATATCACACTGAGGCTTCCGTCTGATTCATTGGACTGACCAGTAGATGGACCCTGGTGGGGTAGGAGAAATGCGACGAAGCAGGAACAAGGTGGCAAGTCGACCACCTCCTTTTTAACTCAGCTGGCACCCTGTTTCCACAGGGTGGAGAGAGTTAAAATCTAACCCAGTGGCACTAAAACAGCAGCATAGTACTGTTGATCTGGGGGCTGCAGGGTATTCATAGTAAAATGAGCAGCGTGTTATAAATACAGCAGAACTTCTCATTTCAGCCACTGGGTTTTATGAGTCTTCTTCGGAAATTAATCTTATCTATATTAATTGTGTCCTGTTAATTCAAGCACCTGGCTATTCAGGAGCCTTGTTTTTCTGCTCAGAAAGTCCACTGCCTCAAACTCCATTGATCCACAACCTCTCACTGGCTTCACAGGATGCATCCATGAAATGCTCAGCTTCCGCTGCACTCGTGTCCTCGGCCATACCTACTTCTGGGAATTTGAGACAATTTATTTCCTTCTGAACACAAAGACAAGGCCTTATGATACTGACCTACTCAGCAGAAAAGCCTTCTGTCAAAAGCACAGTGATAACTTGTGGATGGAGTTAACTCATTCTGAGGATGGTGAGCAAAAGGGCACGTTACACAAACGCTGTCAGCAATCAACTCATGATTTATTTAATGACGCGAGGTGCCGCGTGTTCATTCTAACTCTAGATATCTGCTGCAAATGTACTAATTGTGCAGCTGCACATCTTGCAATGGTTAGAATAAATGTAAACACATAACAAGAATAATCGTATTTATACCACAATCCCTCTAATGGCTAACCTAATCATCCCCCTCTGAGTTGACGTCTTTTGACCAGTCCTTCAGGTAGTTGCTGTGGTAAGCTTAAATAGAATGTCTGGGGGCAATTTTGATTTGGGTCAGTAGTATAACATGGGCAATATCGATTCAGCCATTTGTTATACATCTCTCCAGATATTCAAAATCCCTTCTGTGCTTCTAAGTGACAAGGCTAAGAGGAGGCTTGATTTTTAAATTAGGAAGGGATTCAATAGGGTGGATGTGGAGGAACTGTTTCCACTTGAATCCAGAAAAGAGACATATATAGATATATATATATATATGTAAGATATCCACTAACAACAACAACTTGCAGTTATACAGCACCATTAGGGCTAGAAATTGCATAGCGCCCCGTTTGGGGCGATAACTTTTCAGGTAGCGCAAACGTATTGGCAAGCAAAAAAGATTTGCCGCTGCCAGGAATGTCCGCAAGAGGGAAATGGAGGGCTAAATCAAGTGCTATAATTTCTCCTAGAGCGTTAAAAGGAGTGAGAGGGGCGGTATCGGCAGAGCACTGAGCAATGTCTCGTGCAGCGCTACCGTCTGTACAGGCTCCTTCCCTCACTTAAAGGGAAGGGCCAATGCTGGTGTGAATACATTTTCATGCTGTCTGTGTTGGGCCACTGCACCTGCCCTTTGTGCATATCAGCCCCAAGCACTCTAAGAGCATGCAGGGCTGAGCAATTGTGGGGGCAAAACAAATCCGGAGGCACCTGAATGGGGAGATAAATACATTTTGCCCAACCTGACCACCATTGCCTTTAAATATCGATCGCCAAGCGGCCAGCCGAGGTGACAACACCACCTGCCATTGTCGACACCCGACAATGCTGCACTGGTCGGGAGTGAATATTACATCTGGGGCGAAAATGGGGCGCTGTGCACCAGATGACATCATGATCTACGATGCACTAGAGATTGAGGCGGTAAGTGAATACGCCAGCGCAAAACCACCAGGGAAGTTTGCGGGCGTCGGTGATTTTGCCACACCTGGTCGGTAACTCCTTAACACCCTGTTACCGCCCCCCACAGGCGCTAACAGGAGATGCAAACCAGGCCAATTTCTCCCCTTTAATGTAGTAAAAATGTTCCAAGGCATTTTCAAACAAGATTTGACACACAGAGCCACATAAAAATACTAGGACAGGTGACCAAAAGCTTGGTCAAAGTGGTGGTTTTTAAGGAGCGTCTTAAAGGAGATGAGATAGGTAGAGAGGCAGTGAGGTTTAAGGAGTGAATTCCAAAGCTTCGGGACTAGGCAACTGAAGGCACAACTGCCAATGGTGGAGTGATTAAAATCGATGATGCGGAAGAGAGCAAAATTGGTAGAGCGCAGAAATCTCAGAGGACTGCTGGGCTGGAGGAGATTGCAAAGTTCGGGAGGGATTTAAACACAGGATGAGAATTTTAAACTCAAGGAGTTGCCGGACTGGGAGCCAATATAGGTCAGTGAGCACAGGGATCATACAGATCAAATATATAATTTAGGAGGAATTTCTTGACTCAGAGAGTAGTGAGAATGTGGAACTTACTAATATATGAAGTGGTTGAAGCAGATAGCATTGATGCATTTAAGGGGAGGCTTGATGCATACATTAGGGAGAAGGGAATAGAGGAATGCAGGGTGGGATGAGGTAATTAGAGTGGGAAGAGGCTCATGTGGAGTATAAACACTGGCATGGGCCAATTGGGCCAAATGGCCTGTGCAGTAGATTCTATTTAAAACTATGGTACTTTTCTTAACTTAATGCTGCATTTGATTCTGATTTAACGTGACCTTACTTTACAAGGGTCATCAACTGACAAGAGCACCTTTTCAAATGTCTGATTTCGTACAGTCTGGATCATTGCAATAGGTGGCACTGAATCATAAAGAAATTGGATTTACACATTAATGAGTTAAGTAGCCGGAGATAATTGGTCCAGGGTATGAGACAACCCCTGCAGTCAGAATCAGGGGAAGTCATAACGGGGTACAAAGAAATGGCGGACCAATTGAACAAGTACTTTGGTTCGGTATTCACTGAGGAGGACACAAACAACCTTCTGGATATAAAAGGGGTCGGAGGGTCTAGTAAGGAGGAGGAACTGAGGGAAATCCTTATTAGTTGGGAAATTGTGTTGAGGAAATTGATGGGATTGAAGGCCGATAAATCCCCAGGGCCTGATGGACTGCATCCCAGAGTACTTAAGGAGGTGGCCTTGGAAATAGTGGATGCATTGACAGTCATTTTCCAACATTCCATTGACTCTGGATCAGTTCCTATGGAGTGGATGGTAGCCAATGTAACCCCACTTTTTAAAAAAGGAGGGAGAGAGAAAACAGGGAATTACAGACCGCTCAGCCTGACATCGGTAGTGGGTAAAATGATGGAATCAATTATTAAGGATGTCATCGCAGTGCATTTGGAAAGAGGTAATATGATAGGTCCAAGTCAGCATGGATTTGTGAAAGGGAAATCATGCTTGACAAATCTTCTGGAATTTTTTGAGGATGTTTCCAGTAGAGTGGACAAGGGAGAACCAGTTGATGTGGTATATTTGGACTTTCAGAAGGCTTTCGACAAGGTCCCACACAAGAGATTAATGTGCAAAGTTAAAGCACATGGGATTGGGGGTAGTGTGCTGACATGGATTGAGAACTGGTTGTCAGACAGGAAGCAAAGAGTAGGAGTAAATGGGGACTTTTCAGAATGGCAGGCAGTGACTAGTGGGGTACCGCAAGGTTCTGTGCTGGGGCCCCAGCTGTTTACACTGTACATTAATGATTTAGACGAGGGGATTAAATGTAGTATCTCCAAATTTGCGGATGACACTAAGTTGGGTGGCAGTGTGAGCTGCAAGGAGGATTCTATGAGGCTGCAGAGCGACTTGGATAGGTTAGGTGAGTGGGCAAATGCATGGCAGATGAAGTATAATGTGGATAAATGTGAGGTTATCCACTTTGGTGGTAAAAACAGAGAGACAGACTATTATCTGAATGGTGACAGATTCGGAACAGGGCAGGTGCAAAGAGACCTGGGTGTCATGGTACATCAGTCATTGAAGGTTGGCATGCAGGTACAGCAGGCGGTTAAGAAAGCAAATGGCATGTTGGCCTTCATAGCGAGGGGATTTGAGTACAAGGGCAGGGAGGTGTTGCTACAATTGTACAGGGCCTTGGTGAGGCCACACCTGGAGTATTGTGTACAGTTTTGGTCTCCTAACCTGAGGAAGGACATTCTTGCTTTTGAGGGAGTGCAGCGAAGGTTCACCAGACTGATTCCCGGGATGGCGGGACTGACATATCAAGAAAGACTGGATCAACTGGGCTTGTATTCACTGGAGTTCAGAAGAATGAGAGGGGACCTCATAGAAACGTTTAAAATTCTGACAGGGTTAGACAGGTTAGATGCAGGAAGAATGTTCCCAATGTTGGGGAAGTCCAGAACCAGAGGTCACAGTCTAAGGATAAGGGGTAAGCCATTTAGGACCGAGATGCGGAGGAACTTCTTCACCCAGAGAGTGGTGAACCTGTGGAATTCTCTACCACAGAAAGTTGTTGAGGCCAATTCACTAAATATATTCAAAAAGGAGTTAGATGAAGTTCTTACTACTAGGGGAATCAAGGGGTATGGTGAGAAAGCAGGAATGGGGTACTGAAGTTGCATGTTCAGCCATGGAACTCATTGAATGGCGGTGCAGGCTAGAAGGGCCGAATGGCCTACTCCTGCACCTATTTTCTATGTTTCTATGTTTCTATGATGATGGGATGATGGGTTTAAATCATAGAGTAAAAGACGAATGGTAAATAATTGAAGCTAGTTAGCTATACAGCCGTTTGATTAACAGTCTGTAGTGCTCGAGGGCACTTGTGGACACATGATCGATTGAATCCCAATTAGGGGTAAAATAAAAAGCAAGGTTTATTTAGCAGGGATTTCATTACTGGATTTCACCAATGCTGTTACCACATGAAAATCATCATCATCATCATAGGCAGTCCCTCGGAATCGAGGAAGACTTGCTTCCACACTAAAAATGAGTCCTTAGGTGACTGAACAGTCCAATACAAGAAACACAGTCCCTGTCACAGGTAGGACAGATAGTCGCTGAGGGAAGGGGTGGATGGGACTGGTTTGCCACACGCTCCTTCCGCTTGATTTCTGCATGCTCTTGGCGATGAGACTCGAGGTGCTCAGCGCCCTCCTGGATGCACTTCCTCCACTTAGGGCGGTCTTTGGTCAGGGACTCCCAGGTGTCGGTGGGAATGTTGCACTTTATCAGGGTGTCCTTGAAACGTTTCCTCTGCCCACCTTTGGCTTGTTTGCCATGAAGGAGTTCTGAGGAAAAATGATTTTACACAGTGAGTTGTTATGATCTGGAATGCACTGCCTAAAAGGGTGGTGGCAGTAGATTCAATAATAACTTTCAATGGGGAATGAGCGAGGGCGTGGAACTAATTGGAAATCTCTTTGAAAGAGCCAGCACATGCACGATGGGCCGAATGGCTTCATCCAGTGCTGTAAAATTCTATGCTTGAATGCTTGACTTTTCTGTGCAATATTAAATAGGTTTTGCTGCTAAATAGATATAAATATTATATTAATTCGATTCTGCTTTAACATATCATTGGAACCAACTAAATAAGAAGTGCACAATAAAGTGTGTTGCGACATCAGGTCCCCAAGTTGTATAAATACGGTTGGATAAATTCTGTAAGACTTTGGGCGCACAGCGATAAGCCCATTTAAAAAAGTACTGGCTGCATCGTCGGGTATAATGGGGCCGTAAGGTTACTTACTCCTTGAGGACTCTACTGCCCCAGTAACGCTAGGTGATGCAAGTTAAAATCAACCCCAGTGAGTGAGCAAGCTGTGTTATAGTTGTCCAGAAGGAATAGTGGAGGCAAAAACTTTGGAATCATTTGAGAAACTTTTGGACGCCACAATGGGTGGAGGACGAACATATGAAAATCACTGACAGGAGAGGACCAACTGGTCCATCTAACATGTCCCATATAGTTGTGATGCCTTATGCTACACAATACAAACACTTGCCACCCACCCAGAGCCATGTAATCTCCTGGAAATTGAGATAAAAACTCAGGCCAATTAAGGGTGTTAGGATCTTTCTGGCTGGATGGTCTTCTCATCTGTAATTATCCTGTGATATAGTTGATGCGACCCTCGACCTGTGCAAAGTACGAACATATGAACAATGACGGACAGGTAAAGACCCTCTATTCCATTGAGCCTGTCCCACACAAACTTGATACCTTGTGTATCACAATATATACTTTCCACCAAAAGCCGTGAGACTCTCTATGTGGTGTATTTAGTACTATTATCCTACATGATTATTAAATAAGATCATTTTGTAAATATCTTCCAGCCATGCACTTCATTTATCTACACATTTTACTTAAATAATATCAACCAAGATTCAAAGGTAGGTTGTGATGGGCTACATTTCATGCAGCTGTAGTTGTACAGTCCATACACATAATCTATATTTAGGCAGCAGTGTAATAGTGACTATTGTCACCTTTGCAAATGTGAATTCATTATTTTTCACCCTAGAAGTCACTGTTGACTCATTACTAACGTTTAACCAATGTAGGTTAGTATAGGACATCTGGAAGTCAATTAACCTTGAATGTCTCAAAGCTATTCTGAACTGACCTATACCATATTGTATTTATAGCCCAACATTATGTTAAACAAATTTATTTTTGTCCTCTTGCATTAAAACATACATCTATAGACGATAGCGAATTCCTTCGTAACTCTCCATTCGAAGAGGTACAGCAAGAGTGTCAGCCAGTGGTTCAGTGGGTAGCACCCTCGCTTCTGAGTCAGAAGATTGTGGGTTCATAATCCCACTCCAGAGATTTGAGCACAAAAATCTAGGCTGACACTCCAGCGCAGCGCTGAGGGAGTGTTGCACAGTCAGAGGTGGCGTCTTTCGGATGAGACGTTAAACCAAGGTGAACGTAAAATCAGGTGGACGTAAAATCAGGTGGACGTAAAATCAGGTGGATGTAAAAGATTCCAAGGCAATATTCCGAAGAAGAGCAGGGGAGTAAGCCCCGGTGTCCTGGCCAATATTTAACCCTCAATTAACATCACTAAAACAGATTATCTGGTCATTATCACATTGCTGTTTGTGAGTGCTTGCTGTGTGCAAATTGGCTGCACATTTCCTACATCATCATCATAGGCGAAAATGATTTGCTTCCACATTAAAAATGAGTTCTCAGATGACTGTAAAGTCCAATGCGGGAGCTACAGTCTTTGTCACAGGTTGGACAGAAGGTGGTTGAAATTACGTTAGTTGAAGTGCCGGTTTATTGAAGTGCTTGGGTTGTCATGTGCTCCTTCTGCTGTCTGCGCTTGGTCTCTGCTTGCTCCCTGTGAAGAGACTCGAAGTGTTCAACACCCTCATGAATTATTCTCTTCCATTTTGAGCGATCTTGCGCCAGTGATTCCCAGGTGTCGGTGGGGATGAACTTTTTCAAGGAGGCCTTGAGGGTGTCCTTGAAGTATTTCCTCTGTCCAGCTGTGACTCGTTTGCCGGGTTGGAGCTCCGAGTAGAGCGCTTGCTTTGGGAGTCTCGTATTGGGCATACGGACGATGTGGCCCGACCAATGGAGCTGATCGAGCATTGTCAATGCTTCGATGCTGAGGATGTTGACCTGCGTGAAAACACTGACGTTAGTGCGCCTATCCTGCCAATGGATTAGCAGGATCTCCCTGAGGTGTTGATGGTACTTCTTCAGCACTTTGATGTGCCTGCTGTATATAGTCCACGTCTCAGAAGCATATATGAGGACAGGTATTACTACTGCTCTGTTGACCATGAGCTTTGTTTCGGTTTTAAGGTTCTGGTCTTCAAACACTGTATTCCTTAGGCGACTAAAGGCTGCACTGGCACACTGAAGGTGGTGTTGGACCTCATCATCGATGTCTGCCCTTGTTGACAGTAGGCTCCTGAGGTATGGAAAATGGTCCACGTTGTCCAAAGCCTCATCATTAGATTTTGATAATCGGGGCGCAGTGCTGTGTGACGGGGTCAGGTTGGTAGAGCACCTTTGTTTTATGGATGTTTGTGTGCTATTTTGAATATGTTGACAATGGTTTGGAGTTCGTCCTCCTAGTGAGCGCAGATGCAAGCATCATCTGCATAGTGTAATTCGGTGACAGCGGATGGCATCAACTTGGATCTGGTCTGAAGGCAACAGAAGTTGAACAGTTTCCCATTTGTTCTATAGATTATCTCCACTGCAACGGGAAGCTTGCTGATGGCGAGATGTAACGTTGTTGCAAGGAAGATCGAGAAGAGCATTGGTGCGATGACACAGACTTGCTTCACCCCAGTTCATAAATGAATTGGGTCTGAAGTGGATCCATTTCCTACATTACAACAGTGACTACACTTCAAAATAATACTTCATTGGCTGCAAAGTGCTTTGGGACATCTGGTGTTCATGAAAGGCGCTATATAAATGCAAGTCTTTCTTTTCAGCTTCACCAGAATGATACCGCGGCTTAAAGGGTTAAATTTTTAGGACAGGTTACATAAACTTAGCTTGTATTGCTTTGAGTTTAGAAGGTTGAGGGGTGATCTACTCGAGGTATTGAAAATGATTAAGGTTAGATGCAGAGAAACTATTCCCTCTGATGGGGGAATCCAGAACATGGGGCAAAATCTTAAAATTACAGCTAGATCATTCAAGAACAATATCAGAAAGCATTTATTCATGCAAATTGTCATGCAAATCTGCAACTCGCTCCTCCAAAAGGCTGTGAACGCTGGGTCAATTGATATTTTCGCGTCTGAAATTGATAGATTTTCGTTAGATCAGGGTATCAAGGGATACCAAAGACAGGTAAATGGAGTTGTGTTACAGATTAACCATTGCATGGCAGAACAGGCTCATGGGGCTGAATGGCCCACTCCAGTTCCTATGTTCCAAAGATCATGATAGCCCTTGAGGTACTGTGCTATTTTGTGCTATGACCCTATATTCTTTGAGCTCTCACATCTTCTTGCGTAACAATAGTCTGAGAGATCCTGCTACAGTTTGAATCATTCCCCAATGCAACAATGGCAAAGAAGCAAAGAACCAGACTCCATAAGGAAATCCAGACCAAGTGAAAATACTGGGCAAGCGATCCCTGAAATTCCGGTCGGAGACTTCTTTCGAACGAATGCCTCTGACCGGAGAATTTTTACGAATTTACCTGGTGGTCCCGAAAGCGCCTGGGATTCCGGTGGGGAGGCCTTCTTTTTCCGCGCTGCAGAGCACGCTCCTGTCCTCCAGGTTCCAACGCAGAAGGTGCAGTCACATGTGACTGTACAACCAATCAGGTAAAGTATTCCACAGCATTCTCATTAATAGCAATGAGAACTCCGTATCTACGAGTTGTCATTGCTATTAATGAGAAAAAAAAACAAACACACTAAATACCATAATAAAAAATAAAAAATGCAACTCACATAATTAAAATTAATTGAAATTAAAGTTGACATTTGTCTTAGAAAAAGTATATATTTTTCCGATTTTTAAAAAAGTTTTGTAATTAGGGCTAAAATTAAACTTACCTTAGTGGGCCGGGTTTTTAACATTAACATGTGTTTTTTAAATTTTATTTTTATATGTTTTTGTATGTTCTAAAACTGTTACGGTGGTAAAAGTAGGCTATGCACCTGCTTTTATCAAGCACAAGAGTTTTTAGGACATTTGTTGGGCAAGAGATCGGTAAATACCACAATCTTGCCATGCGAATGTTGTGGCTGTGGGGATATGGAGGCTCTATCAAGCCAGAACTTGACAGATCGGAAAAGCTGTTTTTTGCCGCATGCGCATCGCACGCCGAACACAGGCTTTTGTGATGCCTTCCCGGTTGCGTACACACTCCGTATGGACCCGGGGAAGCCAGGATTTCTGCCCCAGTGTAAAATGAGTGATATCAGTCATCCGCCCGTTATACATCTCTCCCCATTTTAATTTCCATTCACTTCAATGTATCAACTGTATCCTTGGGATTATAGAAACATTAAAAGTTACAGACTTGAAAGCAATGCTTTGTCTGTGATGTATTGCAATTGAACCTTAATAAGACTAGAGAAAGGTCGAGGTTAAGATGAAGAAACCAGCTCAAAATAAATTGTGCTAGCTTCAAGAAAGATCACTAGAGACTCATCTCATCAAAGATTGTCTAAAAAGACTATGGTTCATTGATCATTAAAGAGCAGCTAAAGCTAGATTATACCTGTGGGGGAATCAGAAGGTCACTTATCATTAACACCCGACTGGGCATGTTGCCCAGCTCAGCAATGTTCTGGGGCTGATGAATAGCGTTTTATCTCAGCACTGGTTGGGTTTCAGTTACTGTATTTGGTTCAAAGCAAATCATAGGATCATACGATTAAATTCGCTTCCACCACCCTTTCAGGCAGTGCATTCCATATCACAACAACTCGCTGTGCAAAAAGAAATTCATCTCCCTCACTGGCTTTTTTGTCAATTATATTAAATTTGTGTCCTCTGGTTACCAATCCTCCTGCAGTGGAAACAGTTTCTCCTCATTTACTCTATCAAAGCCTCTCATCACTTTGAACATCCCTATTAAATTTCCCTTTAACCTTCTCTGCTCTGAGGAGAACAATCTCAACTTCTCCAGTCTCTCTACATAACTGAATTCCCTCATCCCTGGTACATTTCTGTACCCTCTCCAAGGCTTTGACATCCTTGCTCAAATGTGGTGCCTAGAATTGGACGCAATACTCTAATTGAGGACTAACCTGTGATCACAACGTCCTTGCTTTTGTACTCTGTGCTTCTATTTATAAAGCCAAGGATCTCGTATGCTTTTTTAATAGCTTTATCAACTTGTCCTGCCAGTTTCAAAGATTTGTGTATATGAACCCTTAGAAGAGGCTGTTCCTACACCCCATTTAAAATTGTATCATTTAGTTTATATTGCTTCTTCTCATTTTACCTTCCAAAAGGCATCAATTTACACTCCTCTGCATTAAAGTTAATGTGCCATGTGTCTGCCTATTTCACTAGTCTGTTTATGTAATGGTATAGCTATGTACCGGGTATCTTGTAAGCATGCTACTTTTTAGATGGAAATAGTTTATTCCCACTCTATGTACAGACTTAAATAAAATGGAGTGCACAGTTAGAAAATTGTGCAGTATTTTATTTCAAAGCTTTGTTGGAATTGAGTTTGCTAAATCTGCTTTGGGAACATCATCGGCAGTCCCTCGGAATCGAGGAAGACTTGCTTCCACTCTTAATATGAGTTCTTAGGTGGCTAAACAGTCCAATACGACAATCACAGTCTCTGTCACAGGTGCGGCAGATAGTCATTGAGGGAAGGGATGGATGGGACTGGTTTGCCACATGCTCTTTCCGCTGCCTATGCTTGATTTCTGCATGCTATCGGTGATGAGACTTAAGGTGCTCAGCACCCTCCCGGATGCGCTTCCTCCACTTAGGGCACTCTTTGGCCAGGGTCTCCCAGGTGTCAGTGGAGATGTTGCACTTTATCAGGAAGGCTTTGAGAGTGTCCTTGTAACATTTCCGCTGCCCACCTTTGGCTCATTTGCCATGAAGAAGTTCCGAGTAGAGCGCTTGCTTTGGGGGTCTCGTGTCTGACATGCGAACAATGTGGCCTGCCCAGTGGAGCTGATTGAGTGTGGTCAGTGCTTCAATGATGGGGATGTTGGCCTGATCGAGGACGCTAACGTTAATGCGTCTGTCCTCCCAGGAGATTTGCAGGATCTTGCGGAGACATCGTTGAAGGTATTTCTCCAGCAATTTGAGGTGTCTACGGTACATGGTCCATGTTTCTGAGCCAAACAGGAGGGCGGGTATTACTACAGCCCTGTAGACTATGAGCTTGGTGGCAGTTTTGAGGGCCTGGACTTCTTTTCCTCAGGCGGCCGAAGGCTGCACTGACTCACTGGTGCACTGGCGATGGTGTTGGATCTCGTTGTCAATGCCTGCTCTTGTTGATAGGAGGCTCCCGAGATATGGGAAGTGGTCCACGGTGTCCAGGGCCTCGCGTGGATCTTGATGACTGAGGGACAATGCTGTGCGGTAAGGACAGGCTGGTGGAGGACTTTTGTCTTGCTGATGTTTAGTGTAAGGCCCATGCTTATGTATGCCTCAGTAAATACGTCGAATATGTCCTGGAGTTTAGCCTCTGTATGTGCACAGATGCAGTCATCGCCCGCCTACTGTAGCTCAACGACAGAGGTTGGGGTTGTCTTTGACCTGGCCTGGAAATGGCATAGGTTGAACAGCTTCCCACTGGTTCTGTAGTTTAGTTCCACTCCAGCAGGGAGCTTGTCGACTGTGAGGTGGAGCATGGCAGCGAGGAAGATTGAGAAGAGGGTGGGCTGATGACGCAGCCCTTTTTGACCCCGGTCCAGATGTGGATTGGGTCTGCAATGGATCCATTGGTAAGGATCATGGCCTGCATGACATTGTGGAGCAGGCAAAGGATGGTGATGAACTTGGGCATCCGAAACGGAGGAGGACACAATAGACCCTCGCGGTTGACAGCGTAAAAGGCCTTTTTAAGGTCGAAGAAGGCCATGTATAAGGGCTGGTGCTGTTCCCTGCATTTTTTCTGTAGCTGTTGCGCTGCAGAAGTCATGTTCGTTGTGCCCCGTGGGGGAAGAAATCCGCACTGTAACTCCAGGAGGAGCTCCTCAGCCACCGGGAGAAGACGGTTGAGGAGGACTCTGGCGACGACCTTCCCAGTGGCTGATAACAGGGAGATTCCTCTGTAGTTGCCATGGTTGTACTTGTCCCCTTTTTTAAAGATGGTCACAATCACTGCATCTCTGAGATTTCCTGGCATGCTCTCCTCCCTCCAGATGAGAGAGATGTGGTCATGTATTTGCGCCAGTAGTGCCTCCCCGCCATACTTCAGTGCCTCAGCGGGGATTCCATCTGCTCCCGTAGCCTTGTTGTTCTTAAGCTGCATTATGGCTTCTTCTACTTTGTGCAGTGCTGGGGTTTTAATGAGGTGGTGGTGAGTAGCATGCTGCGGGATGGAGTCGAGAACACTTGAGTCAAAGGCTGAGTCTCAGTTGAGGAGTTGACCTTGACTGCGATGAGGAATCCTCGCACATCATGGCTGTCAGCCAGCTGCTGTATCTCCTGTGCTTTCTCCATCCACCATCTGTTCTTTAGGTCCTGGGTTTTTTGTTGGACCTCAGCCTTGAGTCGTCTGTAATGCTGGTTTGCTGCTCTGGAGTTGGGTTGTTGCTTAAGGCTCAGAAATGCCCTGCGCTTGCGATCTATTTGCCCTTGGATCTCCTAATCATTCTCATCAAACCAATCCTGGTGTTTCCTGGTCGAGTGACTGAGCGTCTCTTTGCAGGTACTGGTTACGGAGGCCTGGAGTACTGATCAAGCGCTGTTGGCATTCTGCGTCTCGGAGATCGAAACAGTTTATTCCAATTCTATGTATGGACTTAAATAAAAGGAGTGCTCAGTTAGAAAATTATGCAGTACTTTTTTTCAAAGCTTTATTGGAATGAAGTTTGCTAAATCTGCTTTGGGAACAATGCTGTGATCAAATTGCATTCTTGAAGTTGGGTTGGACGAAATCAGCCAAAAGCTCCAACGTGCAAACATTTAGAGTTGACTAAAAAGAAGCATCATAATGGATAGCTGTTATGGAAAAACACATTTGAGCATGTGCGCCATTGAGGTTACTGGAGGTCAGATCTTGTAGGAATTGGCAGAGTGGCCTGGCATTTGGATTACACCCGAATCGGAGCACAATCCCAGAGCAACACACGCCGCCAGTGCCTAGTAAACATAATGGCAGGACGGCGGCAAATTGGTCCACTGGCCTCATTGGGATAGTACCGGCAAAACTTTATAAAGCACTAGTTAGATCCCAGCTGGAGTATTGAGTCTCAGTTCTGGAATCGCACTTTAAGAAGGATGTCAAGGTCGTGGAGAGGGTACAGAGGAGATTTACTGGAACAAGGATGAGCAACTATGCTTCTGTGTAGAGACTGGAGAAGTTGGGATTGTTCTCCTTAGAGCAGAGAAGGTTAAGGGGAGATTTAATAGATATGTTCAAAACTGTGAATGGTTTTGATAGAGTAAATAAAGATAAATTGTTTCCACTGGTGGGTGGGTCGGTAACTAGAGGGCACAGATTTAAGGTAATTCAAAAAGAACCAGAGGTGAGATGAGAACATAAGAACATAAGAAATAGGAGCAGGGGTAGGCCATTTGGCCCCTCGAGCTTGCTCCGCCATTTAATAAGATCATGGCTGATCTGATCATGGACTTAGCTCCACTTCACTGCCCGCTCCCCATAACCCTTTACTCCCTTATCGCTCAAAAATCTCCGCCTTAAATATATTCAATGACCCAGCCTCCACAGCTCTCTGGGGCAGAGAATTCCTTCGATTTACAACACTCTGAGAGAAGAAATTTCTCTTCATCTCAGTTTTAAATGGTCGGCCCCTTATTCTAAGATAATGTCCCCTAGTTTTAGTTTCCCCTATGAGTGGAAATATCCTCTCTGCATCCACCTTGTCGAGCCTCCTCATTATCTTATAAGTTTCAATAAGATCACCTCTCATTCTTCTGAACTCAAATGTGTATAGGTCCAACCTACTCAACCTATCCTCATAAGTCAACCCCCTCATCTCCGGAATCAACCTAGTGAACCTTCCCTGAACAGCCTCCAATGCAAGTATATCCTTCCTTGTATATACGGAGACTAAAACTGTACACAGTACTCCAGGTGTGGCCTCACGAATACTCTGTACAGTTGTAGCAGGACTTCTCTGCTTTTATATTCTATCTCCCTTGCAATAAAGGCCAACATTCCATGTTCCAGAAGTCTGGTTTGAGGTCTAAAACAAGAATCAGGCCCTTTATTATCATATTCAAGGAGCCCAAGCCAGTTTTAGATGGCCACCAAGGATCACTCAGAGTGCCTGAAACAATATGGCACCAAGCATGTCTCTGACACTGTAAGGGTGTGGGAGTTTGCTATAGGCTGGTATCAATCGACACTCTGCTATCGGCCGGTGTCAATAAACACTCTGCTATAGGCCGGTGTTAATAAACACACCACTATAGGCCGGTGTCAATAGACATTCTGCGATAGGCCAGTGTCAGTAGACACTCTGTTGGAGACCGGTGTCAATAGACAGTCGAGGTTGGGATGGTGTCAATAAACATTCTGCTATAGGCTGATGTCAAGAAACACATTGCTATAGGCCGGTGTTAATAGACACTTTGTTATAGGCCTGTGTCAATAAACACTGTTATAGGCCAGTGTCAATAGACACTCTGCTATAGGCTGGTGTCAATAGACACTCCACCAAAGACCAGTCTCAATAAACACTCTGCTATAGGCTGGTGTCAATAAGCACACTGCTATAGGCCAGTGTCAATAGACACTCCACTATAGGCCAGTCTCAATAAGCACTCTGCTATAGGCCAGTGTCAATAGACACTCTGCTATAGGCCAGTGTCAATAGACACTCTGCTATAGGCCGGTGTCAATAAGCACACCGCTATAGGCCGGTGTCAATAGACACTCTGCTATAGGCCGGTATCAATAGACACTCTGCTATAGGCCGGTGTCAATAAACACACCGCTATAGGCTGGTGTCAATAGACACTCTGCTATAGGCCGGTGTCAATAGACACTCTGCTATAGGCCGGTGTCAATAAACACACCGCTATAGGCTGGTGTCAATAGACACTCTGTTGTCGGCCTGTGTCAATAAACACTCTGCTATAGGCCGGTGTCAAAAGACACTCAGCTATAGGCCTGTGTCAATAAACACAGTGCCATAGGCTGGTGTCAATAAACACTCCGTGATGGCTTGGTGCCAATAAACACATTCAATGCAATATCGGGGGAAATGAAACCGCCATATGAGATTTAAAGGAAGGAGCCATAATCTGGCTATATCCAAATCCTCACTATCCCATTCGACTTGTTTGAGGACAGGACAATCAGCTGGTCAGGTTGGAGGAACAGAAATATTGTCAAATATACGCAGGTTCTATTTGCACAGGATGACTTGAGACATTAGGCTAGAATTTCCATCAGGATCACTGCTGCCTGATTCTTAGCAGTATTCCATCAGTTGCATCTTCTGAACCACCGGAATACCGCTGCTGCACGCTTCCGCGATTTTCGATGGTTGAGTCTCGGCAGTGAAGGTGCCTAGCGATGGTGGGCCGGAGCGGGCGGTGGCGAAGGGCCTAAAAGTCGACGATCTGCTTGCCTTACTAAAGCCAAGCAGCCCCCCCTAGAAAACGCGTGTTTTTTTCTTCTCTGCACATCTGAGGGCATTCCCCCATGATTTTGGTGTCAAAGTTGACCCTGCGAATGCGCAGAGAACACTGAGAGAGTGTTCGATATTTTGAGAATGCAGAGGTGGGTCAATTTGAGAGAGAGAAGAGTTGTTTAATAAGATCTGTTTAAAAAAGAATTTTGAAGATTATATTGAGAATTAATTGATAATATAATATAACTTTTAATATTAATAGTAATAATAGTACATCATAAAAAATAATTATTATAATATTAAATAATAAATAATTATTTAAATTTAAATATATGAAACAATATAAATATGAGGGAAAATCAAGTTATGGAAGTGGAGAGGGAGGTAGGTGAGAGGAGGAGGGCCGTTCGCTTCTACGAAGAAGCCCTGGATTCGTTGGTCACGAAGTGGAAGCCCGCTAGGATCAACTAACATGGGGTGGGTGAGGAAAACCTGCACCAAATGTGTACCAGAGGTTATGGTGAGAGATCACTGAGGCGGTGTTGTCCGTCGCGCCAGTGCCGCAAGCGGCGGCTGATCCGGCAAGGTGGGAATGCTGCGAGACAGGCAGATGCGAACCTGGAATGGTGGGACTGTCCAGAATGAGCATCGACTTGAGATGAGAGATCCTCCAGGCTATTGCTGGGTTGTCCACAAACATCACAGCTTTAACAGCCCATCAATCGGAGGACATGGCAGAACTGATTGCCGCGATAAGGGAGACTACACAGACTGTCAATGCCAATGCTATGCGGCATTCATAGGATATGGCACTGCACCCCAAGGTGCCATACCTCCAATGGTGACAGCACCTGATCATCAGGAGGAATTAGTTTCTTCCAACTTTGAAGATGTTTCCTCAGCAGCCCCATCTTCTCCAGAGCCCCCACACATAGCGTTGCCATTGTCGTCCCCCCTCAGCAGTCACGCTCGAGGTGCTCTGTTGCACGACATACTGGTCCCGACATGGGCAGGGCCAGGAGTATTGATAGCGGGAGGAGGAGGAGGGGATCAGGGCCAAGGGTCAGGGAGGGATTGGGGAGGAAAGGCGTTGGGAAAGGTGGCCGTAGTTAGGATCGTGGGAGGGTGCAGGGGTGGTTTGAGTGTTGCTTTTACTACTGTTGTTGATGTTGTTGTTGTTGGTTGTTGTTGATAATGTTTTGTTTTGTAAAATTTTCATTCAGAAGAATTATTTTATTTTATTACGTTGTTAAAATTTAATAGAAATTACAACATTTATAAAACAAATTTATTCAAATAAACCGTTCTTGTACTGTGTCTCACTCACTTCTGGGAAATTAGAAATAAAATCATTGTAAGGGTCAGCAATATTGGCATTGAACCAACAGGCCCCATTTGTTTTAAAGCAATTATCCACAGTTTAATCAAAATCCCTTAATAACTACTGCAGAAATCACTCAAATTCAATGAAAATCACTAAAAATTACATTACCTGCAAACTAATTGAATCTCTTAACTGTAGTGACCCATAGTTGTCTTATAATTGATATTATCCTGATGTATAGATATAATCTAAGCATTTCCTAAGGTAAAATATGTCTCGTTGCGATAAAAATCTTCTTTCCATTTCATCATATTCTTATCCGGCAATGGATAATAGCACCAAGGTGGCAATGAAAGTGTATGTGCAAATGGGCGGTGGTCTTTACAGTGCTTCAATTTATTATTTCAATGGGGAGAGATTACAAAATGATGAGGGACAGCGGGATCTGGGTGTCCTTGTATATGAAACATTTGAAAATGGGCTAGACTTTCCAATATGATGGCTATCGGCCAAGAATGGGCGATATCTCCGGCCTTAGTGCTTTTTATATTTTTCAGGATCACTGAAATATCGCCCATTTTAAAAAACGCTAATTTTGCCTTTTTTATTTGGATGATAGCCTTAGCGATGTGAAATGGGCCTTAACGATGTATTCAGTCATGCAAGGCTGGTGTCCATAGCAACGGCCGTTCTGCACATGCACATTTTTATTCAGCAAACAACTTTTCTCGCGATTCGGGAGGTCAGGGGTCATCTGCGCATGCTCAGAAGCATGAAAGAGAAGGAGTGAGAGAAAGAAGGCGGAAAGAAGTGTTTGCAATGTGTAAAATGTTAAATGAAGAATTTGCAGATAATAGTATGCAGCAGGAGCTTTCAGGGTGAAGGAGGGCGAAAGCATTCTCTGATGAGGCTAATGAGGCCCTAGTGAATAAAGTAGAAAATCTGTGCGGTTAACCCGGGGTGGGTGTGGGAAAACTCACCCCCACATTTATCAAAAAATATAGTGCGATATTGTTGGTGGCCCACGATAGGCGTGAGACAGACCAGTGACGCAAGCGGTGGAACGGTCTTGTTGCATCGGTAATAGTAAGTATTCAATTATTACATTTTAACTTGTAATGATGCAATGACTCATAAATTAGAATGTAAATCTGCCAGATTGTAATTAAACTGGGTAATCTTGGGTAGCTTCCCTGCTAACATTTGGACTTGAGTCGGAACCTGCGCCCTTTAAGTCTAATTTTGCTGAGATGCCTTACATTTAATCAACATATTAATTATTATATAAAGCCTTTGATCAAAAATTGTGGCCAAAAGAATGACTGGAAACAGACAGACCACAAAGATTCGGCGTTTCTACCATTTTAGTTTAGAAGGAGAATCCTTGTGTGCTGTGAGCAATTCATTAACTTGGGCACGTTGGTTACATTGGTGGATGGGGCATGACTGAGCACTGAGGGGTCTGGTCAGCTTTGTCCAGACTGTGTGAGTCTCTCCGGCTGCTTTCACTCACACAGTGACCCAGCTTGGATTGGGGAGAGCTGTCCTGATTCACTGTCTGCCCTGGGACAGTTTGGGACATTAGCTCCGGCCACACGGAGATCTCTGAGCACAGCTCATGGACAAAGTGCCCCCTCCCATTATAGTCCTGTAATTGCCGAGCTCACCAGCGGTCCTGATTCCCCCCCTGGGGGACCTCCATCGATTCAAATAAACCGCCTAACTCCCCTCAGGCGCCGAATGGCACTGCCCGTGGATGGGGCCTTTCCTGGAGATTGTACACGAGATGTTAGGTGTCAAGTACTAGTTTATAAACACGATCTTATTAAATATTTTCTCTGAACATAGATATTATAACCATGCATCCATTGGATACAAACCGTATTAGCAGATAACGTTAACGTTAATGATGAATAGTGTTGTGTATCTGTACAGCATGTACTCCCATAATCCACTACCAGGAGGTGCATCCCCTGAAATCCCAAGGGATCCCAGCATCCCTTGGGAGCAATGTATATAAGCCGGCTCCTAAGGTCTGTTCCTCACTCTGGAGTGTCTCAATAAAGACTGAGGTCACTGTTACTTTAACCTCCCTGTGTGCAGTCAAATCTGTGTGAGGAACACAATAACTGGCGACAAGTATACGACTCCAACGCAAAGATGCAGCAAACTGTGGGGATCCTGGAGAAGTTTGCATAGGGTGAGGACTGGGAAGCCTATGCCGAATGGCTAGATCAGTAATTTGTAGCCAACGAGCTGGACGGAGAAGGAATCGCTGCAAAAAGGAGAGCGGTCCTCCTCATGGTCTGCGGGGCACCGACCTACAGCCTCATGAAGAATCTTCTGGCTCCGGTGAAACCCACAGATAAGTCGTAAGAGGAGCTGTGTACACTGATTTGGGAGCATCTTAACCCGAGGAAGAGGGTACTGATGGCGAGGTATTGGTTCTACACGTGCCAGCGATCTGAAGGTCAGGAAGTGGCAAGTTACGTCGCAGAGCTAAGGCGACTTGCAGGACAATGTGAGTTTGATGGCTATCTGGAGCAGATGCTCAGAGACTTTTTGTACTGGGCATTGGCCATGAGACCATTCTATGAAAACTTTTGACTGTAGAGACACCGACCCTCAGTAAGGCCATTGCGATAGCACAGGTGCTTATGTCCACCAGTGATAACACCAAACTAATCTCTCAGCACACAAGTACTAGCAATGTTCATAAAATAACTGGAACTGTGTTTGCGAGCAGAAATGTACAGGACAGAAACCATGAGTCGGCAACTGCCAGCAGGCCTCAGGTGACGCAGATGACTCAGAATACATAACAAAGGATGAATGCAAGGCAATTCACACCTTGTTGGCGTTGTGGAGGCTAACATTCAGCCTATTCATGCTGCTTCAAAGAGTATGTTTGCAAGAGCTGTGGAACAATGGGGCACCTCCAACGAGCTTGCAGACGAGCTGCAAGCTCTGCAAAACCTGCGAACCACCACGTGGCAGAGGAAGATCGATCCATGGTGGATCAAAGCAATTTTGAGCCTCAGAGAGAGGAAGCAGATGCTGAAGTACACGGGGTGCACATATTTTTGATGAAATGTCCACCTATAATGCTAAATGTAAAATTGATTGACTTACCCGTAGCCATGGAACTGGGCACTGGTGCTAGCCAATCCATCATGAGTAAAAAAAATGTTTGAGAGACTGTGGTGCAACAAGGCACTCAGACTAGACCTGAGCCCCATCCAAACGAAACTGAGAACGTACACCAAAGAGCTCATCACTGTCCTGGGTAGCGCCATGGTGAAGGTCACCTACGAGGGCACGGTGCACGAACTGTCACTCTGGATTGTCCCGCACGATGGCCCCACACTGCTTGAAAGGAGCTGGCTGGGCAAAATCTGCTGGAACTGGGATGACATCCGAGCGCTATCACATGTCGATGAGGCCTCATGTACCCAGGTTCTTAACAAATTTCCTTCCCTTTTTGAGCCAGGCATTGGAAACTTTTCCGGGGCGAAGGTGCGATCCATTTGGTCCAAGGGGCATGACCCATTCGCCATAAGGCGCGAGCGGTACCTAAAATGATGAGGGACAGAGTGGAAATCGAGCTGGACAGGCTGCAACATGAGGACATCATCTCCCCAGTGGAATTCAACGAGTGGGCCAGCCCGATTGTTCCAGTACTCAAAAGTGATGGCACGGTCAGGATTTGCGGCGATTATAAAGTAACTATTAATCGTTTCTCGCTACAGGACCAATATCCGCTACTTAAGGCAGACGATCAATTTGCGACGCTGGCAGGAGGCAAGACGTTCACCAAGCTCGACCTGACTTCGGCCTACATGACGCAGGAGCTGGAGGAGTCTTTGAAGGGCCTCACCTGCATCAACACGCACAAGGGACTGTTCATCTACAACAGATGCCCGTTTGGAATTCGGTCGGCTGCAGCAATCTGCCAGAGAAACATGGAGAGCCTACTCAAGTTGGTACCACGCACGGTGGTTTTTCAGGACGACATATTGGTCACAGGTTGGGACACCGTCGAGCACCTACAAAACCTGGAGGAGGTCCTCCAGCGACTGGATCGCATAGGGCTGCGGCTGAAGAGGTCGAAATGCATCTTCATTGCAACAAGTGGAGTTTTGGGGGAGAAAGATCGCGGCGGATGGCATTCAGCCCACAGCCACCAAGACAGAGGCTATCAGGAACGCGCCAGGCCACAGAACGTCACGGAGCTGCGGTCGTTCCTGGGACTCCTCAACTATTTTGGTAACTTCCTACCAGGGTTAAGCAACCTCTTGGAGCCCCTACATGTATTATTGCGTAAAAGTGAGAACTGGGTATGGGGAAAAAAAACAAGTAATTGCTTTTGAGAAAGCCAGAAACATTTTATGCTCCAACAAGCTGCTTGTATTGTATAACTCGTGTAAAAGACTTGTGTTAACATGTGATGCATCGTCGTATGGAGTCGGGTGTGTATTGCAACAAGCTAACATTGCGGGGAAGTTGAAACCTGTCGCCTATGCCTCCAGGAGCTTGTCTAAGGCCGAGAGGGCCGACATCATGATTGAAAAAGAGGCATTAGCGTGTGTGTTCGGGATAAAGAAAATGCATCAGTACCTGTTTGGCCTCAAATTTGTGCTGGAAACAAGCCCCTCATATCCCTGTTCGCTGAAACCAAGGAGATAAATATGAATGCCTCAGCCCGCATACAAAGGTGGGCACTCGCGCTATCATCGTATAACTACACGATCCACCACAGGTCAGGCACCGAGAACTGTGTGGATGCTCTCAGTCGGCTACCATTGCCCACCACGGGGGTGGAAATGGCGCAGCCTGCAAACTTGTTGATGGTGGCACAGCCCACAGACTTGTTGATGGTCATGGAAGCGTTTGAAAATGATAAATCACCTGTCATGGCCTGCCAGATTGGGACTTGGACCAGCCAAGATCCTCTGTTGTCCCTAGTACAAAACTGTGTACTGCATGGGAGCTGGGCCAGCATCCCCATTGAAATGCAAGAGCTAATCAAGCCGTTCCAGCGGTGAAAAGACGAGCTGTCCATTCAGGCAGACTGCCTGTTGTGGGGTAACCGCGTGGTGATACCCAAAAAGGGCAGGGAGACATTCATCTCAGATCTCCACAGCACACACCCAGGTATAGTAATGATGAAAGCGATAGCCAGATCCCACGTGTGGTGGCCCGGTATCGACTCTGACTTAGAGTTCTGTGTACGGCAATGTGTGCTCAGTTGAGCAACGCGACCAGAGAGGCACCATTAAGTTTGTGTTCCTGGCCCTCCAGACCATGGTCGAGGATCCATGTCGACTATGCGGGCCCGTTTCTCGGTAAAATGTTCCCGGTGGTGCTGGATGCTTTTTCAAAATGGATTGAATGTGAAATAATGTCGGGAAGCACCGCCACCACCACCATTGAAAGCCTGAGGGCCATGTTTGCCATCCACAGCCTGCCTGACTTTCTGGTCAGTGACAACGGGCCATGTTTCACCAGTGCCGAATTTATAGAATTCATGACCCGCAATGGGATCAAACATGTCACCTCGGCCCCGTTTAAACCAGCTTCCAATGGGCAGGCAGAGTGGGCAGTACAAACAATCAAACAGCATTAAATGAGTCGCAGAAGGCTCACTCCATACCCGCCTGTCCCGAGTTACTGCTCAGCTGCCGCACGAGACCCCACTCACTCCCAGGGGTGCCCCCGGCTGAGCTACTCATGAAAAGGACATTTAAAACCAGACTCTCGCTGGTCCACCCCAACCTGCATGATCAGGTAGAGAGCAGGCGGCAGCAACAAAATGTAAACGATGGTCGTGCCACTCTGTCACGGGAAGTTGATCTGAATGACCCTGTGTATGTGCTAAACTGTGGACATGGTCCCAAGTGGATTGCGGGCACAGTGATAGCTAAAGAAGGGAGTAGGGTGTTTATAGTCAAACTAGACAATGGACAAATTTACAGAAAGCACCTGGACCAAACGAGGCTGCTGTTCACAGACTGCCCTGAACAACCCAAAGCAGACACCACCTTTTTCGAGCCCACAACACACACCCAAAGGATCAACGACACCATGCCGGACCAGGAAATTGAACCCATCACGCCCAACAGCCTAGCAAGGCCAGGCTCATCCAGCAGCCCTGCAGGGCCAACAACACGCCAGCCCAGCGAGGGCACAGCCAACACACCAGAACAGACATTTGTACTGAGGCAGTCCACCAGGGAAAGAAAGGCTCCCGACCGCCTCACCTTGTAAATAGTTTTCACTTTGACTTTGCGGGGGAGAGATGTTGTGCATCTGTAAAGCATGTACTCCCATGTTCCACCACCAGGGAGCGCATCCCCTGAAGTCCCAAGAGATCGCAGCATCCCTTGGGAGCACTGTATATAAGCCAGCCTCTAAGGCCTGTTCCTCACTCTGGAGTGTCTTATTAAAGACTGAGGTCACTGTTACTTTAACCTCCCTGTGTGCAGTCTCATCTGTGTTAGGAACACAATAAATAGCATGTGGGGTGACTAATTGTGCATTGCAATATCTGCTGTGTTTCTGTAATAGCACCTAGGCAATTAGCTTATGCCATGCTCTTGTTAGAAACATAGAAACATAGAAAATAGGTGCAGGAGTAGGCCATTCGGCACTTCAAGCCTGCACCACCATTCAATATGTACCCCTTTGCTGCTTTCTCTCCATACCCCTTGATCCCTTTAGACATCAGGGCCATATCTAACTCCCTCTTGAATATATCCAACGAACTGGCATCAACAACTCTCTGCTGTAGAGAATTCCACAGGTTAACAACTCTCTGAGTGAAGAAGTTTCTCCTTTTCTCGGTCCTAAATAGCTTACCCCTTCTCCTTAGACTGTGTCCCCTGGATCTGGACTTGCTCAACATCGGGAACATTCTTCCTGTATCTAACCTGTCCAGTCCCGTGAGTATTTTATATATTTCTATGAGATCCCCTCTCATTCTTCTAAACTCCAGTGAATACAGGCCCAGTTGATCCAGTCTCTACTCATATGTCAGTCCTGCCATCCCCGGAATCAGTTTGGTGACCCTTCGTTGCACTCCCTCAATAGCAAGAATGTCCTTCCTCAGATTAGGAGACCAAAACTGAACACAATATTCCAGGTGAGGCCTCACCAAGGCCCTGTACAACTGCAGTAAGAACTCCCTGCTCCTATACTCAAATCCCCTAGCTATGAAGGCCAACATGCCATTTGCCTTCTTCACCGCCTGCTGTACCTGCATGGCAACTTTCAATGACTGATGTACCATGACACCCAGGTCTCGTTGCACCTCCCCTTTTCCTAATCTTCTGCCATTCAGATAATATTCTTCCCTCATGTTTTTGCCACCAAAGTTGATGACCTCACATTTATCCATATTATACTGCATCTGCCATGCATTTGCCCACTCACCTAACCTGTCCAAGTCACCCTGCAGCCTCTTAGCCTCCTCCTCACAGCTCACACCACCAGCCAGCTTAGTGTCATCTGCAAACTTGGAGATATTACACTCAAATTCCTTCATCTAAATCATTGATGTATATTGTAAATAGTGGGGTCCCAACACTGAGCCCTGCGGCACTCCACTTGTCACTGCCATTCTGAAAAGGACCCGTTGATCCCAACTTTCTGCTTCCTGTCTGCCAATCAGTTCTCTTTCCACGTCAATACATTACCCCATGTGATTTAATTTTGCACACCAATCTTTTGTGTGGGACCTTGTCAAAAGCCTTTTGAAAGTCCAAATACACCACATCCACTGGTTCTCCCCTGTCCACTCTACTAGTTACAGCCTCAAAAGATTCTAGAAGATTTGTCAAGCATGATTTCCCTTTCATAAATCCATGCTGGCTTGGACCGATCCTGTCACTGCTTTCCAAATGCGCTGCTATTTCATCTTTAATAATTGATTCCAACATTATCCCCACAACTGATGTCAGGCTAACTGGTCCCCGTTTTCTCTCTCCCTCCAGTCCATAGGAACTGATCCAGAGTCGATAGACTGCTGGAAAATGATCACCAATGCATCCACTATTTCTAGGGCCACTTCCTTAAGTACTCTGGGATGCAGACTATCAGGCCCCGGGGATTTATCGCCCTTCAATCCCATCAATTTTCCCAACACAATTTCCTGACTAATAAGGATTTCCTTCAGTTCCTCCTTCTCACTAGACCTTCTGTCCCCTAGTATTTCTGGAAGGTTTTTTGTGTCTTCCTTCGTGAAGACAGAACCAAATTATTTGTTCAATTGGTCTGCCATTTCTTTGTTCCCCATTATAAATTCACCTGATTCTGACTGCAAGGGACGAAGGGCCGAATGGCCTACTCCTGCACCTATTTTCTATGTTTCTATGTTTCTATGACCTACATTTGTTTTCAACTGATCTTTTTCTCTTCACATATCTATAGAAGCTTGTGCAATCAGTTTTTGTGTTCCCTGCAAGCTGCCTCTCATACTCTATTTTGTCCTCCTCTGCTGAATTCTAAATTTCTCCCAGTCCTCAGCTTTGCTGCTTTTTCTGGCCAATTTATATGCTTCTTCCTTGGATTTAACACTCTCCTTAATACCCTTGTTAGCCACGGTTGAGCCACCTTCCCCATTTTATTTTTATTCCAGACCGGGATGTGCAATTGTTGAAATTCATCCATGTGATCTTTAAATGTTTGCCATTGCCGATCCACCGTCAACCCTTTAAGTATCATTTGACAGTCTTTTCTAGCCAGTTGACGTCTCATACCATCAAAGTTATCTTTCCTTAAGTTCAGGTCCCTAGTCTCTGAATTAACTGTGTCACTTTCCATCTTAACAAAGATTTCTACCATATTATGGTCACTTTTTTCCCAAGGGGCCTCGCACAACAAGATTGTTAATCAGTCCTTTCTCATTACACATCGCCCAGTCTAGGATGGCCAGTCCTCTCGTTGGTTTCTTGAGATATTGGTCTAGAAAACCATCCTTTATACACTCCAGGAAATCCTCCTCCACTGTATTGCTACCAATTTGGTTAGCCCAATTTATATGTAGATTAAAGTCGCCCATGATAACTGCTGTACCCTTATTGCATGCATCCCTAATTTCTTGTTTGATGCTGTCCCCAACCTCACTGCTACTGATTGGTGGTCTGTACACAACTCCCACTTGCATTTTCTGCCCTTTGGTATTCTGCAGCTCTACCCATACAGATTCCGCATCATCCAAGCTAATGTCCTTCCTTACTATTGGGTTAATTTCCTTTTTAACCAGCAATGCTAACCCACCTCCTTTTCCTTTCTGTCTAACCTTCCTGAATATTGAATACCCCTGGATGTTGAGTTGGCAGAGGAAGATATCGAAGAATTATGCAGAGCAGAGGCGGACTGGAGGAAGGCCTGCTGAGTTGCACCCTCTCACCGATCTGGAGGAATGTGCTGCAGCATTAGTGGGCACCCATAATCGTTCTGCCACTCGTGTTGGTCCAGATCCCATTGTTGCGCCACGTGAATAATGTGTAAAGCAGTGGTGAACCAGTGATAATTTAATGGCATTTGATTATAATATATGAATGATGTAATGTTATGCAGATTGAGGGTGAGGAAGTAGTGTCTCAAACGAGCGTACTATGCTTAAACAAAGGGGACTACAGTGGGATGAGGGCAGAGTTGGCTAAAGTAGACTGGTAACACAGACTAAACGGTGGCACAATTGAGGAACAGTGGAGGACTTTCAAGGAGCTCTTTCATAGTTCTCAACAAAAATATATTCCAGTGAAAAAGAAGGGTGGTAAGAGAAGGTATAACCAGCCGTGGATAACCAAGGAAATAAAGGAGAGTATCAAATTAAAAACCAATGCGTATAAGGTGGCCAAGGTATGTGGGAAACTAGAAGATTGGGAAAATTTTAAACAACAGCAAAAAATGACTAAGAAAGCAATAAAGAAAAGAAAGATAGATTACGAGGGTAAACTTGCGCAAAACATAAAAACAGATAGTAAAAGCTTTTACAGATATATAAAACGGAAAAGAGTGACTAAAGTAAATGTTGGTCCCTTAGAAGATGAGAAGGGGGATTTAATAATGGGAAATGTGGAAATGGCTGAGACCTTAAATAATTATTTTGCTTCGGTCTTCACAGTGGAAGACACAAAAACCATGCCAAAAATTGCTGGTCACAGGAATGTGGGAAGGGAGGACCTTGAGACAATCACTATCACTAGGGGGGGTAGTGCTGGACAAGCTAATGGGACTCAAGGTAGACAAGTTCCCTGGTCCTGATGAAATGCATCCCAGGGTATTAAAAGAGATGGCGGAAGTTATAGCAGATGCATTAGTTATAATCTACCAAAATTCTCTGGACTCTGGGGAGGTACCAGCGGATTGGAGAGCAGCTAATGTAACGCCTCTGTTTAAAGAAGGGGGCAGACAAAAGGCAGGTAACTATAGGCCGGTTAGTTTAACATCTGTAGTGGGGAAAATGCTTGAAACAATCATTAAGGAAGAAATAGCAGGACATTTAGATAGGAATAGTGCAATCAAGCAGACACAACATGGATTCATGAAGGGGAAATCATGTTTAACGAAATTACTGGAATTAATCAAGGATATAACGAGCATGGTGGATAGAGGTGTACCGATGGATGTGGTGTATTTAGATTTCCAAAAGGCATTCGATAAGGTGCCACACAAAAGGTTACTGCAGAAGATAAAGGTTCGCGGAGTCAGAGGAAATGTATTAGCATGGATAGAGAATTGGCTGGCTAACAGAAAGCAGAGAGTCGGGATAAATGGGTCCTTTTCGGGTTGGAAATCGGTGGTTAGTGGTGTGCCACAGGGATCGGTGCTGGGACCACAACTGTTTACAATATACATAGATCACCTGGAAGAGGGGACAGAGTGTAGTGTAACAAAATTTGCAGATGACACAAAGATTAGTGGGAAAGCGGGTTGTGTAGAAGATACAGAGAGGCTGCAAAGAGGTTTAGATAGGTTAAGCGAATGGGCTAAGGTTTGGCAGATGGAATACAATGTTGGAAAGTGTGAGGTCATCCACCTTGGAAAAAACAGTAAAAGGGAATATTATTTGAATGGGGAGAAATTACAACATGCTGCGGTGCAGAGGGACCCGGGGGTCCTTGTGCATGAAACTCTTTTTGGAGTTCACCTGCAAAAACATAAAACATTAAACCGTGCCACCCGACCTGGGTGACACACCAGGCATTGACAAGGCCCTTTTTTCCTTTTTTTGGTTTTTTTCTTTTTTTTTGTGTTTTTCATTTTTTTGGGGTTTTTTTTGGGGCGCTAAAATCAAATTTTTTTTCCAGTGCCCCCTATAAAAGGGAAGGGGACACTAAAAGCACCGGCAATGAAAACAAATTAAACTTTAAAACGTAAAATCAAATTAAAATTTGGTTGCCGGGCGTGATGATGCACTCCAGTCCCTCCGGTGCCCACCTCTCGCGGAAGGCCACGAGCGTACCGGTGGACACCGCGTGCTCCATCTCCAAGGACACCCTGGACCGGATGTAAGAGCGGAAGAGAGGCAGGCAGTCAGGTTGAACGACCCCCTCGACCGCCCGCTGCCTGGACCGGCTGATGGCACCCTTGGCCGTGCCCAGGAGCAGTCCTACGAGGAGGCCTTCGGACCTACCCGCTCCCCTCCGCACAGGGTGCCCAAAGATCAGGAGAGTGGGACTGAAGTGCAGCCAGAATTTCAGGAGCAGCCCCTTCAAATAATGGAACAGGGGCTGCAACCTTGTGCACTCAATAAAAACATGGAACACGGACTCCTCCAGACCACAGAAATTGCAGGCGGCCTGGGAGTCCGTGAACCGGCTTAAAGATTTATTACACGGCACTGCTCCGTGCACCACCCTCCAGGCCAAGTCCCCGATGAATAGTGGGAGGACCCCTGCGTAGAGTGCCCTCCATCGGGGACCCCCGCCTCCTCCGGACGGCAAGATGGTACGCCATGGCGTGTCAGGACGGCCGGCGAGGATGGCAAAGTTGAGAGTGTGTAGGAGCAGCCCGTACAGGAAACCCCTCCGCGCGGAACTGAAAGGCACGGAGGGGATTTCCCCGAGGCGGCTCAAGTTATGAGGTGCCGGCCCCCGAGGGAGGTTCCGTCCGGACGGGGGTCAGTTCGGACGGGATCTCCCCACGTGCTTGAGCCTCCTCGATGCACCTAACGGAGTCAGGGCCCAGAGCTGTTTTTAGCGACTCGATGGCATCGGCCGCGTGGCGGACATTGGCAGAGTTTAGGCGCCGCGCCAGCGTGTCTGGCGCCATCCAGCCCGCTCCTCCGCCATCGAGCAGGTCCCTGACCCTGGTCACCCACCAGCCACAGCCCTCTCTTCCGACCGCCACATAAACCCTCGGCCGTGGAGGTACGGATTCCCGAGCAGCGGTTCCTGCAGGATGGCCGCCACTCCAGCCGGCGGAGAGCTGCGCTTGGTGGAGACTTTGTTCCAGACCCTGATGAGTTCCCTGTAAAAGACAGGCAGCTCCCGGAGGGCGGTCCTGGCACCCCCCAAGTTCACAAACAGGAGCTGCGTGTCATAATTGAGGTCGCGCTGCTGGCGGAAGAAATACTTCACCAGAGCGCACCACCTAGGAGGGGGCTCGACGTAAAGGTATCTCTGCAGGGTCTGAAGACGGAAAGTCGCGAGCTGGGCGCTGACGCACACCAACGACTGACCGCCCTCCTCAAGCGGGAGACTCAAGACCGCAGCAGAGACCCAGTGCTTCCTGTTGTTCCAGAAGAAGTCCACCAGCTTCTTCTGTATCTTGGCGACAAACGCAGGGGGAGGGGTCAAAGTGACCAGCCGGTACCACAGCATTGCGGCCACCAGCTGGATTATGACTAGCGCTCGACCCCTGTAGGACAGCACTCGGAGCAGTCCTGTCCAGCGCCCTAGGCGAGCGGCGACCTTGGCCTCCAGCTCCTGCCAGTTCGCCGGCCAGGCTCCCTCGTCGGGGCTAAGGTAGACTCCCAGATAGAGGAGATGGGTCGTGCTCCAGGCAAAAGGCCTGAGCTCCTCCGGCAGGGAGTCCACCCGCCACTGACCCACCAGGAGTCCGGAACATTTCTCCCAGTTGATCCTGGCGGACGACGCGGCCGAGTAAATCTCCTGGCACTCACGCATCCTCCGCAGGTCAGCGGGATCCTCTACCGCGAGGAGCACATCATCGGCGTAAGCCGAGAGGACGACCTCCACGCCCGGCCCTTGCAGAGCCAGTCCCGTCAACCTCGTCCGCAAGAGGCGCAGGAAAGGCTCCACGCAAACGGCGTATAACTGGCCGGACATGGGGCATCCCTGGCGCACCCCTCTCCTAAAGCGAAGGGGCGCCGTCAAGGACCCGTTAACCTTAATCAGACACTCCGCGGCGGTGTACAAAAGTCGGATCCGGGCGACGAAATGCGTCCCGAACCCGAAAGCGCGCAGAGTTCCGAGCAGATAGTCGTGATCCACCCTGTCGAACGCCTTCTCTTGGTCGAGGGATAGGAAGGCGACCGACAGACCAGCCTCCTGGGAACAATGGATGAGGTCCCGGACCAGATGGATGTTATCGTGGATTGTCCGGCCCGGGACCGTGTAGGACTGGTCGGGGTGGATCATGTGGTCCAGCACGGCACCAAGGCGAGCAGGCATCGCCCTGGCGAAAATTTTGTAGTCCGTGCTGAGGAGGGAGACCGGGCGCCAGTTCTTAAGGAGGCGGAGATCGCCCTTCTTAGGCAGCAGGACGATGACTGCCCTGCGCCAAGAGAGGGGCATCTCCCCGGTCGCCAGACTTTCCCCCAGGACCCGCGTGTAGTCGCCCCCCAGGACGTCCCAGAACGCCCTGTGGAACTCCACGGTCAGCCCGTCCAGCCCCGGGGATTTTCCCCTCGAGAGCCGGTCGAGGGCACCGGTCAGCTCCGCCAGGCTTAGCGGAGCTTCCAGATTTTCGGCGCCCTCCGGGCTGACCTTCGGCAGGTCCTCCCACAAAACTCTACGCGCTTCCTCGCTGGACGGATCCGGAGAGAACAGAGCCCCGTAATATTCACGGGCCCTGTTGTTGACGCCCTCCGGATCCGAGACGAGAGAGCCGTCGTCGGCCAGCAGCGTCAAGAGCTGCTTACGGACACTCTGCCTTTTTTCCAGCGAGTAGAAGAAGGGGGAGCCGCGGTCCAGATCCCGCAGGAACCGGATCCGCGACCTCACGAACGCGCCTCGGGACCCGACGAGCTGCAGGTCCTTCAGCACGGCCTTCTTCGCTTCGTACACCGTCCGCAGGGCCGGGTCCTGGACGACTTGACCGAGACGGGCTTCCAGGTCGAGCACCTCCTTTTCCAGGCGCCCGACTCTGGCCGCCCGCCTCTTGGTCGACCCACTCGCATACTCTTGACAGAAGACGCGGACGTGAGCCTTGCCCATGTCCCACCATAGCCTCAAGGAGGGGAAGCCCCCCTGCTTTCTTCTCCAGTCGGACCAGAATCGACGGAACGAGTCCTGGAACCGCTCGTCCTCCAGCAGCCGGTTGTTAAAGTGCCAGTACGCGGACCCCGTCCTCGCGCGGAGCGAAGCGAGCTCCGCCCACACCAGGTGGTGGTCCGAACACAGCACCGGCCGCATGGAGGCCGCCGGGACGCAGGAAACGTACGCCCGAGACACGTAAAGGCGGTCGACTCTAGACCATCCTACTCCAGGCCTCACCCAAGTAAAGGCGCTGGAGTCGGGGTGGAGATTTCTCCAGACGTCCACCAAGTCGAAGGACCCGACCAGGTCCCTCAACTTCTCCATCGCCGTCATGCACTGCGGGGCACCGGAGCGGTCCCTCGCCTCGAGGGTGCAGTTAAAATCCCCCCCGAGGACAATGCAGTCGCCGACGTCGACGGAGCCAAGAAGAGCGGACACCTCTTCAAAGAAGCGCGCTTGCTGCGGGCCGGGCTGAGGGGCGTACACGTTCACGAGATGGAGCGGCACGTCCCCCAGGCGAACCGTTACGTGCAGCAAGCGGCCTGGCACGGGCTCCTCAACCCCCAAGATCTCCGGCTGAAAATGCGGGGCCAGCAGGATGGCCACCCCACAAGAAGTGGCGGTGAGGTGGCTCATGCGGACCTCTCCTTGCCATTCCAGGAGCCACGTGGCTTCGTCTCCCGGAACGGTGTGGGTTTCTTACAGGAAGCACACCGCATATTTCCCCTCCCGCAGGAGCGAAAAATTGTCAAATCTACGGCGTGCCCCTCTGCCGCCGTTGATGTTGAGGCTGGCTATGGTTATCTTCATGGCAAAAGCATAGTGCAACCTCTACCTAACCTATTGTGGGGGAGGAGTGGAGTCGTTTGTTGACCTCCACTCCTTCAGCAGCCCAGCGAGGAACTTTTTGAGCCGGCGCAGCTCAAGACCCTGAGCCTTTGATAAGGGCCCGCCCGCGGCCATGGTTTTAGCGGCAGCGCGGACGGACGCGACGAGCAGCCCCGGCTCGGACCATCTTTCCAGGGCCAGACGGGCTTGGTCGCGGCGACCCCGGCACTGGACCAAAAAGTCCCGGAGTTCCTCTACGGGAATGAGGAGGGTCTCAGTGGCGGCCGCGAGCAGATCCACCGCCTCACTGGCGATGGACTCGAGATCTTCACCCGCGTCCCCCACCGAGTCCCCGTCCCCCTCCGGGAGGTCGCCGCTAGCAGCCGGCCCGTCGACCGCACGAGGTACGGCAAACGGCCCGGCCGCTCCATCTGGCCCTGGCTCTGCCCCGATCCCACCCCCAGGATCGTCGGCAGAGGAGTCCCCACTGGGCTCTTTTAAAATTGGTGCTGGGTCGGGAAGCGACAGCGGAAGGGGTTCCCCCTCTGCCCCAGGAACCTGGGAACAGGGAGAGACCTGGTCAAAGTAATGTTCCAGGTCCTCCAATTCCCCCAGCTCCACAGTAGGGGGCGAGGGTTGTTGTTCTTCTCCCTCCCCGCCGCCACCCCCCAGCCCAGTGTGTACGGATTCCATAAAATTGGCATTTTCAGAGTCGAGCAAATCACGGGGGAAGTTGGGTATTGGCTGGGCGGGCTCAGGTTCGGCCTTTTCGGCCCCACCCTCCTCAGTCCCTGGGACGCTCGACCCGGCGGCTACGCATTCTTCCGCTGGCCCCACGCCCCCCACGACAGGCAGATCTTCCATGCCATCCCCAGGAGGCAGCGGCTGGGCAGCCTCGACTGCCTCACCCTCCCCGGGGACAGACTCCTCGCGCCTGCAGCGCAATTTGGGGGCGCTGGTGGGGGACGCGGGACACGCGGCGGGCACCGACTCCACCGCGGAGGGATGTTGTTCCCCCTCCGCCTCAACGGAGCGGCGCCTCCTTTTGTTGCTGGAGGTGCGCTGAGGCAGGGAGACCTCCATGTCTGCCGAGGCCTCCCGCTCCGCCCCCCCCTTTTTCTTTTCTTGCCCGCGCCCGGGCCCCTCTGCGGTGTTGTTCAAGGGCTCGGGCACGGGCTCAGGGCACCCCGCGCTCGCCGGTGGCTGGGTTGGGCCGAGCGCGGTGGTCAATCTTTCTGGCGCACTGAGGGGACCCGCCTCTAGATGTTTCTCCTTGTTCCGCGCCTTCTTTCCGTTCGGACGCTCTCCCTCCCCCCCCGCCGGAGGCCCCGAAAACAAAGGCCTCCGACGATGCCCGCGCACCTACGGCTCCCGGCACGCGGACGCAACTAGGGGGAGGGGTGGCGGCGGCGCCAGCCTTGGCCGCCTTCGGTGGTTTGGTGGCCTTGGAGGCGGGGCAGTTCTTGCGAACGTGCCCCACCTCCCTGCAGGCATGGCACCGCACGCCGTCCGACGTCCAAAAGACGCGGTAGGCAGTCCCTTCGTGCTCCACATTAAAGTTCCCCTCCGTCGTCTCCTCCCGCGCCAGCCGGACAAAGAGCTGGCGGCGGAAGGAGAACACGTGGCGCAGGCTGTTCTCCCTGAGGCCGAGCGGTATGGGGTTGATCCCCGACCTTACCTCCCCCAGTTGATGTAGGTGAGGGAGGAGGAGCTCAGCGGGAACAAAGAGCGGGACGTTTGAAACGATGACCCTCTGCGCGGTGGCCTCGAGAGGGTCCACCGGCAGGAACGTCCCGCCCACCGTGAGCCCCTTTTCGAGGGCCAGGGACACCGCCCGCTCCGACCCCAGGAAGAAAACAGCCTTCCCAGACATCTTGGAGGCCGCGACAATGGCCGAGGGGCCGACTACCCCAGCCATCGCCCGCACGCACTCCTCAATGCTCATTGTGGGGTGAGTGTAGCTCTTGACCCCGTGTTTTCTGGTAATTAATCTGAAAGGTGGCAGGGCAGCGGGTGGCGCAGGAGGTGCCGTGGAAGCGGTTGCCACCTGCGCATACGTCTTCGCTGGCCCTGCCACCGGCGTGGATGGGGTCGCCATCACGGGGTCCCTTTAAGGGCTACACCCACCCCAAAGTCACAGGCCTTAATGATCTTGATTGGCCTCGTTTGATTTGACTGAGCAGAGGAGCTCTTAGCGAGGCACCTCTCCCCTAGTTGGCAATTGGGGAGGGGCCTTGCTCCCTCTGCTCAGTTGTCTTAATTGTTTTATCTTTTTTTTTTAAATTTAGGAGGAAGGGGTCTCAGAGAGAGAGGGGAGAAACAGAGAAAGAGAGAGGGGGGTGGGAAGGGGGGGGGGAACTGCGAGGTCAGGTCTCCCCTTGCAGCTGTGGGTGGGTGCAATCCCCAGATGGCAAAAACACAAATACAGTCTTTGGGATGGTCTTCAGGTGAGGGCAGAAGATGTCTTCACCTGGGGCAGCTAGAGCCAACCAGGCACACACTCCCAACGATGTTTAATTAGGTGATGAAATTCTTGAGCCTGGTAGCTCCAGCTATCCCAGGCTAGGCAATTGGGGGGGGGGTTCAATTGTGTGTGGGGCCTAGTTGTAAGCAAGGCCCTCACACACACTTACACACACACACACCCCCCGCGATGTTCCGGCCCTCAGTGGTCTTCTTTCCTCCCCCCACCGATATAACAAAGTCTATTTGTGGACTGCACCAATACACCCACCTGTTGAATGGTAGAGTCTCCCTCCTTCCACACTGGATGTTTGTTGGTCTTCCCCCCTCTCTCCAACTCTTTGCAGAAATGGTAAAGATGTAAAAACGTTTTCTGCTTTTTCCTCCTCTCCCTCTGGGTGAAAGTTGGTGGTGAAGCCCCTTCCTTCCTTCTTTTCCTGGGCTGGTGTCACGGCTCTCCAGGCAGGAGCTAAGGTTGGTAGCTGCTCCTCTCACTGCTCACAGCTCCAACTGAGCAGGACACGCCTCCACTGCTCCACGATTGGTTCCTTGTGCATGAAACTCTTTTTGGAGTTTACCTGCAAAACATAAACAGTAAAACCATGCCACCTGCCTGGGTGACACAGCAGACATTTTCAAGGCCCCTTTTTTTTTCTTTTTTTTTTGGTTTTTTTTTGGGGCGCTAAAATCAAATTTTTCCAGTGCCCCCTATAAAAGGGGTGGGGGACACTAAAAGTACCGGCAATGAAAACAAATTAAACTTTAAAACGTAAAATCAAATTAAAATTTGGTTGCCGGGCATGATGGCACCCTTGGCCGTGCCCAGGAGCAGTCCTACGAGGAGGCCTTCGGACCTACCCGCTCCCCTCCGCACAGGGTGCCCAAAGATCAGGAGAGTGGGACTGAAGTGCAGCCAGAATTTCAGGAGCAGCCCCTTCAAATAATAAAACAGGGGCTGCAACCTTGTGCATTCCATAAAAACATGGAACACGGACTCTTCCAGACCGCAGAAATTGCAGGCGGCCTGGGAGTCCGTGAACCGGCTTAAAGATTTGTTGCACGGCACTGCTCCGTGCACCACCCTCCAGGCCAAGTCCCCGATGAATAGTGGGAGCACCCCTGCGTAGAGTGCCCTCCATCGGGGACCCCCGCCTCCTCCGGACGGCAAGATGGTACACCATGGCGTGTCCGGACGGCCGGGGAGGATGGCAAAGTTGAGGGTGTGCAGGAGCAGCCCGTACAGGAAACCCCTCCGCGCGGAACTGAAAGGCGCGGAGGGGATTTCCCCGAGGCGGCTCAAGTTGTGAGGCGCCGGCCCCCGAGGGAGGTTCCGGGGTTTGGCACCGATGAGGAATTCCGTCCGGACGGGGGTCAGTTCGGACGGGATCTCCCCACGTGCTTGAGCCTCCTCGATGCACCTAATGGAGTCAGGGCCCAGAGCTGTTTTTAGCGACTCGATGGCATCGGCCGCGTGGCGGACGTTGGCAGAATTTAGGCGCCGCGCCAGCGTGTCTGGCGCCATCCAGCCCGCTCCTCCGCCATCGAGCAGGTCCCTGACCCTGGTCACCTCACCAGCCACAGCCCTCTCTTCCGACCGCCACATAAAACCTCGGCCGTGGAGGTACGGATTCCCGAGCAGCGGTTCCTGCAGGACGGCCACCACTCCAGCCGGCGGAGAGCTGCGCTTGGTGGAGACTTTGTTCCAGACCCTGATGAGTTCCCTGTAAAAGACAGGCAGCTTCCGGAGGGCGGTCCTGGCACCCCCCAAGTTCACAAACAGGAGCTGCGTGTCATAATTGAGGTCGCGCTGCTGGCGGAAGAAATACCTCGCCAGAGCGCACCACCTAGGAGGGGGCTCGACGTAAAGGTATCTCTGCAGGGTCTGAAGACGGAAAGTCGCGAGCTGGGCGCTGACGCACACCAACGACTGACCGCCCTCCTCAAGCGGGAGACTCAAGACCGCAGCAGAGACCCAGTGCTTCCTGTTGTTCCAGAAGAAGTCCACCAGCTTCTTCTGTATCTTGGCAACAAACGCAGGGGGAGGGGTCAAAGTGACCAGCCGGTACCACAGCATTGCGGCCACCAGCTGGTTTATGACTAGCGCTCGACCCCTGTAGGACAGCACTCGGAGCAGTCCTGTCCAGCGCCCTAGGCGAGCGGCGACCTTGGCCTCCAGCTCCTGCCAGTTCGCCGGCCAGGCTCCCTCGTCGGGGCTAAGGTAGACTCCCAGATAGAGGAGATGGGTCGTGCTCCAGGCAAAAGGCCTGAGCTCCTCCGGCAGGGAGTCCACCCGCCACTGACCCACCAGGAGTCCGGAACATTTCTCCCAGTTGATCCTGGCGGAGGACGCGGCCGAGTAAATCTCCTGGCACTCACGCATCCTCCGCAGGTCAGCGGGATCCTCTATCGCGAGGAGCACGTCATCGGCGTAAGCCGAGAGGACGACCTCCACGCCCGGCCCTTGCAGAACCAGTCCCGTCAACCTCGTCCGCAAGAGGCGCAGGAAAGGCTCCACGCAAACGGCGTATAACTGGCCGGACATGGGGCATCCCTGGCGCACCCCTCTCCTAAAGCGAAGGGGCGCCGTCAAGGACCCGTTAACCTTAATCAGACACTCCGCGGCGGCGTACAAAAGTCGGATCCGGGCGACGAAATGCGTCCCGAACCCGAAAGCGCGCAGAGTTCCGAGCAGATAGTCGTGATCCACCCTGTCGAACGCCTTCTCTTGGTCGAGGGATAGGAAGGCGACCGACAGACCAGCCTCCTGGGAACAATGGATGAGGTCCCGGACCAGATGGATGTTATCGTGGATTGTCCGGCCCGGGACCGTGTAGGACTGGTCGGGGTGGATCATGTGGTCCAGCACGGCACCAAGGCGAGCAGACATCGCCCTGGCGAAGATTTTTTGTAGTCCGTGCTGAGGAGGGAGACCGGGCGCCAGTTCTTAAGGAGGCGGAGATCGCCCTTCTTAGGCAGCAGGACGATGACTGCCCTGCGCCAAGAGAGGGGCATCTCCCCGGTCGCCAGACTTTCCCCCAGGACCCGCGCGTAGTCGCCCCCCAGGACGTCCCAGAACGCCCTGTGGAACTCCACGGTCAGCCCGTCCAGCCCCGGGGATTTTCCCCTCGAGAGCCGGGCGAGGGCACCGGTCAGCTCCGCCAGGCTTAGCGGAGCTTCCAGATTTTCGGCGCCCTCCGGGCTGACCTTCGGCAGGTCCTCCCACAAAACTCTACGTGCTTCCTCGCTGGACGGATCCGGAGAGAACAGAGCCCCGTAATATTCACGGGCCCTGTTGTTGACGCCCTCCGGATTCGAGACGAGAGAGCCGTCGTCGGCCAGCAGCGTCAAGAGCTGCTTACGGACACTCTGCCTTTTTTCCAGCGAGTAGAAGAAGGGGGAGCCGCGGTCCAGATCCCGCAGGAACCGGATCCGCGACCTCACGAACGCGCCTCGGGACCCGACGAGCTGCAGGTCCTTCAGCGCGGCCTTCTTCGCTTCGTACACCGTCCGCAGGGCCGGGTCCTGGACGACTTGACCGAGACGGGCTTCCAGGTCGAGCACCTCCTTTTCCAGGCGCCCGACTCTGGCCGCCCGCCTCTTGGTCGACCCCCTCGCGTACTCTTGACAGAAGACGCGGACGTGAGCCTTGCCCACGTCCCACCATAGCCTCAAGGAGGGGAAGCCCCCCTGCTTCCTTCTCCAGTCGGACCAGAATCGACGGAACGAGTCCTGGAACCGCACGTCCTCCAGCAGCCGGTTGTTAAAGTGCCAGTACGCGGACCCCGTCCTCACGCGGAGCAGAGCGAGCTCCGCCCACACCAGGTGGTGTTCCGAACACGGCACCGGCCGCATGGAGGCCGCCGGGACGCAGGAAACGTACGCCCGAGACACGTAAAGGCGGTCGACTCTAGACCATCCAACTCCAGGCCTCACCCAAGTAACGGCGCTGGAGTTGGGGTGGAGATTTCTCCAGACGTCCACCAAGTCGAAGGACCCGACCAGGTCCCTCAACTTCTCCATCGCCGTCATGCACTGCGGGGCACCGGAGCGGTCCCTCGCCTCGAGGGTGCAGTTAAAATCCCCCCCGAGGACAATGCAGTCGCCGACGTCGACGGAGCCAAGAAGAGCGGACACCTCTTCAAAGAAGCGCGTTTGCTGCGGGCCGGGCTGAGGGGCGTACACGTTCACGAGATGGAGCGGCACGTCCCCCAGGTGAACCGTTACGTGCAGCAAGCGGCCTGGCACGGGCTCCTCGACCCCCAAGATCTCCGGCTGAAAATGCGGGCCCAGCAAGATGGCCACCCCACTAGAAATGGCGGTGAGGTGGCTCATGCGGACCTCTCCTTGCCATTCCAGGAGCCACGTGGCTTCGTCTCCCGGGACGGTGTGGGTTTCTTGCAGGAAGCACACCGCATATTTCCCCTCCCGCAGGAGCGAAAAATTGTCAAATCTACGGCGTGCCCCTCTGCCGCCGTTGATGTTGAGGCTGGCTATGGTTATCTTCATGGCAAAAGCATAGTGCAACCTCTACCTATTGTGGGGGAGGGAGCGGAGTCTTTTGTTGAACTCCGCTCCCTCCGCAGCCCAGCGAGGAGTCCCTCGAGCTCGCGCAGCTCAAGGTGTTGCGCCTTTGTCAAGGGCCCGCCCGCGGCCAAGGTTTTACCGGCGGCGCGGACGGACCCCTTGATCAGCTCTGGCTCGGACCATTTTTCCAGGGCCAGTCGGGCTTGGTAGCAGCGACCCCGGCTCTGGGCCAAAAAGTTCCGGAGTTCCTTTGCAGGAATGAGGATGGTCTCGGCGGCGGCCGCGAGCAGATCCACCGCCTCGCTGGCGGTGGTCTCTAGGTCTTCACCCGCGTCCCCCACCGAGTCCCCGTCCTCCTCCGGGAGGTGGCCGCCAGCAGCCAGCCCATCGACCGCACAAGGTACGGCAAATGAACCGGCCGCTCCAACCGGCCCTGGCTCTGCCCCGATCCCACCCCCAGGATCGTCGGCATAGGAGTCCCCACTGGGCTCTTTTAAAAATGGTGCTGGGTCGGGAAATGACAGCGGAAGGGGTTCCCCCTCCGCCCCAGGAACCGGGGAACAAGGAGAGACCCGGCCATAGGAAATCCCCAGGCTCTCCAAGTGCTCCAGCTCCACAGCAAGAGGCGAGGGTGGGTGTTCCTCCCCCTCCTCGCTGCCACCCCCCGGCCCAGCATCTACAGTGTCATTAAATTTCTTAATAGTTTGTATTTCTGCCGGGTCGAGCGACTCCCGGGGGAAGTTGGATAATAGCTGGGCGGGCTCAGGTTCGGCCTTTTCGGCCCCGCCCGCCTCGGTCCCCGGGACACTCGACCCGGCGGCTACGCATTCTTCCACTGGCCCCACGCCCCCCACGACAGGCAGATCTTCCACGCCATCCCCAGGAGGCAGCGGCTGGGCAGCCTCGACTGCCTCACCCTCCCCGGGGAAAGACTCCTCGCGCCTGCAGCGCAATTTGGGGGCGCTGGTGGGGGACGCGGGACACGCGGCGGGCACCGACTCCTCCGCGGAGGGATGTTGTTCCCCCTCCGCCTCAACGGAGCGGCGCCTCCTTTTGTTGCTGGAGGTGCGCTGAGATAGGGAGACCTCCATGTCTGACGAGGCCTCCCGCTCCGCCCCCCCCTTTTTCTTTTCTTGCCCGCGCCCGGGCCCATCTGCGGTATTGGTCAAGGGCTCAGGCACGGGCTCAGGGCACCCCGCGTTCGCCGGTGGCTGGGTTGGGCCGAGCGCGGTGGTCAATCTTTCTGGCGCACTGAGGGGACCCGCCTCTAGATGTTTCTTCTTGTTCCGCGCCTTCTTTCCGCTCGGACGCTCTCCCTCCCCCCCGCCGGAGGCCCTGAAAACAAAGGCCTCCGACGATGCCCGCGCACCTACGGCTCCCGGCACGCGGACGCAACTAGGGGGAGGGGTGGCGGCGGCGCCAGCCTTGGCCGCCTTCGGTGGTTTGGCGGCCTTGGAGGCGGGGCAGTTCTTGCGAACGTGCCCCACCTCCTTGCAGGCATGGCACCGCACGCCGTCCGACGTCCAGAAGACGCGGTAGGCAGTCCCCTCGTGGGCCACATTAAAACTTCCCTCCGTCGTGTCCTCCCGCGCCAGCCGGACAAAGAGCTGGCGGCGGAAGGAGAACACGTGGCGCAGGCTGTTCTCCCTGAGGCCGAGCGGTATGGGGTTGATCCCTGACCTTACCTCCCCCAGTTGTTGTAGGTGAGGGAGGAGGAGCTCAGCGGGAACAAAGGGCGGGACGTTCGACACGATGACCCTCTGCGCGGTGGCCTCGAGAGGATCCACCGGCAGGAACGTCCCGCCCACCGTGAGCCCCCTTTCGAGGGCCAGGGACACCGCTCGCTCCGACCCCAGGAAGAACACAGCCTTCCCAGATATCTTGGAGGCTGCGACAATGGCCGAGGGGCCGACTACCCCAGCCATCGCCCGCACGCACTCCTCGATGCTCATTGTGGGGTGAGTGTAGCTCTTGACCCCGTGTTTCCTGGTTATAAGTCTGAAAGGTGGCAGGGCAGCGGGTGGCGCAGGAGGTGCCGTGGAAGCGGTTGCCACCTGCGCATACGTCTTCGCTGGCCCTGCCACCGGCGTGGATGGGGTCGCCATCACGGGGTCCCTTTAAGGGCTACACCCACCCCAAAGTCACAGGCCTTAATGGTCTTTATTGGCCTTGTATATTTAACTGAGCAGAGGAGCCCTTAACGAGGCACCTCTCCCCTCGTTGGCAATTGGGGAGAGGCCTTGCTCCCTCTGCTCAGTTGTCTCAATTGTTTTTTTTTTTTTGAAAATAAAATTAGGAGGAAGGGGTCTCAGAGAGAGAGGGGAGAAACAGAGAGTAACAGTGAAAGAGAGAGGGGGTGGGAAGGGGGGGAACTGCGAGGGCAGGTCTCCCCTCGCAGCTGTGGGTGGGTGCACTCCCCAGATGGCAAAACACACAAGCACAGTCTTTGGGTTGGTCTTCAGGTGGGGGGAGAAGATGTCTTCACCTGGGGTAGCTAGAGCCACCAGGCACACACTCCTAACGATGTTAATTGGGTAAATGAGAAAAATCTTCAGCCTGGTAGCTCCAGCTATCCCAGGCTAGGCAAATGTGGGGGGGTGGGGGGGGTTCCAATTGTGGGGGGGGCCTAGTTGTAAGCACGGCCCCCACGCACACTTCCACACACACACACACCCCCCGTGATGTTCCGGCCCTCAGTGGTCTTCTTTCCTCCCCCCACCGATACAACAAAGTCTGTTTGGGAAATGCACCCACACCCACCTGTAGAAAGTGTAGAGTCCCCCTCCTTCCACACTGGATGTTGTTGGTTTTTCCCCCTCTCTCCAACTCCTTGCAGAAATGGTAAAGTTGTTAAAAAGTTTTCTGTTCTCCTCCTCTCCCTCTGGGTAAAAGTTGGTGTTGAAGCCCCTTCCCTCCTTCTCTTCCTGGGCTGGTCTCAGGGCTCTCCAGGCAGGAGCACAGGTTGATGGCTGCTCTCCTCTCTGCAGCTCAGCTCCTACTGTGCAGGACACGCCTCCACTGCTCCACAATTGGTCCTTGTGCATGAATCCCAAAAAGTTAGTTTGCAGGTGAAGCAGGCAATCAGGAAGGCGAATGGAATGTTGACCTTCATTGCGAGAGGGATGGAGTCCAAAAGCAGGGAGGTCCTGCTGCAACTGTGTAGGGTATTGGTGAGGACGCACCTGGAGTACTGCGTGCAGTTTTGGTCACCTTACTTAAGGAAGGATATACAAGCTTTGGAGTGGGTACAGAGACGATTCACTAGGCTGATTCCGGAGATGAGGGGGTTACCTTATGATGATAGATTGAGTAGACTGGGTCTTTACTCATTGGAGTTCAGAAGGATGAGGGATGATCTTATAGAAACATTTAAATAATGAAAGGGATAGACAAGATAGAGGCAGAGAGGTTGTTTCCACTGGTCGGGGAGACTAGAACTAGGGGGCACAGCCTCAAAATACGGGGGAGCCAATTTAAAACTGAGAAAGAATTTCTTCTCCCAGAGGGTTGCGAATCTGTGGAATTCTCTGCCCAAGGAAGCAGTTGAGGCTAGCTCATTGAATGTATTCAAGTCACGGATAGATAGATTTTTAACCAATAAGGGAATTAAGGGTTACGGGGAGCGGGCGGGTAAGTGGAGCTGAGTCCACGGCCAGATCAGCCATGATCTTGTTGAATGGCGGAGCAGGCTCGAGGGGCTAGATGGCCTATTCCTGTTCCTAATTCTTATGTTCTTATGTTCTTATGTGCATGCAGTTTCTGTACTCTTCTGTACTCTCATATTAATCATATGTAATGTCTCTCGTTCACATTTATTGCAGTAGTGTTGCTCCTTGTATGGTTACAGGGCTGTAGTAATACCCACCCTCCTGTATGGATCAGAGGCATGGATGATGTACAGAAGACACCTCAGTTCGATGGAGATATATCACCAACGATGTCTCCGTAAGATCCTGCAAATCCCCTGGGAGGACAGGCACACCAACATTCGTGTCCTCGTCCAGGCTAACATCCCCAGCATTGAAGCACTGACCACACTCGATCAGCTTCGCTGGGCAGGCCACATGGTTCGCATGCCAGACACGAGACTCTCTAAGCAAATGCTCTATGCGGAGCTCCTTCACAGCAAATGAGCCAAAGGTGGGCAGCGGAAACGTTACAAGGACACCCTTAAAGCCTCCCTGGTAAAGTGTGACTTCATCACTGGCCGAAGACCACCCTAGGTGGAGGAAGTGCGTCCGGAAGGGCGTTGAGCTCTTCGAATCTCAATGCTGAGAGTGTGAAGAGGTCAAGCGTATGCAGCAGAAGCAGCATGTGGCAAACCAGCCCCACGCACCTCTTCCCTCAGCGAATGTCTGTCCCACCTGTGACAGAGTCTGTGGCTCTCATATTGGACTGTTCAGCCACCAAAGAACTCACTTCAGGAGTGGAAGCAAGTCTTCCTCGATTCCGAGGGACTGCCTATGATGATGATGATGATGCTCCTTGTAAATAGGCCTGCGCAGCGCAAGCATTCTCTTGTTTCCCCATTTCTTCTAATAATCGCAATTATGTTTTCCAGCTCCCCACACTCCCCAGGCGCAACAGGAGACCCCTGCAGCAACACCGGTACTGTTGCAGGTCGTGATCAGCACGGGTGATGAACAGCAAACTGAGGAGGAGGAGGACGATTCTGAGTCAGAAGTGTCATCTGTGGTACCTGAGGCCACATTATCCTCAATGGAGCGGGACCAAGCGACTTGCAGCAGGCCACTCCCAGGTGTCCAGTGCCCACACCGACCCTGCTGAGGTTGACTTGGTGAGGTAGGCATGCGCTGCAATGGGCAGATGTCAATGAGGACGTGGTGTCACTTTCGAGAGCAATATCGACGTAGGTCGAGAGCTCCTCCAGGCGCTGGTTGGGTTGAACGTCAACTTTGCCACACTGTCTGCGAGAATAACGGAGGGCATGGAGCAGATAGTTGTGGCAATAAAAGGCCCAGTGGGAGCTCGAGAGTCAGCGGCAGTTGGCGAGAGGTGGGAGCAGCGTCGGAGCGGCCTATAAAAGGCCCAGCGGGAGCTTGAGAGTCAGCGGCAGTTGGCGAGAGGTGGGAGCAGCATCGGAGTGGCCTATAAAAGACATACCGGTGCAGCTACAGCAGGAGAGAAAGCAAAAAAGAAGTAGAAAGGAATCAAAAGATGACGTCACAGCCAATGGGGTAAGTGATTGGCTGGTGATTGGTGAGTAGCTTTTCTTTTTCTTTTTATATCAGTAAGTAAACTGTAACATTGTTATTACCAATTTAAGGGTATCTAAGGGTTAAGGCATGGCAGGAGAGCTCGGTCACGTGATATGCTCCTCCTGTGCCATGTGGGAACTCAGGGACGCTTCCGGTGTCCCTGACGACTACGTGTGTAAGAAGTGTATCCGCCTCCATCTCCTGATGGACCGCGTTGTGGAATTGGAGCTGAGGGTGGATTCACTCTGGAGCATCCACGATGCTGAGAATGACATAAGTGGCACGTGTAGTGAGTTGGTCTTACCGCATGAGAAGGATCCACAGCCAGCTAGGGAATGGAAGACCAGCAGGAAGAGTAGTACAAAGAAGGTAGTGCAGGGGTCCCATCTGGTCATCCCCCTGCAAAACACATACACTGTTTTGAGTGCTGTTGAGGGAGATGACTCATTAGGGGAGAGCAACAGCAGCCAAGTTCATGGCACAGTGGCTGGCTCTGTTGTACAGGAGGGCATAAAAAAGTATGGGAGAGCGATAGTGATAGGGGATTCAATCATAAGGGGAATAGATAGGCATTTCTGCGGCAGCAATCGAGACTCCAGGATGGTATGTTGCCTCCCTGGTGCAAGGGTCAAGGATGTCTCCGAGCGAGTGCAGGACATTCTGAAAAAGGAGGGAGAACAGCCAGTTGTCGTGGTGCACATTGGTACCAACCACATAGATAAAAAAAGGGATAAGGTCCTACGAGACGAATTTAAGGAGCTAGGAGTTAAATTAAAAAGTAGGACCTCGAAAGTAGTAATCTCGGGATTGCCACCAGTGCCACGTGCTAGTCAGAGTAGGAATCGCAGGATAGCACAGAAGAATACGTGGCTTGACCAGTGGTGCAGCAGGGAGGGATTCAAATTCGTGGGGCATTGGAACAGGTTCTGGGGGAGGTGGGACCAGTACAAACCGGACGGTCTGCACTTGGGCAGGACCGGAACCAATGTCCTAGGGGGAGTATTTGCTCGTGCTGTTGGTGAGGAGTTAAACTAATATGGCAAGGGGATGGGAACCAATACAGGGAGACAGAGGGAAACAAAAAGGAGACAAAAACAAAAGACAGAAAAGAGATGAGTAAAAGTGGAGGGCAGAGAAACCAAAGGCAAGAAACAAAAAGGGCCACTGAATATAAAAGGGCTGCAGGAGGGGTAAAAACTAAAAATCATGGTTTAAAAACTAGGATGAAAACACTCTACCTAAATGCACGCAGCATTAGAAATAAAGTAAATGAGTTGAAGGCACAAATCATTACAAATGGGTATGATTTGGTGGCCATTACAGAAACATGGTTGCAAGGTGGCCAAGACTGGGAATTAAACATACATTCAGAAAGATAGGCAAGAAGGGAAAGGAGGTGGGCTAGCTCTGTTAATAAAGGATGATATCAGGGCAGTTGTGAGGGATGATATTGGCTCCAATGAACAAAATGTTGAATCATTGTGGGTGGAGATTAGAGATAGTAAGGGGAAAAAGTCACTGGTCGGCGTAGTTTATAGGCCCCCAAATAATAACTTCATGGTGGGGCGGGCAATAATCAAGGGAATAATGGAGGCATGTGAAAAAGGAACGGCAGTAGTTATGGGGGATTTTAACCTACATATCGATTGGTCAAATCAAATCGTAGGGGGTAGCCTGGAGGAGGAATTCATAGAATGCATACGGGATTGTTCCTCAGAACAGTATGTAACAGAGCCGACAAGGGAGCAAGCCATTTTGGATCTGGTCCTGTGTAACGAGACAGGAAAAATAAACGATCTCCTCGTAAAAGATTCTCTCGGAATGAGTGATCACAATATGGTTGAATTTGTAATACAGATTGAGGATGAGGAAGTTGTGTCAGAAATGAGCGTACTATGCTTAAACAAAGGGGACTACAGTGGGATGAGGGCAAAGTTGGCTAAAGTAGACCGGAAACAAGGACTAAACGGTGGCACAATTGAGGAACAATGGAGGACTTTTAAGGAGCTCTTTCATAATGCGCAACAAAAATATATTCCAGTGAAAAAGAAGGGCAGCAAGAGAAGAGATAACCAGCCGTGGATAACCAAGGAAATAAAGAAAAGTATCAAATCAAAGACCAATGCGTATAAGGTGGCCAAGGTTAGTGGGAAACTAGAGGATTGGGAAAATTTTAAGCAACAGCAAAGAATGACTAAAAAAGCAATAAAGAAAGGGAAGATAGATTACGAAGGTAAACTTGAGCAAAACATAAAAACAGATAGTAAAAGCTTTTACAGATATATAAAACGGAAAAGAGTGACTAAAGTAAATGTTGGTCCCTTAGAAGATGAAAAGGGGGATTTAATAATGGGAAATGTGGAAATGGCTGAGACCTTAAACAATTATTTTGCTTCCGTCTTCACAGTGGAAGACACAAAAATCATGCCAAAAATTGCTGGTAATAGGAATGTGGGAAGGGAGGACCTTGAGATGATCACTATCAGTAGGGAGGTAGTGCTGGACAGGCTAATGGGACTCAAGGTAGACAAGTTCCCTGGTCCTGATGAAATGCATCCCAGGGTATTAAAAGAGATGGCGGAAGTTATAGCAGATGCATTAGTTATAATCTCCCAAAATTCTCTGGACTCTGGGGAGGTACCAGCGGATTGGAGAGCAGCTAATGTAACGCCTCTGTTTAAAAAAGGGGGCAGGCAAAAGGCAGATAACTATAGGCCGGTTAGTTTAACATCTGTAGTGGTGAAAATTCTTGAAACTATCATTAAGAAAGAAATAGCGGGACATCTGGATAGGAATAGTGCAATCAAGCAGATGCAGCATGGATTCATGAAAGGGAAATCATGTTTAACTAACTTACTGGAATTTTTTGAGGATATAACGAGCATGGTGGATAGAGGTGTACCGATGGATGTGGTGTATTTAGATTTTCAAAAGGCATTCGATAAGGTGCCACACAAAAGGTTACTGCAGAAGATAAAGGTACGCGGAGTCAGAGGAAATATATTAGCATGGATAGAGAATTGGCTGGCGAACAGAAAGCAGAGAGTCGGGATAAATGGGTCCTTTTCCGGTTGGAAATCAGTGGTTAGTGATGTGCCACAGGGATCAGTACTGGGACCACAACTGTTTACAATATACATAGATGACCTAGAAGAGGGGACAGAGTGTAGTGCAACAAAATTTGCAGATGACACTAAGATTAGTGGGAAAGCGGGTTGTGTAGAGGACTCAGAGAGGCTGCAAGGAGATTTGGATAGGTTAAGCGAATGGGCTAAGGTTTGGCAGATGGAATACAATGTCGGAAAGTGTGAGGTCATCCTCCTTGGGAAAAAAAACAGTAAAAGGGAATATTATTTGAATGGGGAGAAATTACAACATGCTGTGGTGCAGAGGGACCTGGGGGTCCTTGTGCATGAAACTCTTTTTGGAGTTTATCTGAAAAACATAAAACATTAATCCGTGCCACCCGCCCTGGATGACACAGCAGACATTTACAAGGCCCTTTTTTTTTCCTTTTTTGTGTTTTTTTTGTGTTTTTCTTTTTTTTTGTTTTTTTTTTGGGCACTAAAATCCAATTTTTTTTTCCTTGTGCATGAAACTCTTTTTTTTTTTGGAGTTCACCTGCAAAACATAAAACATTAAACGGTGCCACCCGACCTGGGTGACACTCCAGACATTTACAAGGCCCTTTTTTTTTTCCCCCTTTTTTTTTGTGTTTTTCTTTTTTCGGTTTTTTTTTTGGGGCACTAAAATCACAATTTTCCCCAGTGCCCCCTATAAAAGGGAAGGGGGACACTAAAAGCACCGGCAATTAAAACAAATTAAACTTAAAAACGTAAAATCAAGTTAAAATTTGGTTGCCGGGCGTGATGATGCACTCCAGCCCCTCCGGTGCCCACCTCTCGCGGAAGGCCGCGAGCGTACCGGTGGACACCGCGTGCTCCATCTCCAAGGACACCCTGGACCGGATGTAAGAGCGGAAGAGAGGCAGGCAGTCAGGTTGAACGACCCCCTCGACCGCCCGCTGCCTGGACCGGCTGATGGCACCCTTGGCCGTGCCCAGGAGCAGTCCTACGAGGAGGCCTTCGGACCTACCCGCTCCCCTCCGCACAGGGTGCCCAAAGATCAGGAGAGTGGGACTGAAGTGCAGCCAGAATTTCAGGAGCAGCCCCTTTAAATAATGAAACAGGGGCTGCAACCTCGTGCACTCAATAAAAACATGGAACACGGACTCCTCCAGACCGCAGAAATTGCAGGTGGCCTGGGAGTCCGTGAACCGGCTTAAAAATTTGTTGCATGGCACTGCTCCGTGCACCACCCTCCAGGCCAAGTCCCCGATGAATAGTGGGAGGACTCCCGCATAGAGTGCCCTCCATCGGGGACCCCCGCCTCCTCCGGTCGGCAAGATGGTACGCCATGGCATGTCCGGACGTCCAGCGAGGATGGCAAAGTTGAGAGTGTGCAGGAGCAGCCCGTACAGGAAACCTCTCCGCGCGGAACTGAAAGGCACGGAGGGGATTTTCCTTGTGCATGAATCCCAAAAAGTTAGTTTGCAAGTGCAGCAGGTAATCAGGAAGGCAAATGGAATGTTGGCCTTCATTGCGAAAGGGATGGAGTACAAAAGCAGGGAGGTGTTGCTGCAACTGTATAAGGTATTGGTAAGGCCGCACCTGGAGTACTGCGTGCAGTTTTGGTCACCTTACTTCAGGAAAGATATACTAGCTTTGGAGGGGGTACAGAGACGATTCACTTGGCTGATTTGAGAAATGAGGGGGTTACCTTATGATGATAGATTGAGTAGACAGGGTCTTTACTCCTTGGAGTTCAGAAGGATGAGGGGTGATCTTATATAAACATTTAAAATAATGAAAGAGATAGACAGGATAGAGGCAGAGAGGTTGTTTCCATTGGTGGGGGAGACGAGAACTAGGGGGCACAGTCTCAAAATACGGAGGATCCAATTTAAAACCGAGTTGAGAAAGAATTTCTTCTCCCAGAGGGTTGTGAATCTGTGGAATTCTCTTCCCAAGGAAGCAGTTGAGGCTGGCTCATTGAATGTTTTCAAGTCAAAGATAGATAGATTTTTAAGCAATAAGTGAATTAAGGGTTACGGGGCGAGGGCGGGTAAGTGGAGCTGAGTCCACGACCAGATCAGCCATGATCTTATTGAATGGCGGAGCAGGCTCGAGGGGCTAGATGGCCTACTCCTGTTCCTAATTCTTATGTTCTTATGTTCTTATGTTCTTCAATGGGGCGAACGACCGACTCTGTCGATGTCTTGTGGCACGCGATAGTTTTGGGATACGCCACTGCACCCCAAGGTGCCGTACCACCAACCAGCATGACCGATGCAAGACAGGAGGAAAAACTTCCTTCTGACTCGGAAGACGTTTCTTCGCAAACGTCTTCTCTTCCATCCACTGAGGTCATTCTACCAATGTCACCCCCCCGCTCACCCACCCCGCCCCCCCCCCCCCTTGAGGTGCTCTGCTGCAAGACATCTTGGTCCCATTACTCAGGGATTATGTTGGAAACGGGGGGTTACAACAAGAGGGAGTCAAGTTACAGGAGGGAAGCGTGGCTGCAGGTAGGGAGCGGGGTGGGTGGTGGCGGGGATGTATATTATTGTTATTTTTTAAATTTTGAATGTTGACTGTTGGGGATGGTGGGAGGGTGTTGTTGTTATATTGTTGTGTTAAAAATGTAGTTCACTGTTGGGGGTTGGGAGGGGGGTGATATCTATGTCTGTTAAAAATGAATTAAAAGTACCTGTTAAATTATTAAAATGTTTATTTAACTTTACAATTGTTGTGAAGTGTCTTCTAAAACATCAATATAAGGGTTGCAAACAATGGCCATGGCCAGGCCAGGCAAGGATGAAACATAACGCAACTGTAACTGTCACCAATGTAACTTCACGCAAAGCGTTCATATATGAGCTGCTGATGCAAATATTTGCAGCTGCGTAACTACCACGGGGCTTTTCCAGTGGTGTGGGGGAGCATGGGGTCATGGATTCATCGCCAGGCTGATTGTCTTCCCCAAGGTCCTTGTCCTCCTCATCATCCTCCTCTTCCACCTCCCCTCTCTCCTGAGGTGGACTGGCAGTCCCATCTGGTAATTGTTGTCCTCTCCTGATAGCTAGGTTATGCAACATGCAGCTCACCACAATGAACTCAGCGACCAGCTCAGGGTGATATTGTAGGTTGCCTCCTGAGTGGTCCAGGCATCACTGCTTCAGGACTCCAATTGTCTTTTCAACGATATTGCATGTGGCTATATGGCTTTCATTGTAGCGCTTCTCAGCTTCTGTCTGGGACTTACGCAGCCGGCAAGGCCATCTCCTTTATCCCCCAGCATCCAAACGTAACCTTGTGGCTGACTATTAAATAGGTCAGAGACAGTGCTCTCACACAAGATGTGCACATCATGGATGCTCCCTGGAAAATTTGCATTTACTGCCATGATTATTTGCTTATGGTCGACAACGAGCTGCACATTCAGGGAGTGGAATCCCTTTCAGTTCCAAAACACCTCTGCATCCTATAAAGGTGCTCGCAGGGCAAAGTGCATACAGTCTATTGCTCCTTGCACCTTGGGGAAGTTTGCTATTCTCAAGAAACCCAAAGCCCTCTCACTCTGTGCCTCCCTGGTCATAGGAAAGTTTATAAAGTCCATCTTTTGTGCGTAAAGGGCTTCAATCATCTGTCAAATGCAGTAATGTGTGGCGTGCTGAGAGATGCCGCAAATGTCGCCAGCTGAGGCCTGAAAGGAGCCCGATGCATAGAAGGAAAGTGCTGCAGTAACCTTAACCTCAACGGGCAGTGCAGTCCTGATGGTGCTGGTCAGCTGCAGATCTCCCTTAATTAGCTGGCATATCTCACTGATGACATCCTTTCGGAATTGCAGCCTTCTAATGCACGTATTATCGGAAAAGTCCAGGTATGATCCCTTATCCCTGTAAATGTGTTGGGTGTAACATCTCCTCCTTGTGAGCAGTCTGCCACCTCTTTGATTGGGCACATAATGCTCTTCAATAAATCTTCTCCCATTTCTATTCTGCAGCATGTGATTAGTCATCAATACTGGTTGAGAAATTACAGGCCACATCACTATGAAGCACAATGAATGCCTTTAATCTCGCTTCTTAATCTTAATCATACAAATATGATTAGATGATTGGCAAGGGTCAAAAACGCCCTTAAAATCATTCACAAATTGCTTCTTCTGACAAGCACTTCAAGCAGCCTTTTATTAAAGATCCTCCAGGTTAAAAATGGCGTCTATAGTGCAGAGTTAAGATCAGGTAATTGCAGCTTTTCTTGAGCGTCTTTTTGGACCAGCGATCATTTGGGTGAATATGGGTGAAATGCCGAAAGTAGCGCTCGATGATAATCTGGGCGATAATTGGGTGCTAGTTTCCATTATAACCAGTATTGTTGGCCTTGCACGAGGATGACGTCATATTTTTTTTTAAATAAGCTGGGCGATGCAGCTCATTCCTGTGTGCCGAAAGTTGCGCCGGCGGTAAATGGGCTATAATTGGGCGCTAGTTTCTATTTTTCATCAAAAATGGCCGATAGCCTGAATCTCAGCGCTAAATAGGCGCTAAATGGGCAATGATGTGCCGAAAGTCCTAGCCCTAAAAGTTAGCATGCAGGTATAGCAAGTAATTAGGAAGTCAAATGGAATGTTGGCCTTTATTGCAAGGGGGATGGAGTATAAAAGTAGGGAAGTCCTGCTACAACTGTACAGGGTGTTGTTGAGACCACACCTAGAGTACTGCATAAAATTTTGGTCTCCTTATTTAAGGAGGGATGTAATTGCATTGGAGGCAGTTCAGAGAAGGTTCACGAGGTTGATTCCTGAGATGAAGGGCTTGTCTTATGAAGAAAGGTTGAGCAGGTTGGGCCAATACTCATTGGAGTTTAGAAGAATGGGAGGTGATCTTATTGAAACGTATAAGATTCTGAGGGGGCTTGATGGGGTAGATGCAGAGAGAATGTTTCCCCTTGTGAGGGAATCTGGAACTAGGGGGCATAGTTACAGAATATGGGGTCGCCCATTTAAAACGGAAATGAGAAGGAATTTCTTCTCTCAGAGGGTCGTGAGTATTTGGAATTTTCTAGCCGAGAGCTGTGGAAGCTGGGTCATTGAATATATTTAAGGTAGAGATTGACAGATTTTTGAATGATAAGGGAATCAAGGGTTATGATGAATGGGCAGGGAAGTGGAGCTGAGGCCAAGATCAGATCAGCCATTCTCTTATTGAATCTGGCCTACTCCTGCTCCTATTTCCTATTTCTTATGTAAGGAGTACCTCCCAGAATGTAAAGTAGTTTTCATGGTTGTGCCATAGGTGATGGGCCCCACATAAAATGTGAATAAAATTGAGGAGTAGAATTACCTTTGCATTCCTCCTGATATCAGCAAACTTCTTCCTCTTTCAGAGGGACCTGGTTGACTGCCTTGACTTGGTTGATGATCTCGCAGTTTACACCTGTGCTTTTACTGAAGAGTGGCTTCCTTTAGCCTGTCTTCTGTGACATAGAGGGGAACCGAGGGTCTAGTGAGATTGAGAAACTTAAAGAAATTAGTATTAGTAAAGAAATACTACTGGAGAAATTAATGGGACCAAAAGCTGACAAACCTCCTGGACCTGATCCTAGGGTTTTAAAAGAGATGGCTCCAGAGATAGTGGATGCATTGGCTTTAATCATCCAGAAGTTCCTAGATTCTAGAACGGTTCCTGTGGATTGGAAGGTAGCAAATATAACCCCAGTATCCAAGAAAGGAGGGAGAGAGAAAACAGTTAACTGTAAACCAGTTAGCCTGACATCAGTAGTAGGGAAAATACTAGAATCTATTATTAGGGGTGTGGTAACAGGGCATTAGAAAATCATAATATGATTGGGCAGAATTAACACAAATTTATGAAAGGTTTAACAGACATGTTAGTGCTTTTTGAGGATGTAACTAGCAGAGTAGGTAGGGGAACCAGTGATTATAGTGTATATGGATTTTCTAAAAAAGCATTCAATAAGATGCCACAGAAGATGTTAGTGCACAAAATTAGGGTTCATGGGATTGATTGGTTAACGGAAAGAAAACAGAGAGTAGGAATAAATGTATAATTTTTAGGTTGGCAGACTGTAACTAGTGGTGTACCACAAGCATCAGTGCTTGGGCCCCAGCTATTCACAATCTATATCAATGACATAGATGAGGGGACCAAGTGTGATATATCCAAGTTTGCTGATGATACAAAGTTAGGTGGGAAAGTAAGCTGTGAGGAAGATGCAAAGAGGCTACAAAGATTGATAGACAGGTTAACTGAGTGGACAAGAACAAAATGGAATAGAATACAATGTGGAGATGTGAAGTTATCCACTTTGTTAGGAAAAATAGAAAAGTAGAATATTTTTTTAAATGGTGAGAGGTTGGGAAATGTTGATATTCAGAGGGACCTGGGTGTCCTTATACATGAATCACTGATAGTTAACATGTAGGTACAGCAATCAATTAGGAATACAAATGGTATATTAGCCTTTATTACAAGAGGATTTGAGTATATGAGTAAAGATATCTCCCTGCAATTATATAGGGCCCTGGTGAGACCACACCTGGAGTATTGTATACAGTTTTGGAGTTAGGAAGGATATATTTGCCTTAGAGGGAATGCAACAAAGGTTTACCAGATTGATTCCTGGGATGGGAGGATTGTCCTAAGAGACAAGATATATTCCCTAGAGTATAGAAGAATGAGAGGTGATCTCATTAAAATGTATTAAATTCTTAAGGGTATATGCGGGGAGGATGTTTCCCCTTGTTGGGGAGTCTAGAATCAGGGGTCACAGTCTCAGAATAAGGGGTCGGCCATTTAGGACTGAGATGATGAGAAATTTCCTCACTCAGAGGGTGGTGAATCTTTGGAATTTTCTACCCCAGAGGGCTGTGGAGGCTCAGTCATTGAGTATATTCAAGACAGAGATTGATAGATTTTTGGATATTAAGGGAATTAAGGGATATGGGATAGTGCAGGAAAGTGGAGTTGAGGTAGAGGATCAGACATGATCTTATTGAATGGTGGAGCAGGCTCGTGGGGCTGAATGGCCTACTCCTGCTCCTAGTTCGTATGTTCTTATGACTGATTGTACAGTGGAGACAATCAATAAACTTTTCCATTATCATCACAAATTCTCCTCTGATGGCAACCTGCAACCCTTTAAAAGCTGCCTGCTTGCTCGATTTTCCAGCTGTGATATAGGTGAAGCTCCCTGGTCGACTGCCATCTGAAAATGTGACATGGCCCACTACTGATCTGCCGGGGCAGGTGAAGCTGTGCAGTGGGCCAGTTCAACCTCAATTTTTGTCATTGATGGAAAATCAGGACTATGGGTCCTTGCCACTTCAGTACTTATTGTGCTGACAATAATTGGATTAACTGTGTTAATGATTATCTTCAGCACATCATGAACAGAAACCACTTCCTCTGAACAGCGATTTAGCAACATGAAAGAAATGGGCGCTACATTGCATATGAGCTACAATTTCCTTCACCTAAATATTAGGAGAACTGAAGCTATTATCTTCTGCACCCGCCACCAACTCCATACAATGGCTACTGATTTCATCCTGTTCTCTGGCCCTTGTCCCAGGCTCAACCAGACGGTAACATCGCCTGTCTCTGCCCTTGCCTCAGCCGATCTGCTACTGAAACCTCATCCATGACTTTGTTAACTCCAGGCTTGACTATTCTACTGCTCTACTGGCCGGCCTCCCATCGTTCAGCCTCCGTTAATTCCAACTCATTCAAAACTCTGCTACCATGCATCAAATTTCGGTCAACTATTTCTCCTGTCCTCAATGACCTACATTGGCTCTCAATCTCCCAATGTCTCAAATTTACAATGCTCAAACTCGTGTTTAAATCCCTCTAGGGCCTCACCTCTCCCTATCTCTATAATCTCCTCCAGCCCTACAGCCCCCCGAACTCTCTATTCCTCTGACTGATCTTTTGTTCATCGCCCCCTCGCTTGCGTGACCATCAGCACCGTGTTTTTAGCAGCCTAAGCCCAACATTCTGAAATAACCTGCATAAGTGCCTCTTCTCCACATCTCTCACCTCGTTAAAATCTGCATCTTTAACCAAGATTATGCGTCACCTCTCATAATATTTCCCAGCTTCCTAGTTTCTCTGCACTCTCCACATAACAGACATCCCTAGTACCTTTCTGATAAATCTCCTCTGCGACCTCCCCAAGGCCCTTGACATCCATTTTTGTTATCACCTTTTTAATATCTCCTTCGTTGGCTCCGTGTCCACATTTAATGGCATCTCTACGAGTGCTTTGGCACATTTTTCTATGTAACAGGCATGATACAAATGCAAACTGTTGTAATAAGTTTGTTATTCCTTATACATAGCCATCAAAACTGTCACCAAGCTCATGGTCCACAGGGCTGTCGTAATACCCGCCCTCCTGTATGGCTCAGAAACATGGACCATGCACAGCAGACACCTCAAGTTGTTGGAGAAATATCACCAACGGTGTCTCCACAAGATCCTACAAATCCCCTGAGAGGACAGGCGCACCAAAATCAGCATCCTCATCCAGGCTAACATCCCCAGCATTGAAGCACTGACCACACTCAATCAGCTCTGCTAGGCAGGCCACATAGTTCACATGCCAGACACGAGACTCCCAAAGCAAGCTCCTTCACGGCAAACGAGCCAAAGGTGGGCAGCGGAAACTCTACAAGGACACCCTCAAAGCCTTCCTGATGAAGTGCGACATCCCCACTGACACCTGGGAGTCCCAAGGTCGCCCTAAGTGGAGGAAGTGCATCCAAGAGGGCGCTGAGCACCTCGAGCCTCAACGTCGAGAGCATGCAGAAATCAAGCGCATGCAGCGGAAAGAGCGTGCGGTGAACCAGTCCCATCCACCCCTTCCCACAACGACTATCTGTCCCACCTGTGACCGAGTCTGTGGCTCTCGTATTGGACTGTTCAGCCATCAAAAAACTCACTTCAGGAGTGGAAGCAAGTCTTCCTCGATTCCAGGGGATTGCCTATGATGATGGTGACACAACCCACTATATTTTTCTACTTGGCACTTATGCTAGCTGTTCCTCTGATAGCCAATGACCAGAGGGATAGCTGACACTGGAATTAACAAATATAGTTTGCAAGAGGGATATCTGACACTACTGCTAGTGCATTCAATTTAGAAAACTGTCTTCACAATTACAATAAATAATTATGAGTATGGTATTCCGCAGCTCTTGTCAAGCCCTTCTATATAGACTATATTAACAAATGACACATCTTGCAATAGCTATGACAGTGACATTTTTCATGGCTAAGCTCGACAGTCGCAAGATTCTCTTGGCAAAATGCATCTCGAAAGGTCGTCATTTGTATGCAAGGTGTCACTAAATTAATCAGAAGAAGACACTTTGTATAACTTCAGGTTCAAACATTGATTAAAATATTCAAGTACATTTATAATTCAGCAATGAAGGCTCGTCATTATCTCATCATAAGGAATACAAAAATTCAAATGATAAAACTCATCAGAACAAAAATGGATGTCAAGGCCTTGGGAAGGTTGCAGAGATTTACCAGAAATGTACCAGGGATGAGTGATGTCAGTTATGTGGAGAGACTAGAGAAGCTGGGATTGTTCTCCTTCAAGCAGAGAAGGTTAAGGGCAGATTTAATAGAGGTGTCAAAAATTACGAGGGGTTTTGATCCAGTAAATAGAGAGAAACTGTTTTCATTGGGCAGAGGACATAGATTTCAGATTGTCCAAAAACCCAGATGAAAAATAAAGAGAATTTATTTTATGCAGTGAGTTGTTATGATATGAAATGCACTGAGGTGGAAGCAGATTTCATAGTAACTTTGAAATAGGAATTAGATATATACTTGAAAAGGAAATATTTGCAGGATTAAGGGGAAAGGGCAGGGGTATGGAGCTAATTGTATAGCTCTTTCAAAGAGCCGGCACAGACACGACAGGCCGAGTGGCCTCCTTCTGTGCTGTTTTTTTAATTCATTCCTGGGATGTGCGTGTTGCTGGCAAGGCCAGCATTTATTGTCCATCCCTAATTGCCCTCAAGAAGTTGGTGGTGAGCTGCCTTCTTGAACTGCTGCAGTCCGCGTGGTGAAGGTGCTCCCATAGTGCTGTTAGGGAGGGAGTTCCAGGATTTTGACCCAGCGACGATGAAGGAACGGTGATATATTTCCAAGTCAGGATGGTGTATGACTTGAAGGGGAACTTGAAGCTGATGGCGTTCCCATGCACCTGTGCCCTTGTCCTTCTAGGTGGTAGAGGTCGTGGGTTTGGAAGGTGCTGTCGAAGAAGCATTGGCGAGTTGCTGCAGTGCATCTTGTAGATGGTACACACTGCAGCCACGGTGCGCTGGTGGTGGAGGGAGTGAATGTTTAAGGTGGTGGATGGGGTGCCAATCAAATGGACTGCTTTGTCCTGGATGGTGTCGAGCTTCTTGAGTGGTGTTGGAGCTGCATTCATCCAGGCAAGTGGAGAATATTCCATCAAACTCATGACTTTTGCCTGGTAGATGGTGGAAAGGCTTTGGGGAGTCAGGAGTTGAGACACTTGCCACAGAATACCCAGCCTCGGACCTGCTCTTGTTGCCACAGTATTTATGTGGCTGGTTCAGTTTAGTATCTTGTCAATGGTGACCCCCAGGATGTTGATGGTAGGGGATTCAGTGATGGTAATCCCTTTGAATGTCAAGGGGCGGTGGTTAGACGCTTTCATGTTGGGAATAGTCACTGCCTGGCACTTGTGTAGCACGGTTGTTACTTACCACTTATCAGCCCAAACCTGAATGTCGTCCAGGTCTTGCTGCATGTGAGTAAGGACTGCTTCATTATCTGACGAATTCACCTCTGGAATTCAACTCTTTTGTCCATGTTTGTACCATGCTGTTTCCGTGGGGCAATTCCTCAAAAGGGATATTTTCCGAGGGCAATTTCTGGAAGGGATCGTCGGCAGTCAGTAATGGCTCAGTGCGTGCGTGTCGTGGTGGAAAAACGGGCGGAGCAATCCCCTACACCACTCCGCCTCTGATGAAGGGCAATTTGCAAAATGGCGACTCCTCTACGGAGAGTCGCGGTCATTCCGTGCCGCCCTGTGGCCACCTTATCGGGAGGGACAATTTTGGCCCCTTAATCATTTATGGTGATTAGAGATGCAGCTGGCAGCTATGGGATAAAAATTTGGCTGTGTGATAATAATTGGTTATGGCCCATTTTCAGGTGGACATGTCCCGACTGGGAGGCCCGAGGCTCAACTGAAATTGTGTATCGGGTCTCGGGCCTCATTGTAATATTCTAGGTGACCTGTATTGCTACACCTCGAGATGCAGCTCATCCATTGTAATGGTTTCAACTTCCTTACTAGCCCTAAGGTAAGTCCTAGGGGGATGGGGAGGGGAGGAGGTGGAAGGACAACGAGAGGGGTGGGCTGGCAGCAGCTCTCAAGACACTCTGACTCATCCTGTCTCCATTGCAATGGCTTAGGCCATGGCTACTGCTGGAGAATCCGGAGCCTGCTCTGCTCATCCCCGACACAAGGGACCTGAAACAGATACTAGGCTGCTCATTTGCATATGTAAGAGGGACTAACACCTGTTTCAGGAGGGCGCCATGGGTGTCTGGAAATGTCCTTTAATCTGAGTGAATGTGAAGGACTGTGTAAATCCAAATTTATCCACAAAAGCTTAGTTTTGACAAAGTCATGCCAGAGCCGACTGGAATCAAATCTTTTTTGCCGCCTTTGCAAATATGATGACAATTCTACCCCCTTGGCGCAGATTGGGCACAGGGCCTCGCTCCCCAAAATTGGCTCGTGTCACACTCGTTTTCTGGGCACTGTACAACTAGGCGGGAGGACCCTGTTTTGCATTGTTAAGCATCCTGTTTCAGGAGGATGGCTTTCTGGCCCATTTACAGACCGACCTGATAATTGGATCAGACAGGGCATTAATGGGGCTGCTGAGGTGCCCCCTCATCCTCCCCCCGCCCCCCAAGCCCTCAATTTCCAATTGCTGGCCGCCCATTTTTACCGGTGAGGAACAGACGGCCGGCAGTTGAAATGAGCTTTGATGAGTTTAACATGATTCAGTTAGCAAACCAAAGCCATTTGTGGAGTTGAAATTGTGCTGTTGTCATTGCCGCACCACTAGCTTTACTTGAGCAGTCGAACAGGGAGCCACAGTTAAGCTGTCTTTCCCATCATCGTGCATGTGGGGGCAAGGGGAGCTCAGCAAATAGATTCTTTCAGATGTGCACTTGGAGCTCTGCTAATCGGCTTCCGACAGTGGTGAAATTGTGTTTGATTGATAAGAAATGGCAGGATAGTCAGCTCGTTTCAGTTGCTTGAAACAGAATAGAGCTGCTGGAGATACCCTTGGTTGCAAAAATGTTTCTGACAAAAAGTAAAGGCAGATGTTAAATTAGCCAGAAAAATTAAAATGATGAAAGACCAACTCCTGAAGATAGCCTCACATGGACCATAGTGGCCCATAGCCAGTAGCAAGATACTATAGTCTGGCATTCATCCTGCATAGATCCAAAGAAACTGGAATCTTTTCACTGGGAAAAATGGATCCATGACTTCTGTACAGAATCAAATTTTCTTCCCATCTCCACTGGATAACCAGTTATCAATTCGTTATAAAAATCTAGATCTTGCTGAAGCAGGGCACCTCATGACATGCGCCATTACACAAGAACACAAGAAATATGTTATGTATGTAATAACTCGATAGACTGATTACTGTAAACTAACACAGGTACAAACCTGGCTCTGCTTTTTAGGGCCCAAAGTGGTTACATTACATGATGGCTTGCCTTTTATACCTGGGCCGCACACACGTGCGTACAGCCCAATGACCTCCGACAGTGGTGCCAACTGGTGGCTAGTAACCCCAAGCATACATACATGACAATATCCCCCTTTAAGATATTAGTAACAGTCTTTTTACAAATTGAGACGGTCCGGGGCTTTCCGCTCTCGTTTCAGTTTAACTTGAGCCTTGGGCGAGTGTTCTGAGTCTGTTGTGACTGGGGGCTGGGTAGCCGATCTGATGGGAGTGGTAATGACCATGTCAGGGATTAAAAGTCCAGATTCATTGATGACAGCGGAGTCCTCAGATGACTGAGGGTAGGTTGGTTGGTCACTGATTGTGTCTTCCTCAGTCTGTTCCGGTTCATCTATGTGCCGCAGCTTTATCTGATCAACATGTTTCCTGCATGTCTGCCCATTCTGGAGCTTGACGATAAACACTCTGTTACCTTCCTTGGCCGTAACAGTACTGGTAATCCACTTGGAACCTTGACCATAATTTAGTACATACACAGGATCGTTAACAGAAATGTCGCGTGACACAGCTGTGTGATCATGATACCACTGCTGACTTTGACGTCTGTATTTAACATGATCGTTCAAGTCAGGGTGGACAAGAGAGAGCTTGGTCTTGAGACCTCTCTTCATCAATAGTTCAGCAGGGGGGACCCCGGTAAGCATGTGGGATCTTGTCCTGTAACTAAGCAATATGCATGACAAGTGAGGCTGCAGTGAACCTTGAGTTACACGTTTCATGCTTTGTTTGATGGTTTGGACAGAATGCTCTACTTGACCATTAGATGTGGGTTTAAATGGTGCTGACCTCACATGTTTGATACCATTGAGTTTCATGAACTCTTGAAACTCCAGACTAGTGAAGCAAGGTCCGTTGTCACTTACGATGTCAGGCAGACCATGAGTGGCAAACATGACACGAAGGCTCTCAATGGTAGCTGTGGATGTGCTGGATGACATGATTATGCACTCTATCCACTTGGAATATACATCCACCAAAACTAAATACATCTTTCCCAGGAAGGGACCTGCAAAGTCGATGTGGATGCTGGACCATGGTTTAGATGGGCACGACCACAGACTCAGCGGTGATTCCACTGGTGCTTTACTTAGCTGCATGCAAGTGTTGCACTGATGCACACATGATTCCAGATCAGAGTCAATTCCAGGCCACCATGTATGAGACCTGGCAATGGCTTTCATCATGACAATACTGGGATGAGAGCTATGTAGATCATGTACAAATTTCTCTCTGCCTTTCTTCGGCATAACAACACGATTACCCCACAGTAAATAATCTGACTGAATAGATAGTTTGTCTTTGCGATGGATGTAAGGTTTGGTCTCATCACCCATTTGCTTGGGTATAGCAGACCAACCACCACTAAGGACACAATGCTTCACACCCAATAATACCGGGTCCTGGCTAGTCCATGTCTTACCTTGTTGAACCGTGACAGGGGTCCCTTCATTTTCAAAAGCATCCATAACTAACAGTAGGTCTGCAGGTTGTGGCGTCTTCACCTCCGGTGTGGGCAACGGCAGACGGCTCAGTGCATCGGCACAATTCTCGGTGCCAGGTCTATGGTGAATGACATAATCATAGGCAGATAATGTCAGTGCCCACCTCTGGATGCGGGACGATGCATTGGTATCGACATCTTTGTTTTCTGAAAACAATGAAATGAGTGGCTTGTGATCTGTTTTCAGTTCAAACTGAAGACAAACAGGTACTGATGCATCTTTCTAACCCCATACACACAGGCTAGTGCTTCTTTTTCTACCATGCTGTAGGCTTTTTCCGTCTTTGACAAACTTTTAGAAGCATACACAACAAGTTGTAGTTTACCCGACTCATTAGCTTGTTGGAGCACGCAACCAAATCCATATGACGAAGCATCACAGGCCAATACTAGACGCTTACACGGATCATAATGTACCAGCAGCTTGTTAGAGCAAAGCAGATTAGTAGCTTTCTCAAAAGCTCTATCTTGAGACGCACCCCAAACTCAGTTGTCGCCTTTTCTTAGCAGCATTTGCAGTGGCTCTAATGAAGTGCTCAATCTAGGTAGGAAATTACCGAAGTAGTTGAGTAGACCAAGGAACAAACACAGCTGCATCACGTTCTGAGGCTTGGGTGCATTTTTGATGGCCTAGGTTTTTGAGTCCGTAGGCCTGATGTCCTCAGCAGCAATTTTCCTCCCCAGGAATTCGACTTCCAGTGCCTTGAAGATGCACTTCGAACATTTCAGTCCGAGTCTCACTTTGTCCAGATGATGGAGAACCTCTTCCAGGTTGTTCAGATGTTCGGCAGTGTCACGACCTGTGACCAGGATTTCATCTTGGAACACGACGGTTCTCGGGACATACTTCAGTAGACTCTCCATGTTCCTCTGAAATATGGCCACAAAGGACACCTGTTGTAGATAAACAGTCCTTTATGAGTGTTGATGCACTTAAGTTTCTTCAACATCTCAACCAGCTCCTGTGTCATGTAAATCCAGTTTATGAACGACTCCCCCCCCCACCCCAGCTAACGTTGCAAACAGGTCATCAGCCTTTGGTAATGGGTATTGATCCTGTTTCAAAACTCGGTTGATCATAACCTTGTAGTCTCCACAAATCCCGGCAGTGCTATCACTCTTCAACACAGGAACAATGGGGCTGGCCCATTCATTAAATTCGACTGGTGGTATGACCCTTTCACGCTCGAGTCTGTCCACTTCGATTTTGAGCTTCTCCCTCATCATGTACGGAACCGCCCAAGCTTTATGAAGGACAGGTCTTGCATCTGAGTCCACGTGGACCTGCACCTTGTCTCCCATGAAATTGCCGATGCCTGGTTCAAACAGCGAGAGGAACCTGCTCAGCACTTGAGCACATGGAGTATCATCCTCCGACGACAATGCTTTGATATCGTTCCAATTTCATTTGATTTTTTCTGGCCAATTCCTGGCGAACAGTATTGCACCATTGCCTGGAACAATCCATAAAGGTAAATCATGTACCGCACCATCATACGACACCTTGACTACTGCACTGCCAATCACCATTATGAGTCTTTAGTGTACATACGCAACTTGGCATTGACTGGACTCAGCTTAGGACTCACAGCCTTAGTATCCCACAGCTTGTCGAATGTCCTCTTACTCATTATTGATTGACTCGTGCCTGTGTCCAATTCCATCGGTACCGGCACACCGTTAAGTTTCACATTAATCATTATCGGTTGGCTCTTTGTTAGGAACAAATACAGTCCATACACTTCCTCCTCTGTTATCTTGGATTGCATATCCGGATCGGTGCTATACTGGTCATCATCCTCCACATGGTGTGTCACAGCACGCTTGCTCAGTTGCGGACACATGCGCTGGAGATGCCCCAGTATCGAACAGCCTTTACAAATGTATTATTTAAACAGACACTGATAAGGCCAATGATTTCCCCCACAACGCCAACACGGTGAAATCAGATTCATTCCCGTTGGCGGACTTTGGGCAGCCACTGGTTTTGCATACGCAGTCGAGTAGGCCGTGCCATATGTAACTCTGCCAAACGACGATATAATCTTATTTACAGTACTTGCCGAGTTCCGATTTTTCGATGATATCTGCTTTAAGTTTTTGTCCGTCATAATGCATGCCTGGTCAATCGTGATGGCCTTGCTTAATTCTAGTGTCTCCGCCACCAGTAGCTTACGTAGGATCACCTCGTGGTTGATGCCGATTACAAAGAAGTCCCGCAGTAGGTTTCTCATCGCGTTTTCGAACTTACACAGTCCAGCTAGACGTCTTAGATCGGCAACGAATTCCAACACATCCTGGCCCTCAGAACGAACGTGCGTGTAGAATCGAAATCGTGAGATGATGATGCCTTCTTCTGGTTTGAGATGGTCATGTCCCAGAACACACAATTCCTCATAGTCCTTGTCCATTGGACTTGCAGGCGAGAGAAGATTCTTTATGAGTCCATAGATTTTCAGACCACAAACCATGAGAAAGACTGCCCTGCCCCTGACTGCCTCAGTGGGTTCCTCCATTTTGTTGGCCACGAAATACTGGTCCAGGCGAGCTACAAAATCTGCCCAGTCCTCTCCCTCCACGAGTCTCTCCAGAATTACAATTGTGCTTATTTTTGCATGCGACGGTTCTTAAGTTACCTCGTTGCCAAAAGTTATGTATGCAATAACTTGATAGACTGAATACTGTAAACTAACACAGGTACAAACCTGACTCTGCTTTATTAGGGCCCAAAGTGGTTACATTACATGATGACTTGCCTTTTATACCTGGGCCGCACACACGTGTGTACAGCCCAATGATCTCCGACAGTGGCGCCATCTGGAAGCTAGTAACCTCAAGCATACATAAATGAAAAAATAGGAGCAGGATTAGGCCATTTGACCCCTCGAGCCTGCTCCACCATTCAATAAGATCATGGCTGATCTGATCATGGACTCAACTCCACTTCCCTGCCCGCTCCCCATAACCCTTTATTCCCTTATCACACAAAAATCTGTATATCTCCACCTTAAATATATTCAATCACCCAGCCTTCACACCTCTCTAGGGCAGAGAATTCCATAGATTTACAACCCTCCAAGAGAAGAAATTCCTCCTCACCTCAGTTTTAAATGGGCGGCCCGTTATTCTGAGACCATGGGCTAGATTTTACACTTTTGTGCAGATCGTCCAAAAATGGGCGATATTTCCAGCGTGAATGGTAAAAATGGGTTTTCAGATCGCCAGCTTGTCACCCATTCTCAAAGCTCCTAGTCTCCATTTTTGAAATTGGGCGTTACCACGATCGATATGAAATGGTCAGTTGAGTTAAATCTCTCTGACTTTTTGCCGTAAAATGTCGCCGTCCTTAGCAACGGCATGGCAATGCTTGATTCCCGCGATTCAGGAGGTCAAGGGTCATCATGACTTGCACAGAAGAGGAGACAGATAGAAAGGGAGCTGAGAGGGAGTGAAGGCATGTGTGCGTGTGGTGTGTCTGCTTTGGGAGGAAGGAGGGAGAGTTTAGAGTTTTAGAGGAAATAGGGAAACAAAAATTAGCTGTTAGCAGCCAGATATTTGCCCAAATTTGGTGCCTATAATGGAGAGAGAGGAGGAGGCGATACAGCACGCTGTGGAGACTGATGCTGGCGAGAGCAATGAGCTGGGAGAGGAGCACATTGGAGAGCGCAAATTGGAGGTTCTTGGATGAAGCAAATGTCTCCCTCCTGCATTTGTCGAGTTACGCTGGGGTGATTTGACCCAGGGAGGAAGCCCATCCCAAAGGCCTACCAGAAGATCTGGGCCGAGATAGCAGAGATGTTCTTATCGGCAACTAATGAGATGCATGAGGGCAACCAATGCCGCAAACGATGGAATGACTTTGTCGGATCTGCAAGAGTAAGTATTACATTTATTTAACTGTACTTATGCATTTATGTAATTTGATTTGTAAAAGTCATGAGTGACTATCAGCAGATGTGAGGTCTTTCACTTTTGCCGGGAATGTTGTACTCAAAGTCTGCATTCATGGTGTACGACTTTATGTAAAGAATGCTAATTATCATAACAATCATGATTACTTCTGTCGGTTATGTGTTGTATCAGTCTCTGTGACACTACCTAGCAATGCTATCACGCAATGATCTCACGCCATGTCATCCTGTTATCTATTACAGAAGAAGTTATCGATGATGAGGTCTGTGTAGATGCGAATGGTTGGGGGACCACCAGTTCCCAGCGACATCACTGAGATGGAGGAGCGGGTGCTCACACTCGTGCGGAAGCAGCCCCGGACGGCCACCGCAAACATCTGCAGACCCTGAAGTGACGCGACGTGAGTAAAGTTTACACCATTGCGTGATGTAAAATCAGTAGATGCCATACACACTCATATCCGAACAATCATATATGATAGATGATTTCTAAAATTGTCCTTTAAATAATGCTGGCCTAATGAAAATCGTTGCAATGCCGAATGTGTTGATGGTCATGAAATGTGATGTCTGTGATGATTTTGATAGCGGTGATACTTTTGTCCTGCATATGCTGTGTGTAGTGCTGGACTCAACTTGTGACCCTAACACCCCCTTCTCCTCTAATAACATCAGTTGTGTTTTGCAGCTCAGCCAGCAGCGCAGCCCCACGCCAGAAGATGGGGCACGGGGCCGGACTTGTCGGCTGATCCTATATCTGGTGCTGAGGAGCTTCGATTGTCGCCCATCAATCCGTTGGGTCTGTTCTCTACGGATGAGAGCGCGGACCTCGAGGAAGCTGCATCACCACGCTCCAGAAGTCATTCCATCCCAAGGCCACCGAGTGCTCCTCCAGTCATTCCTGCCTCCACTCTGGAGGTACCGGGCCCAAGCACCTCTCCACATGGCACCCCATTTGTCTGCAGGACGGCGCTAACCTCGCGGAGATTTTGTGGACGTGACAGGTCTGGTCCAAGAGCGCCACATGAGAGTGGAGAGATGGTACAGTTGTCCAGGAGGACTGTAGATATTGGTGATCAGATCCTCGATGCACTGGGGGGCATATCCCGACAACTGGCCACCATGACTGAATACATTCCGCGGATAGTGGAGGCCCTGGAGGCAATAACCAGGAACACTGCTGGCAGTGGTCTCCCAGTGGTCCCGGAGTGCGGCACTGCATCCCTAGGTTCCGCACCACCACTGCGAATGACAGATGAGAGGCAAGACCAAGATTCTGCTTCTGGGTTGCCCCCTCAGTGCCTCCTGCTTCTGTACCCGTCCAACCACAGCCTCTGCCTTCGTTTCCCCCAATGAGGCACTGCCTGAGGAGCTCTTCAGCCAGGCAGCGTGGAGCGAGGAGGGGAAGGTGTAGAGGTGGGGAGAAGAAGGGGAGGGGGGGAAGGAAAGTGAGGTGCATGTCTGCAGGTAATGGTAGTGTTATATCTCCAACTGGATGTATGCAATTTATTGTAATGAATGGGGGGAGGGGGCCATCCTCCTGTTTTGCATTTGTATTTTGTGTTGCTGGATATGTTGGTCATTTGATTGATGTCAGTGGTCGACAAAGTGGAGTGTGGGGTTGGGGTGGGGTGTTTTTGGCCATGATACTTATGATTTCAGACCAATGTTCGTCTAAAAATATTTTTATTCAACACAACCTTGTTGCTCATTGTCTCAGATAGCTGGACCATTACACACCGGTGATTCCTTAACATGAAAGGGTTAAATAAAACTTAACTTCAATGAACTTAAACCTTAACTGGCACCAAGGTGATGCGCACCATTGATGTTTGAGCTGCACACACACAGCAATGTGTCAGCGTTGTCACTCACAGCAACGTTCTTTCAGGTAAATCATTCAGTTATCAGCTCCTGACGTAAGAGTCTTGCAGCTATTTAGCCACCATGGACCTTTCCTGCGGTCTGGAGAGGAGCGTGGGCATGGTTGCATAGCCAGACTGATTGTCTGTCCCTAGGTCAGCGACCAGCCCCTCGTCGTCTTCTTCCTCTCCCTCCTGAGGTGGAGCATTAGTCCTTTCTGACAATGCTTTTCCTCGCCTGATAGCCAGGTTGTGTAGCAAGGAGCAGTTGACCACACATTTAGCTACTTGCTCAGGGTTGTATTGTAGCTCCCCTCCTGAGTGGTTCAGACATTTAAAGCACTGCTTAAGCACAGTTATTGTTTTCTTGACTACATTGAGTGTGTCTCTGTGGCTCTGGTTGTATTGCTTACCGGCCTCAGTGTGGGTGCCACTCAGTGGGGTAATCAGCCAGGTGGCTCGGCCATATCGGTTGTCACCAAGCATCCAGCATTGTCCTTGTGGCTGACTCTTAAACATGTCAGAGGCAGCGCTCTCACGCAGGATGTGAGCCTCATTGAAGCTGCCCGGACATTTGGTATTCACTGCCATTATGATCTGGTTGTGGTCGACAACTAGTTGAACCTTCAGGGACCTTCTGTTACGAAAAAGCTCTGGGTCCTGAGAAGGTGCCCACATGGTGATATGAGTGCACTGTATTGCTCCCTGCACCCTGGGGAACTTAGCAATGCAGGAGAATGCTCCAACCCTGTCAGTCTGAGCCTCTGTGGTCATGGGGAAGCTGATAAAGTCCATCCAATGCGTGTACAGCACCTCCGTGACCTGTCTAATGCTTAGATGGATGGCATGGTGAGACAGGGGGTAATTTTGACCGTGGAGGCCTGAAAGCAACCAAACGCATAGAAAGATAGTGCTGTGGTGACCTTAACTTTGACCGACACTGATATCCTGATGCCAGGTTGCATGTGTGGCCTGATGAACTCGCATATTTCATTGATCACCACCTTGTGGAAGCGCAGTCTCCGAAGGCAGGTGTGCTCGGACATGTCGAGGTAAGACCTCTTCTCCATGTAAGTGTGGGGTGTGTATGGTCTGGACCTCCTCCTCATTCTGGCACGTCTTAAATTGGGCACATAATGATGTGCATTAGATATTGAGCCATCTGCACTCTGCAGCATCTGTGTATTAACCGATGCAGGCTGAGAAATGGCTGGCCTTATTGCAATGAAAGTATAATCGCGATTGATTAGAAGCAATCATTTTCTCATGAAAAGACACCTACAGTAAACCCGCAATAGTCCAGTGTCTGAAAATATGTCTGTTGAGATGGTCACTTCACCTGAGAAGAACTCCAGAGTCAATCCAAACTCCCCCGAAGTTGAAACAGCCTTTTCAATGAAGCGACCTGCGATTTAAAAAATGGTGCCCACACTGCTGTGATTCGTTCAGAATAGTTCCATTTTTTCTGAGCGGTGTTTTGGGTGAGCGATATTGTGGGCGAGATGTGTGCGATGTGGTGAAAGTGACGCTGGGCGATCTCCTGGGCGTTAGTTTTGGCAAATTTGATCTTTACGACAAAAAAAAGTGGGTGGTCGGTATTACCGAATCTCGGCGTTAATTACATGCAGAAAGTAACGCGTTGGTTTTTCCCATTCAGATGATTCTGCTCAAAAAACGTGGGCGGGCGCTATTATTTCTTCCTGGCATTATGCACATGGGGAAATTAGTGTCCGAAAAATGGGCATCAGTTTCCACTTTGTGGCTAAATTGCGATATCTGGGCATTATGCCTCATTTCAGCGGTAAAATGGATGTTAAGTGGGTGTTATGCATGCAAAAAAATTGTAAAATCTAGTCCTATGTCCCCTAGTTTTAGTTTCCCCTATGAAATATCCCCTCTGTTTCCACCTTGTCGAGCCTCCTCATTATCTTATATGTTTCGATAAGATCACCTCTCATTCTTCTGAATTCCAATGAGTACAGGCCCAACTTACTCAACCTATCTTCATAAGTCAACCTCCTCATCTCCTGAATCAACCTTGTGAACCTTCTCTGAACAGCCTCCAATGCAAGTATATCCTTTTTAAATATGGAGACCAAAACTGTATGCAGTACTCCAGGTGTGGCCTCACCAATACCCTGTACAATTGTAGCAGGACTTTTCTGCTTTTATGCTCTATCCCCTTTGCAATAAAGGCCAACAGTCCATTTGCCTTCCAGATTACTTGCTGTACCTGCATACTCACTTTTTGTGTTTCATGCACAAGGACCCCTAGGTCCCTCTGTACTGCAGCACTTTGCAATTTTTCTCCATTTAAATTATAATTTGCTTTTCTATTTTTTCTGCCAAAGTGAATAACCTCATATTTTCCTACATTATACTCCATCTGCCAAATTTCCGTCCACTCACTTAGCCTGTCTATATCCCTTTGTAGATTTTGTGTGTCCTCTTCACAATTTGCTTTCCCACCCATCTTTGTATCATCAGCAAACTTGGCTACATTACACTTGGTCCCTTCATCCAAATCATTAATATAGATTGTAAATAGTTGACGAACCAGAATCGATCCCTGCGGCACCCCGCTAGTCACTATTTGCCAATCGGAAAATGATCCATTTATCCCGACTCTCTGTTTTCTGTTCGTCAGAATTAGCCAATCCTCTATCCATGCTAATATATTACCCCCAACCCCGTGAACTTTTATCTTGTGCAGTAACATTTTATGTGGCACCTTATCGAATGCCTTCTAGAAATCCAAATACACCACATCCACTGGTTTCCCCTTATCCACCCTGCTCGTTACATCCTCAAAGAACTCCAGCAAATTTGTCAAACATGATTTCCCTTTCATAAAACCATGCTGACTCTGCTTGATTGAATGATGCTTTTCCAAATGCCCTGCTACTGCTTCCTTAATAATGGACTCCAGCATTTTTCCAACGACAGATGTTAGGCGAACTGATTTTTGTTTGCTTCCTTTTTTTAAATAGGGGTGTTACATTTGCAGTTTTGCAATCCATTGTGACCACCCCAGAATCCAGGGAACTTTGGTAGATAACAACCAATGTCCTTCAGTAGTGGGTTTTTTAATTAATGAAAAGTTATGAATAAATTTTTACCAATTGGCAAACAAGAGCAAAAATATTCTTTGTTATTGAAGGATGCTCATGCCCTGAAACCTGAATCAATTACTTACGATCCCACTTGAAGGCTTTGCTTCATATTGCTATCCACAACCCTAAGCATTGTGTTTCTATAGCACTGGTGGAGGATCAAAATCCTGATCTGTCACAGATCCTCAATCTCCAGTTCCTCACTGAGCTATTTCAAGTATTCTGGTGGGAAAGATTTATATATTATATCTGAATTGCTCATCCAGTTCATTGGAAGTCACTTTTAACTTGGAAAATGCTTCTGAGATTAAGAATTCCCACAGCAGCATTTTTAAAACCAATACTTAGTAGATATGGGAATTACTATTTGTCTTTCAACCCTTTGAATGACTGGATTTGAAAAGGACAGAAATAGAACCAAGGATGTCATGTATTGTTATAGAACTACCATAGAAATTAAACATTGCTTTGGAGAATTGATTGCATTTAATCGCTGAAAATGATGCAGGAAAGACTTTTTCTTTCACGTCTAATCATTAATATTTCAAATTTGTTTATGCAGAAAGTTATTTTGTTTGTCCTGTGCATTTGTGGGAATCATTCACATTTTCATTTTATGTTACAACTGACTGCTACTGGCAAAATAATTAGAGACTATCACCAGATGCCAACATTTAAAATAACTAAAAGTAATTATCTGGTGCATTTTGTTCTATTCCCCTTAACTGCTTGATACGATGTGCCGCTCACCAGTTGAGAAGATGGTTCGATGAATTTACTATTGAGGGCAATGAAAATGTCATTCAGCACTCTGAGTTATGTGAGCTTGTATCCAACTGACTTTCCCTCTAATTTTGCCCACCAGCTGGGTAAATGCCTCATTTCTATTCGAAACTCTCATGGATGGCCGAGGTACATTCTTGTAACGTGAGAATAGTACACATAAACATTACTAATGCACAATGAAGCAGCACCCTACTTATGTATTTGTACTTTGAGTTATCTTCTCTGCTGTGGCTCAGTGGGTAGCACTCTTGCCTCTGAATCTCAAGGTTGTGCGTTCAGGTCCCAGTCCAGAGACTTGAGCACAAACATCTAGGCTGACAATGCAGTGCACTTTCAGAGCTGCTGTTTTTCAGATGAGATGTTAAACCGCGGCTCCGTCTGCCCTCTCAGGTGGATGTAAAAGATCCCATGGCACTATTTTGAAGAAGAGCAGGGACGTTATCCTTGGTGTCCTGACCAATATTTATCCCTCAATCAACATTACTAAAAGCAGATTATCTAGCCATTACCATATTACTGTTTGTGGGAGATTGCTGTGTGCAAATTGGTTGCCATGTTTCCTACATTACAACAGTGACTACACTTCAAAAGTATTTCATTGGCTGTAAAGTGCTTTTGGATGTCCTGAATGCAAGTACATTAATGCAAGTATTGTTTATCTTATAGCTCACTCACTGGGAAACGATTGCCGCCATGCTTGGGTGCAGGTAGACAGTCTGAATGGCCTTTTTCTGTGCTGTATGATTCTATGAGATCTGAAGTGGTTCAGTGCAATAAAGCTGAAGTCAGATACTTATTGCAACATCCACACTCCCAGGTACATTTCAGACAGTTGGTGTAGTTAGTGCAAAATGTTTTATTGCAGAAAATCTTACTGGTTTCAAATAGATTGCATGCTTAAAAACTCTTGATTTTTTTCTGGGGGAGAGAGGCCCAGCTTAAAAGACCATTTCTAACACTAATCATCCCAATAAAATGATGAAGTAATTATGGTTTATTTTCAAATAACTTCAATAGTTTGGTGCCTTGACTGAATTCAATAATGGAAATATTTTCTGGAGTGCCATAAGGCACAGTTGCTAAGGACAGCCAGGGACAGTAACAGAGTCATTTTAAACTCAGCTGGATTTTTGGCTTTTTGCGATTTCGTCTATTTCCTGGCGCAAATCATGGCAAAATAAAATTTTAAGCGCCAGATTAGCGTTTGCGTCAGAGCACGCAACTTTCACCAAATTAAAGTTCACGATGCGCGTTAGCGCTAACTCCAGTGTTGCACCACAGAATTTGTGCATCGGAGCTGAAAGTTCCGGCCCTGAAAAAAAATCAGCTGTTCTGTGCATGCGTAAAAAAATTTTTCCCGCGCATCTGGTCTGCTGTCTGATTGCAAATGCGAATGCAGGGCGCGACCATGTACATGCACAGTACACCCTGGGCTGAATCAACCATTTTATTATTCGATTTTGATGATGGAGGAGGAGGACAGCAGTCAGCGTACCAAACGATTTTCACAAGAGGCTAACAAAGCTCTTGTGGGGGCTGTGGAGAGGAGATGGTAGGAATTACACAGGGGTGGACCTAGGCCCTGCCATCCATTTTTAATAGAATATGCAAAGAGATTGCTGAGGAGGTCTCTGCCTCAGACACAGTGGCCAGGAGTGGGAAGCAGCGCCGGAAAAAGTTTAATGATCTTTCGAGGGTCGTTAGAGTGAGTACAATTTTTACTGATGTATTCCTTTATTACTTAAATTATAAATCTGACACATTATTTGTTCCCATGCTGTTACTGTCTCAGCACGCTGTGGGTTGCCACTGTTGGAGGAGAATTATTTCTTAAGTTTATAATACTCTTGTTTCTGTACTGTACCATGTAAATGTTCAAGCAACAAATTGTCTGCTTAAAACAAAAGACACATTTAGACCCCAATGTTCGTTGACCCCGAGTCATGAAGATAGGGGAAGTAGAACAATGAACGGTTGGAGATGCAAACAGATGTACCTCGCTTTATGTCATAACAGGAAGACAGTTCCTTGTTTTTCTGCTGAAACAGGGAACTAACCCCACTTGTGTGTGCGTATGCTAGTTAACCTTTGACTTACCACAATGTAAAGATAGATTGTCATAGCATTACCATACAGGGTAAGATGTTACAAAAATGTTAGATAATTGGACAATGGTGTAAGGGAGCGGGACCGCTCCCAAAGGTATAATTGTAACTTGAAAACTTCGCTCGGAGAGAAGGGTGTGACGAAGCTGCGGAGTTTCCCCACTTCTCCCAGAGCGCTCTGTACGAATAAACTGTGATGTTTTTCTTCCACTGTACTCATGGACTCGGTGTGGAACTTATTTCCCTAACACCTCCTAAAATGCATGACACATAGGTAGGCTTAGTGTGGCACCCTATTTTCCATGAATAATCTTTACATATTATTAGGATTATTTTCTGAGATCTCATAAGATGTTTCTGCACTTCGATATTCTCCTGTGCAACTTCAAGGCCATTAAACAGAGGACTGTATTACATTCAGACAGTATGGTATAAGTGCTTTTGTGGCTATCTATGTGTACCACAAGAGTAGATGGACCCTCTGGTAACCATTCCCATTTTCATCTTTTTAGGCAAAGAAGTCCCATAACCGACGCGAACAGGTGCGGACAGCTGGCGGTCCACCTCAGACCCTGCCACTTACTGACCTCAAGGAGTGAGTGGCAGGCCTCATCGGCATCTCAGGCCGGGCAACTGCCATTGGGGGTGCTGACACCTGCTTGTATACTGAGGGTAATTTCTGCACACTGCCTGGGCTGGGTTGGGGCAATGTGATGCAGTGTCTGTGTACTAGGGATTGGGGCAATGTGATGCAGTGTCTCTGGACTAAATATAATGGAGCAGCGGCGGTCATTCAAATGAGCCTGTACTATATGACTTCCTCTTTTCACTCTGCCCCCTCCCCTGCTGCTAACCACTCATATGTTGCTTTTTACTTCCAGATGACCATTCACAGGCGATGTATCCCTCGCATCAAACCCCCACGTCAAGCCATCATGTGGTGGAGTATGTGGAATTTGACGAAGAAGAGTTCACAGAGCAGGCAACTCCGGGGGAGGGGGTGCGGCAAATGCACTCTACATGTCTTTTTCCACTGGCAAACATCTTGTCCAAGGATGATGTAACTTTGCCTGGCTTTGAGATGTCCGAGGCTCCTGGGATTAGTGGGGTGCAGCAATGCAATTCTGGGGTCGAATCCGATATGCCATTGCTCCGGAGGGTGAGTCAGCAAAGTCCTTTAAAACAAACTATAAACTCATGTAAATTTCACAATGAAAAGTATGTAGTAATGCAGCGTTCTTCTCCCAATGCTTTCAATCACTCAGAACTCTAACTTTCTCCTCCATTTCCAAGATGACGCCATTAGTGCCTTGTGCGCCCGGGGAGCGACTGTTATTTGCTGTCGGGTTCCCAGGTGGACACGAAATCGGGCGATTTCTCGACAGTTCAACTCGGGGCACTAGCGCAGCAAAGCGCAATGATTTACGTCATCCCAATGGTGAAAACAGCAGGTGGGCGCTAAGTTTCACCGCCACTGCAAAACCATTGCCGAAAGTTCCGCCCGGGCGCAAAATCATGTGCGCCTCAGTTCACGCCAAAAAAATTGTTTTTTCGCCCCGCCCAAACGCTAAATGGGGCACAAATAAGTCAAAAATTCTGGCCCTAGAGTGGTCAATATGAAGGAAAACATTCACCTTTTGTGATCCAGACCCTGTTCTCTAGTTCTGTAATCATGTTTCTAAAACCCTATAGTACTATTCTTTTTGATTTTGATCTTGAGCTAAGGAACAGTTGTCCAAAAATGTTTTCAGTAAATGAACAGATTTCATTATCCAATGGTGCCTGGAAATGTCTACATTCCTACATGAAAATTACAGAAATAGAAATTTCCTATTAGATCTTTGTTTCCAACATACCGCTTCATTCTACCCGCTGTTTTAATAATGAATAGCGTATTATTATTGATCAGTTATCTGCATTATTATAAGTTCAGTGCAGTACTGATGGAGTGCCGTCTTTTGGATGAGATGTTATACCAAGGCTCGGTCTGCTCTCTCAGGTGGTTGTAAAAGATCCCGTGGCACTATTTTGAAGAGCCAATATTTATCTCTCAACCAACATTACTGATAAACTAATTATCTGGGCATTATCACATTGCTGATTGTGGGATTTTCTTGTGTGCAAATTGGCTGTCGCGTTTCCCACATTACAACAGTGACTGCATTTCAAAACTATTTCATTGGCTGTAAATTACTTTGGGACATCTGAGGTTGTAAAATGCGCTATATAAATAAAAGTTCTTTCCTTTATTTTTGTGTTACATCTTGCCTTGACATTCTCCATAGTGGGAAGATGAGCCTGAGCTATTTAAATCATTATTTGATATTACATATGAGTACATAGGATATACGACACAGAAACAGGCCATTTGGCCCAATCAGTCCATGCTATCATTTATGGCTCCACTCGAGCCTCCTCCCATCTTTCCTCATCTAAATCTGTCAACATAACCCTCTATTCCCTTCTCCCTCATATTATGTTTGTCTAGCCTCCCCTTAAATGCATCTATACTATTCACTTCAACCAGTCCCTGTGGCAGTGAGATCCACATTCTCACCACTCTTTGGGTAAAAAATTTTCTTCTGAATTTCCTATTGGATTTCTTGCTGACTATCTTATATTGATGGCCTCGAGTTATGCTCTTCCCCACAAGTGGAAACATTCTCTCTGTATCTGCTCTATCAAAACCTTTCATAATTTTATTAGGTTGGTCCTCAGCCTTGTGTTTTCAAGAGAAAAGAGACCCAGCCTGTTCATCCTTTCTTGATATGTATACCCTCGCATTTCTGGTATTGTTAGATCTCTTAATTTCCAATGAAATACGAACTCCGATGGTAGTTTTAACTTTTTAATCTTGGCAGAGAGTAACAAGCTGCTGGCTGATTACCAGTTTCTTTGTCTTACTGAGACACATGGTCAAAATGGCTGTATTTATGCCTGGATCAATTTACAGAAAAGAACTCGCCTTCTTTGACCTTATTGGCTCAATTGAAAGTCTTTTAACGTTTTATTGGCTCGCTACCCAAGGTCCGAAAATGTCAAGTTGATTGATGAGTTGATGCAACATGCCGAACTGCATGTAGCAGCCTTGACTTGGGGGTCTGTGAATTTTCACAGTCTGTCTAAATGAGTCTGTTTGAATACTCTATAAGTCCCCGCTTTGATTCTTTCACAAACTGAATCATGAAACTTCAGGTATCACTGGTTAAACATTCTACAAAATAATTTCATACATGGTAATAGAGTTTCCTTCTAAAATTTATTGATGTGTTTCGCCACATGTCCGGACTAGTAGCTTCCACACAAATTTACACCAACCCGAGTTCCATCGTGGCCACAATGGAAGTCTGGTTTTAGTAGGTTAATTAACCTTATTCCAATTTAATCCAAATCAATATCTTAATTCAACCAGTAAACAACCTTTCCTGAAGCATAACATACCCCTGTGCCACGTACAGATGGTCTGCTGGGACCTGCAAGGTGTCTCACCTGCGGGACAGCAGCTACAACCGCCTGGTTGCAACAACATTTAATCAATATAAACAAACAATATAAAAGTAAAATAATTACAACAAATAGAATTAAACCTTCCACCAATGAAGTTCCTATTGAACCCAGCCATTCAGTGGCTCCGCTCCACAAAGTGAATGATGGGGGTTGCTTAAGTTTTTCTACCTCCTTTTGGATATGCTCTGCTAAGTGGGTAATTTCTTTGGTGCCATCTGGGATATATGTGCAACACTCAGTTCTGAGTAGGGTGCAAGTACCTCCCTTTTCAGCCAGAATGTAATCAAGGGCCAGTCTATTCTATAGGGCTAGTGTACAGATTGCTACCATTTCTGCATTGATTTTAACTAGGGCCTCTGAGGTATCATTGACTACCCGTTCCACAACGGATGCCATGTTAATGGATCCCTTGCCAATTTGGCGGTCCCATACCCAGGGATCAGGATGGCAAAGAACCTCTCTGTTTCTGTGATAGCTCTCTTAGGACGGTGTAAATGTTCCGACAGTGACTTTATATGATACATATACGGCACATAAATAGCAGGATCCCATCCAATTCTGGGGCAGCCAAGGGTAGGCCTTGTGGCCACACACCCAATAGGTGCCATTATATGCAATGAATGTAAGCTGTTTCTTTGTCAGCAACACTCCGTGGCCTGTCCAGTCTTTTCCATCTGTTTTATTCAGAATCCCCGTTACGTTAAAAATTCCCACATTGGCCCAGTTTGGACGGTTCCGTGGCTTGATTATGTTATAATTCCGGGAGCAGTTACTATACCCCATATTTTGGCCTCCTTTGATGTTTCTAATCAGACAGACCGATTCCCCCGGTCTTCCTATTCCCGTTGTATTAGTGACAACAAAAAATGGGGGCCGTTTGAAATTATTGTAGCACGGTTGGTATCCTCCTTCAAAGGTAGTCAGATTGTAAACTGCTGAGTTCCATTTACGTGCCCAGTTTTCTGTATCCTGAAACGCATTGCCTGTTTTATTTTGATTAATTATCCACTCAGCCATTTCCGAGATATTCAAGAGAACTGGCCTCAAGGGAATCCCTCCCTTTGAGTGAATAGGAATATGCGTACACACCCAACAACTAGAAATGTTAGTTGTTTGGCATAAATGTATGACATATATAAAAATGTTTTTACATGTAATTCCCTTGCTACCCTACTATTCCCCTTTGGTGCAGAAGGTCGGCTAGTAAGAAGTAGGCCTATGCCTAGAATACCTACAATCAATACTACAGTAAATTTATACATTTTCGTGAAAAGTAATTTCAGATTCAGTTACAGGTGCTCGTTTAACGTGTGAAGCGTGGATCCAGGCTTTCTTTCCTTGGACTTTAACAGCTGCCTGGGTGGTCAATAACACTTGATAAGGTCCCTCCCACTTGGCACCCAAAGGTTCTTTATGCAACGTTTTCACATACACCCAGACTCCCGGGATAATGTCGTGTCCTCCTTCGCGTGGATTACCCCAAGCTGCCGATACCTGTCGGGAAACAGAACTAATAGCATCGGTTAGGTTCTGACAGTATGATAACAAAGTGTCACTCGTTAAGTGAACATCAGCTTTCCGTAAATCGATAGTTCCTGGCAGCGACATGGGTCTTCCTGTTATAATTTCAAATGGGCTTAGACCTGTAGTTCTGTTCGGGGTTGCCCTAATGCTACATAGCACTACTGGTAGTGCCTGGGGCCATGGTGTTCCTTCTTGGTGATATTCGGCAAGCAGTTGTTTCAGAGTTCGATTCATTCGCTCTACTTGTCTTGATGATTGTGGATGATAAGGACAGTGTAAATCCCACGTAATGTTCAGTAACCTACAGACTTCTTGGCAGACAGCACCTGTGAAGTGTGTTCCCTGATCTGAGTCAATGCTACTCGGGACTCCCCATCGGGGAATGTAATCCTTACACAAGATCTTTGCAGTGTGATTGGCTGTGGCTCTTTTAGTTGGGACAGCTTCTACCCATCTAGAGAATCTGTCGACCATGACAAGAATGTTAGTGTATCCTTGGCATGGAGGGAGAGGTATATAATCAACCTGCAGATGCTGGAATGGTCCGACAGGGGCAGGGGGCCTCAGTTGGGGCATTACCATAATGGGTCCAGAATTATTTTCCTGGCAGACCACACAGTGGTCTGTGACCAGCTGGGCATGTTTTTTAAATCCCCGACCCCACCAGCTTTTCTGGAACCGTGCCGTCATCTGTTGAGAGGCCAAGTGTCCCCACGAGTGGATCTGTTGGGCTAAAAAAGGCATAAGCGCTTGTGGCGCGACTGGCTTGTCGGTAACTCTTTGTCTCCAGACACCATCTTCGCATAGCTTAATTCCTGCCTCAATCCATGTCCATTTTTCCTCTCGGGAGCACTCGCCTTGCATTGTTTGAAAGTCTCGTTACAGAGTCCTGAGTGCTTTCAATCTGCACATCTGTGTTGGTTCCTCTGGAGGAACGCCCTGTGAGGCGGCATCATTAGCTGCCTGGTCGGCTAGGGCATTTCCCTGTGCTTCTGTGGTATTTTCCTTGGTATGGGCCTTATACTTCAGGATGGACACTTCCTGAGGTGATTGTATGGCCTCCAGTAAGTCTCGGACTTCTTTTCCATTTCGGATAGGTGTACCAGCAGCAGTGAGGAATCCTCTTTTCCACCATAACAGACCAAAGTCGTGAGCGACTCCAAAAGCATAACGCGAATCTGTGTAGACATTAGCTGTCTGTCCTTCTGCTATTTGACATGCTTCTGACAGGGCCCATAACTCGGCCTGTTGTGCTGACATTCCTGAGGGTAAATGTCCTTTTGCCACTACCTCATATAAGGTTGCAACTGCCCATCCTGCTTTTCTGGAACCATTGTCAACAAAGGAGGAACCATCTGTAAACAGGATGAGGTCTAGGTTGTGCAGAGGCTCCTCTGCTGCTAAGGCTGCTTCTTCTGGTTCTTTTCAAATCTCCACGCAGTCATGCTCTTCACATTCACCCCCCTCTTGCTCCCTCGATTCTGACATCGGGAGCATAGTTGCGGGATTAACCGGGCTGGCCCGGACGATATGGAGATTACGAGCTTCCAAAACTTCTGTCCAGCAGGTCCATCTTGCTGCCGTCACCTGAGACATTCTATTCATAGACAGCAAAGCATGTACGGTTTGGGGACAATTGACAATCAGCTTTTGGTCGAGGACTAGACCCGCAGTGATCATGTAGCTGCCATGGCCCTTAGGCAACTTCCCCATCCGAGGGCTACCGCATCCAGTTTTGCCGAATAATAGCCAATAGGTCTTTGCCGATCCCCATGTTCTTGTGTCAGTATAGCTGTCATATATCCTTCTTTCTCATGAACAAACAGGGTAAATGGCTTACCACTGCCGGGGATTCCCAGAGCCGGTGCCGAACACAAAGCCTTTTTCAAACTCAGGAAGGCCTCTTGCTGTTCTTTAGTGAGGGTGATGGCTTCTTTAGAGGCACGTTTCCCCTTTAAAATATCATTCAGTGGCTGAGCAAGCTGTGTGAAGGAGTCAATCCAATTTCTGTTAAAGCTACACAATCCCAAAAAAGACCTTAGTTCCTGAATAGTGGTGGGTTTTTTAGCAGCCCGAATGGCTGCAGTTCTACCCTGGGTAAGTTCTCTCTTTCCTTGTGAAATCTTTTGTCCCAGATATACAACCACTTCTTGGGATAGTTGTGCTTTGTCGATGCTGGCTTTATGTCCTTTCAGCTGAAGGTGGTCCAGCAAAGCTCGTAAATCTTGTTCATGCTGTTCTTCCGTGTTTGAAGCTAGCAGGATATTGTCTACATATTGGATGACTGTGGATGACAGGGGAGGTAATTCTCGCAAATGGCTTTGTAAAGCCATGTGGAATACCGTAGGGCTGTTGTGGAAACACTGTGGTAACCAGGTCCAAGTATACTGTTGTCCTTGGACCGTGAAAGCAAACCACTGTCGAACCTCCGGTGCCAGAGGCACCGACCAAAATCCGTTGGCCATAGCTATAACCGAGAAATATTTATGTTCCGGTTTGAGGGCATTAAAAATGGTGGAGGGATCTGCGACCAAAGGAGTTTTTTGACCAATACACTGGTTAGCTTTCCTATAATCGACAGTCAAACGCCAAGTCTCATTAGATTTCTGTACCGGCCACATGGGGCTATTGGAGGAGCTATGTGTTTTAATAAGCACCCCTTGTTTCTCCAATTGCTGAATAACCGGTAAGATTCCCACGATGGCAGTTGGACTGATGGGATACTGTTTAGTTCATGGAGGCTTGGTCCCTGTAAATGATGCAGGCTCCATCTGGAGTAGACCACAATCGTTCTTATCTTTAGCCCATATCGGGTGTTCCTTCAATTCTTCTTTCTTCAAAGTTCTAATTGACCATGTCACCCGACCATTCTCGAAATGCAACGATGAATCTATTTGGATTAGAACATCCATTCCCAAAAGGGATTGATCTACTGGGCCTATCCAGACTGGCGTGGTTAGTTCATGTGGACCCAGCCCTATAAGTACCGGTGTTGTCCTTTTAATTTCCATTTTATGGCCCCCAATTCCATAGGCTGTACGTGCCCTACCATCCAACGGCAAAATGTCTCCATATTGTAGGGGTAAGCATGTTAATTCCGCCCCTGTGTCTAAAAGACAGTCCACATCCTTATCGCCCATCCTCACAGTTATATATAGCCCATCTCCCCTTTGTTGTATTAGTGCGAGGAGGGGGGCCAGGGTGGGCTCTAATCGTTTTTTGCTATCCCAAGTAACTCCTTCTGTTGTTGTATTGTCAGTCGCTTAAATGCTTCTATGAGGTCGTTATCTTGTGACAAGCCTGGCTTGTTGGCTGAATTGTATCCCTGGCTGCGTCCTCTTCCCCAGCCACGACCTTTCTGTTTTGCCCTGCACGTCTTGGCTCAGTGACCTTCTTTCCCACAATAATGACATTTTACGGATAATTTTCCTAACGACTGTTTATCGGAATCCTGGGATTTCCATCCCATAGCCTGTACAGCTTGAACTTTAGCTCCCATATCCCGATCTAATTGGTTACATCGATCCACCAATGCTGCAAAGGTAGTTCGTCTACCTTCCCAGTCCGGTAACATTACCTTAAGCATTTTGGACAGTTCTGGCTTTAGACCTGCCACGAAACCTGATTTCAGGGGTCCAAACGCTTGTTCATCCATTTCCTCATCCGTATTATTTATACCCGAATGTTCTAGCCACGTGCATCTAAACCGCTCGTCATACTCCAGGACCTCCTCTGTTCCTTTCTGTTGGCAGGCTGCAATTTTTCCCCAGTCTGTCTTAGCTGGACTGAAGGCTTGCAGCCAGTGTTTAATCGCCTCCCATCCTGCGTCTAATTCTTGCTCATTCTGCCCCAAAGCTTCATCTACCTTGTCGTGCAATTTTCTTCCCTGTGTTTTTGGCACCATTATGGTCAAAATTTGCACTCCATCCCAGGGATGAAGTTGATATATATTTCTTAAGCGGTCCAATTGGTCCCACGTTTTTACTCCCCCTTTCTTTGGATTGGGCAACTCCTTGGACAATTTATCAATTTTTTCTGGGTCTGCCGGAGCATGAACTAAGTTTTCTGCATACACCCTTCTCTTTGTTTTTTTGGTTCCGCCCTCATCCGCAGTCTCTTCTGATTTGACTACAACTCATCTTTTTTCAAACGGGGCAAAGCGCACCCCTAATTCTTCATCATCCTCCGACACTGTATTGTCGGAGGATTCAGAAACCGTATCTATTCCTCGATCGTGTCTTCGGGTTTGCGCTTTTAATTTGTCCAAACATGGGTACCCTGGGAATTGATCAATACATTTTCCTTTTCCTATTACTGTCTCTTGACCTAATGATTTTTTCCATTCTTTAATTTCACCTTTAAGATCTTTAACTTCCGCTTCCAGCTTTTCAAGTTCAAGCTTTTTCTGTCGGCGCTGTGCACAAACAGCTTGCAATTGACCCTTTGTACTGGTCAGTTCTCGATCATGTTGGGAACGCATTATAATTTCATTCCGGTTTCGAATCTGGCCCACAACTACTAGGGACCATCTAGTTCGCTCTTTATTTTTCATACGGGTCATTTTTCCCCAGACCTTTTTAATCTCGTCCAAGGACCATTGTCCTTTGGAGGTTCCGTACTTTTGTTCGATCTTAATACAGGTTTTAGATAAGTTGAATTGTTGCTCTATGTATTCTTTCAACTGTTCGAGAATTAAATCTAGCGAAACTTCAGATGGTGCCTGCCCACCTTTAACAGTTGTAAGCAATTCTTTGTTATGATCTCCTGCTGCCATTTCTTTACTGGGGTCTCGAGTCGTAGGCTTGCTAGCCAATCAATAGGTCGGTGATTAATTAACTAACACACCACCAAAGTTTAGACATCTATGGGACCTCGAGCCGACTACCAACCAGAGGGTTCACAAACCGGAGGCTTTCGGAATCGCGTAGAAGGAGAGGCAAATTTAGACTTTTGACCGAGGACTTTTTTTAAAAAGAGGAGTCCTTACCTCAATATATAGGTCCGATGTCCAAAATTCAGTTTCTTTCCTCAGCGACCCTGCTCGCAGCGCCAAAATTGTTAGATCTCTTAATTTCCAATGAAATACGAACTCCGATGGTAGTTTTAATTTTTTATCTTGGCAGAGAGTAACAAGCTGCTGGCTGATTGCCAGTTTCTTTGTCTTACTGAGACACATGGTCAAAATGGCTGTATTTATGCCTGAATCAGTTTACAGAAAATAACTCGCCTTCTTTGACCTTATTGGCTCAATTGAAAGTCTTTTAATGTTTTATTGGCTCGCTACTCAATGTCCGAAAATGTCAAGTTGATTGATGAGTTAATGCAACATGCCGAACTGCATGTAGCAGCCTTGACTTGGGGGTCTGTGAATTTTCACAGTCTGTCTAAATGAGCCTGTTTGAATACTCTATCAGATATAATCCTTGTAAATCTCCTCTGCACCCTCTCCAGTGCCTCTATATCCTTTTTATTTTTGTTGGCATTAAGCCCAAGAATCATTATTGTTGCTCTGCAATATTGCTCCTATGTCCTCTCACATCCACAGAGAACAATGGAAAGAATGGGATTGGAGGTGGGGGGGGAGGAGATAATTTGGTTTTGCGTAAGTTCCCGGTGCGATGGGGGTGATACGTCTGGAAAGCGCACCCAAGGCCAGTGGCCGGATGCTCATTCCAAATTCAGCCTCATTTCCATAATAGTGGTGAGCTGCGGAAGCCAATTTTCTGACCGGGGCCTGCCCAATATCGTCTGGCACAGTCACTGAACTGGCTCGCAGGTAAATCCTGGGAAAGGAGGTGGGGGAGGGGAGTGAACAGGGGAGGGGTGACCCTGGGCCAGCAGTGTTGCTGTGGAGCCAGGAGGAGCACAATGAGGTACGTGAGCTAAACTGCTCTTCAATGGGCCTGCAGTGGTTGATTTGAAAGCCGCTGGTTAGGCCCGCGCTGGACCAAAGTGAGCGGAGCGTGCACGGCGCTGAAGGCAACATATAACTGAGTTATATTTCAAACTCATTTTTGCCAAATTTGGCATTGTGGTCTTAAAACAATCATTAGGCCTGATTATCATATTTTAGGTGGAGGCCCCAGGCATATGGAAGTTTCTGGAAGCGGGTCGAGCACAGGAGAATGCAACAGCCAACTTGAATTTTGCGGCCAAAAACAGGTACAACATGTTATATATGTAAACTTATATATACTCGGTATAGCCAACAGAGGGCTCAGCCCCTGGAGTCCCAAGGGATTCCACAATCCCTTGGGAGCACAGGTACTTAAGGAGGTCTCTGGCGACCTGCAATAAGAGACACTTTAATTTGAGCTCACGGTATCCAGTCAGACTCTTTATTCACACATAACAACTGGCGATGAGATACAGATGACGAACCCAACAATGAAGAGGACAGTGGGCATCCTGGAGAAAATCTCGGAGGGAGATGATTGGGAAACCTTCGTGGAGCCAACAAGCTGGAAGGAGAAGCGAACACCTCCAAATGAAGGGCGATTCTCCTCACCGTCTCCTGGGCACCAGTTTATGGCCTCATGAAAAATCTGCTTGCTCCAGTGAAACCCACAGAGAAACGTACGATTTGTGCACACCGGTCTGGGAACATCTGAATCCGAAGGAAAATGTTCTGATGGCGAGGTACCGGTTCTACACCGACAAAAGGTCTGAAGGCCAGGAAGTGACGAGTTATATTGCCAAGCTAAGACACCTTGCGGAACATTGCGATTTTGAAGGACATTTGGAGCACATGCTCAGAGACTTTTTCATTCTTGGCATTGGCCATGAAATGATACTTCGCAAACTTTTGACTGTAGAGACCCCAACCTAGAGTAAGGCCATAGCGATAGCCACCAGTGACAATACTAAGCAAATTTCTCAGCACATGAGTGCTGCTACAAGTACTGTGAACAAAGTGATGTTGTTTTCAAATCGCAATGTACAAGGCAGGCCCCACATGCCTGCAGCTGCACATTCGCTGATGTCTCAGAGTCCACCATCAAGGATGATGAATGCAAGGCCATTAACACCTTGTTGGCGCTGTGGGAGTGATCATTGTTTCCATTCATGCCGCTTCAAAGGGTACGTTTGCAAGGGCTGTGGAACAATGGGACACCTCCAACGTACTTGCAGGCGAGCTGCAAACCCTGTTAATCATGCAAACCACCATGTTGCAGAGGAGGACAGATCCACGGTGAATCACGACGAACCAGAGCCTCAGACCGAGGAGGCAGAGGTGTATGGGGTGCACACATTTACCACAAAGTGTCCCCCGATAATGCTGAAGGTTGAATTAAATGGACTCCCGGTGTCAATGGAGTTGGACACGGGCGTGAGCCAGTCCATTGTGAGCAAAAATACTTTTGAAAAATTATGATGCAGCAAGGCCTCAAGGCCAGTCTTGACTCCCATTCGCACGAAACTGAGAACTTACACAAAGGAACTGATTCCCGTAATTGGCAGTGCTGCTGTAAAGGTCTCCTATGATGGAGCAGTGCACAAGCTACCACTCTGGGTGGTATTGTGCGATGGTCCCACGCTGTTCGGCAGGAGCTGGCTGGGAAAGATACACTAGAACTGGTAAGACGTCAAGCGCTCTTGCCCGTTGACGACACTTCGTGCGCCCAGGTCTTAAACAAGTTCCCTTCGCTGTTCGCAGGCATCTGGAAGTTCAAAGGAGCAAAAGTGCAGATCCATCTAATTTCAGGGGCGCGACCCATCCATCACAAGGCGAGAGCAGTCCCGTACATGATGAGAGAAAGGGTAGAGATCGAGCTAGACCAGCTGCAAAGAGAGGATATCATTTTGCCGATCGAATTCAACGAGTGGGCCAGTCCGACTATTCCAGTCCTCAAGGGAGATGGCACCGTCAGAATCTGTGGTGATTACAAAGTAATTATCAATCGTTTCTCCCTGCAGGATCAATACTCACTACCAAAGGCTGATGACCTTGTTGCTATGCTGGCGGGAGGAAAGATGTTCACGAAGCTGGATTTGACCTCGGCCGACATGACGCAGGAGCTGGAGGAATCATCGAAGGGCCTCACCTGCATCAACACGCACAAAGGTCTCTTCATTTATAACAGATGCCCGTTTGGAATTCGATCAGCGGCGGCGATATTCCAGAGAAACATGGAAACCTTACTGAAGTCAGTCCCGCGCAACGTGGTCCTCCAGGATGATGTCTTGGTTACAGGTTGGGACACAGTCGAGCATCTGCAGAATCTGGAGGAGGGTCTTAGTCGACTCAACCACGTGGGGCTCAGGTTAAAATGCTCGAAGTGCGTTTTTCTGGCACCTGAAGTGGAGTTCCTGGGGAGGAGGATTGCGGCGGACGGCATCAGGCCCACCAATTTGAAGACAGAGGTAATTGTGAATACACCGAGGCCACAGAACGTGACAGAGCTGCGGTCGTTTCTAGGACTCCTAAACTAATTTGGTAACCTCTTATTGGGTCTCAGCACACTGCTAGAACCACTGCACACCCTACTGCGTAAAGAAGACGAATGGGTATGGAGCAAAAGCCAAGAAAATGCTTTTGTAAAAGCTAGAAAATTGTTATGCTCAAACAAATTGTTTGTGTTATATGATCCATGTAAACGTTTGGTACTAGCATGTGATGCGTCGTCGTACGGCGTCGGGTGTGTATTGCAACAAGCTAATGATTCTGGCAAATTGCAACTGGTTGCTTATGCTTCCTGAAGTCTGCCTGAGGTTGAGAGAACCTACAGCATGATTGAAAAAGAACATTAGCGTATGTCTATGGGCTAAAGAAAATGCATCAATATCTGTTTGAGAAAAAATTTGAATTGGAAACTGACCATAAGCCACTAATATCCCTTTTTTCCGAGAATAAGGGGATAAATACAAATGCATTGGCCCGCATCCAGAGATGGGCGTTCACGTTGTCCGCATACAACTATGCCATCCGCCACAGGCCAGGCACAGAAAACTGTGCTGATGCTCTCAGTAGGCTGCCATTGCCCACCACGGGAGTGGAAATGGTGCAGCCCACAGATTTAGTCATGGTTATTAAAGCATTTGAGAGTGAGCAATCACCCGTTACCACCCGACAGATTAGAACTTGGACAAGCCGGGACCCCTTACTGTATCCTAGTAAAAAATTGTGTGCCTCACGGGAGCTGGTCCAGTGTCCCATTGGAAATGCAGGAAGAGATAAAGCCGTACCAGCGGCGCAAAGATGAAATGCCTTCTGTGGGTTAATCGGGTAGTGGTCCCCAAGAAGGGCAGAGACATTTTCATCAGTGACCTCCACAGTACCCACCCAGGCATCGTAATGATGAAAGCGATAGCCAGATCCCATGTGTGGTGGCCCGGTATCGATGCGGACTTAGAATCCTGCTGCACAGATGTAACACATGCTCGCAGTTAAGCAATGCACCCAGAGAGACGCCACTAAGTTTATGGTCTTGGCCCTCCAAACCGTGGTCCAGGGTCCATGTCCACTATGCAGGCCCGTTTTTGGGTAAAATGTTCCTTTGGTTGTAAATGCGTACTCCAAATGGATTGAATGTGAGATAATGTTGTTAAGCACGTCCGCTGCCACCACTGAAAGCCTGCGGGCCATGCTTGCCACGCACGGACTACCTGATGTCGTTGTGAGCGACAACGGACCATATTTTACCAGTGCCAAATTCAAAGAGTTCATGAGTCATAACGGGATCAAACATGTAACAACTGCCCCATTCAAACCAGCATCCTATGGTCAGGCAGAGAGAGCAGTACAAACCATCAAGCAGGGCTTGAAGAGGATAACTGAAGGCTCACTGCAGACTTGCCTATCCCGAGTCCTGCTTAGCTACCGCACGAGACCCCACTCACTCACTGGGATCCCACCCGCTGAACTGCTCATGAAAAGGGCACTTAAGACAAGGCTCTCGTTAGTTCACCCTGATCGACATGAACAGGTAGAGAGCAGGTGGCTTTAACAAAGTAGATACCATGATAGTGCAAATGTGTCATGTGAGATTGAAATCAATGATTTTGTATTTGTATTGAATTATGGACAATGTCCCAAGTGGCTTACTGGCACTATTGTGGCCAAAGAGGGGAGCAGGGTGTTTCGGGTCAAACTTTCAAATGGACTAATTCACCGGAAACACTTGGACCAAATCAAACTCAGATTTACAGACTATCCTGAGCAACCCACTTTGGACCTTACCTTCTTTGACCCCCCAACATACACACCGGTGGCAACCGACACCGCGGTAACAAAGCAGAACCCATCACCCGCAGCAGCCCAGCAGGATTCACTACACCAGGCAGCCCAGCAAGGCCAGCTAAATAGCAGCCCAGCGAGGGCCCAACAAACGATTCACTTAAACCAGCATTTGCACCGAGACGATCAACCAGGGAAAGAAAGGCCCCAGATCGACTCACCTTGTAAATAGTTACACCGTTGACTTTAGGGGGATGTTGTTTTTTATGTAAACTTGAATATATCTTGCACAGCCACCAGAGGGCTCATCCCCTGGAGTCCCAAGGGATCTCACAATCCCTTGGGAGCACAGGTACTTAAGGAGGCCTCACAGGCTGGAGAGCCACTCTGGAGACCTGCAATAAAAGAATAAGGTCACACTTTACTTTTGCTCACAGTATCCAGTCAGACTCTTTATTCATACATAACACAACAGGCACCAATTCTCTGCAGTTTCTGGTTTAAACGCTCCTGAAAACCTACCAATTTGACCAAGCTTTTGTTTATCTGCCCTAATTTCTCCTTATGTGTCAAATTTTTGTCTTATAACACTCCTGTGAAGCACCGTGGACTGTTTTACTATGTTAAAGGTGCAATATAAATACAAGTTGTTGTTGTTGTTGTAAATAATTACCGTCTAAATCTTAACATTTATCTGTGCTGAAGGTTGTTTGCTTGTCCTCTGTCTAAGTGCTACGTTTTTCTGAATTGCTCTGAATAATAATCACCCCTTTCAGCCTCGCTTGTCAAATTAAAATATCCCTTTTTCACTGTCATTTATGAAGATAATTTCCCATGTTTTCCATTGGTTTCTGTAGATGGAGATGTGCACTTGCAGAAGGGCATAGATAGAAATATCAGATTTGGAAAAAGTACTGCTTTCAGCCTTTATTCATCGTGCCTGTACCAGTTCTTTGACAGAGCTATCCAATTCGTCCCGTTGCCCTGTTCTGTCCCCATAATCCTGCATTTTTCCTTTACAAGTGAGTATCTGTTAGATCTCTTAATTTCCAATGAAATACGAACTCCGATTGTAGTTTTAACTGTTTAATCTTGGCAGAGAGTAACAAGCTGCTGGCTGATTGCCAGTTTCTTTGTCTTACTGAGAAACATGGTCAAAATGGCTGTATTTTAGACCTGGATCAATTTACAGAAAAGAACTCTCCTTCTTTGACCTTATTGGCTCACTACCAAAGGTCCGAAAATGTCAAGTTGATTGATGAGTGAATGCAACATGCCGAACTGCATGTAGCAGCCTTGACTTGGGGGTCTGTGAATTTTCACAGTCTGCCTAAATGAGCCTGTTTGAATACTCCATCAATCCCCCCTTTGATTCTTTCACAAACTGAATCACAAAACATCAGGTATCACTGGTTAAACATTCTACAATATAATCTCATACATGTTAATAGAGTTTCCTTCTAAAATTTGTTGATGTGTTTCGCCACATATCCGGACTAGTAGCTTCCACACAAATTTACACCAACCCGAGTTCCATCGTGGCCACAATGGAAGTCTGGTTTTAGTAGGTTAATTAACCTTAATCCAAATTAATCCAAATCAATATCTTAATTCAACCAGTAAACAACCTTTCCTTAAGCATAACATACCCATGTGGCACGTACAGATGGTCTGCTGGGACCTGCAAGGTGTCTCACCTGCGGGACAGCCGCCTGGTCGCAACAACATTTAATCAACATAAACAAACAATATAAAAGTAAAAGGTATTTACATGTAATTCCCTTGCTACCCTACTATTTCCCTTTGGTGCAGAGGGTCGGCTAGTAAGAAGTAGGCCGATGCCTAGAATACCTACAATCAATACTACAGTAAATTTATACATTTTCGCAAAAAGTAATTGTCCTTATTAGATTTCAGCTTCAGTTACGGGTGCTCGTTTAATGTGTGAAGCGTGGATCCCGGCTTTCTTTCCTTGGACTTTAACAGCTGCCTGGGTGGTCAATAACACTTGATAAGGTCCCTCCCACTTGGCATCCAAAGGTTCTTGATGCAACTTTTTCACATACACCCAGACTCCCGGGATGATGTCGTGTCCTCCTTCGGGTGGATCACCCCAAGCTGCCGATACCTGTCGGGAAACAGAACTAATAGCATTGGTTAGGTTCTGACAGTATGATAACAAAGTGTCACTCATTAAGTGAACATCAGCTTTCCGTAAATCGATAGTTCCTGGCAGCGGCATGGGTCTTCCTGTTATAATTTCAAATGGGCTTAGACCTGTAGTTCTGTTCGGGGTTGCCCTAATGCTGCATAGCACTATTGGTAGTGCCTGGGGCCATGGTGTTCCTTCTTGGTGATATTTGGCAAGCCGTTGTTTCAGAGTTCGATTCATTCATTCTACTTGTCCTGATGATTGTGGATGATAAGGACAGTGTAAATCCCACGTAATGTTCAGTAACCTGCAGACTTCTTGGCAGACAGCACCTGTGAAGTGTGTTCCCTGATCTGAGTCAATGCTACTCGGGACTCCCCATCGGGGAATGTAATCTTTACACAAGATCTTTGCAGTGTGATTAGCTGTGGCTCTTTTAGTTGGGACAGCTTCTACCCATCTAGAGAATCTGTCGACCATGACAAGAATGTTAGTGAATCCTTGGCATGAAGGAAGAGATATATAATCAACCTGCAGATGCTGGAATGGTCCGATAGGGGCAGGGGGCTTCAGTTGGGGCATTACCGTAATGGGTCCAGAATTATTTTCCTGGCAGACCACACAGCTGTCTGTTACCAGCTGGGCATGTTTTTTAATTCCCCGACCCCACCAGCTTTTCTGGAACCGTGCCGTCATCTGTTGTGAGGCCAAGTGTCCCCACGAGTGGATCTGTTGGGCTAAAAAAGGCATAAGCGCTTGTGGCGCGACTGGCTTGTCGGTAACTCTTTGTCTCCAGACACCATCTTCGCATAGCTTAATTCCTGCCTCAATCCATGTCCATTTTTCCTCTCGGGAGCACTCGCCTTGCATTGTTTGAAAGTCTCGTTACAGAGTCCTGAGTGCTTTCAATCTGCACATCTGTGTTGGTTCCTCTGGAGGAACGCCCTGTGAGGCGGCATCTTTAGCTGCCTGGTCAGCTAGGGCATTTCCCTGTGCTTCTGTGGTATTTTCCTTGGTATGGGCCTTACACTTCAGGATGGACACTTCCTGAGGTAATTGTATGGCCTCCAGTAAGTCTCGGACTTCTTTTCCATTTCGGATAGGTGTACCAGCAACAGTGAGGAATCCTCTTTTCCACCATAACATACCAAAGTCGTGAGCGACTCCAAAAGCATAACGCGAATCTGTGTAGACATTAGCTGTCTGTTCTTCTGCTATTTGACATGCTTCTGACAGGGCCCATAACTCGGCCTGTTGTGCTGACATTCCTGAGGGTAAATGTCCTTTTGCCACTACCTCATATAAGGTTGTAACTGCCCATCCTGCTTTTCTGGAACCATTGTCAACAAAGGAGGAACCATCTGTAAACAGGATGAGGTCTGGGTTGTGCAGAGGCTCCTCTGCTGCTAAGGCTGCTTCTTCTGTTTCTTTTAAAATCTCCACGCAGTCATGCTCTTCACATTCTCCCCCCTGACATCGGGAGCACAGTTGCGGGATTAACCGGGCTGGCCCGGACGATATGGAGATTACGAGCTTCCAAAACTGCTGTCCAGCGGGTCCATCTTGCTGCTATCACCTGAGACATTCTATTCATAGACAGCAAAGCGTGTACGGTGTGGGGACACTGACAATCAGCTTTTGGTCGAGGACTAGACCCGCAGTGATCATTACCGCTCGACATGTAGCTTCCATGGCCCTTAGGCAACTTCCCTATCTGAGGGCTGCCGCCAGTTTTGCCGAATAATAGCCAATAGGTCTTTGCCGATCCCCATGTTCTTGTGTCAGTATAGCTGTCATATATCCTTCTTTCTCATGAACAAACAGGGCAAATGACTTACCACTGCCGGGGATTCTCAGAGCCGGTGCTGAACACAAAACCTTTTTCAAACACAGGAAGGCCTCTTGCTGTTCTTTTGTGAGGGTGATGGCTTCTTTAGAGGCACGTTTCCCCTTTAAAATATCATTCAGTGGCTGAGCAAGCTGTGTGAAGGAGTCAATCCAATTTCTGTTAAAGTTACACAATCCCAAAAAAGACCTTAGTTCCTGAATAGTGGTGGGTTTTTTAGCAGCCCGAATGGCTGCAATTCTATCCTGGGTAAGTTCTCTCTTTCCTTGTGAAATCTTTTGTCCCAGATATACAACCTCTTCTTGGGATATTTGTGCTTAGTCGATGCTGGCTTTATGTCCTTTCAGCCGAAAGTGGTCCAGCAAAGCTCGTAAATCTTGTTCATGCTGTTCCTCCGTGTTTGAAGCTAGCAGGATGTCGTCTACATATTGGATGACTGTGGATGACAGGGGAGGTAATTCTCACAAATGGCTTTGTAAAGCCATGTGGAATAGCGTAGGGCTGTTGTGGAAACGCTGCGGTAACCGGGTCCAAGTATACTGTTGTCCTTGGACAGTGAAAGCAAACCATTGTCGAACCTCCGGTGCCAGAGGCACCAACCAAAATCCGTTGGCCATATCTATAACCGAGAAATATTTATGTTCCGGTTTGAGGGTATTAAAAATGGTGGAGGGATCTGCAACCAAAGGAGCTTTTTGATCAATACACTGGTTAGCTTTCCTATAATCGACAGTCAAACACCAAGTCTCATTAGATTTCTGTACCGGCCACATGGGGCTATTGGAGGAGCTATGCGTTTTAATAAGCACCCCTTGTTTTTCCAATTGCTGAATAACCGGTAAGATTCCCACGATGGCAGTTGGACTGATGGGATACTATTTAGTGCATGGAGGCTTGGTCCCTGTAAATGATGCAGGCTCCATCTGGAGTAGGCCACAATCGTTCTTATCTTTAGCCCACATCGGGTGTTCCTTCAATTCTTCTTTCTTCAAAGTTCTAATTGACCATGTCACCCGACCATCCTCGAAATGCAACGATGAATCTATTTGGATTGGAACGTCCATTCCCAAAAGAGGTTGATCTACTGGACCTATCCAGACCGGCATGGTTAGTTCATGTGGACCCAGCCCTATAAGTTCCGGTGTTGTCCTTTTAATTTCCATTTTATGGCCTCCAACTCCATAGGCTGTACGTGCACTACCATCCAACAGCAAAAGTCTCCATATTGTAGGGATAAGCATGTTAATTCCGCCCCTGTGTCTAAAAGACAGTCCACATCCTTATCGCCCACCCTCACAGTTATATATAGCCCATCTCTCCTCTGTTGTATTAGTGCGAGGAGGGGGGCCAGGGTGGGCTCTAATTGTTTTTTGCTATCCCAAGTAACTCCTTCTGTTGTTGTATTGTCAGTCGCTTAAATGCTTCTGTGACAAGCCTGGCTTGTTGGCTGAATTGTATCCCTGGCTGCGTCCTCTTCCCCAGCCACGACCTTTCTGTTTTGCCCTGCACGTCTTGGCCCAGTGACCTTCTTTCCCACAATAATGACATTTTACGGGTAATTTTCCTAATGACTGTTTATCGGAATCCTGGGATTTCCATCCCATAGCCTGTACAGCTTGGACTTTAGCTCCCATATCCCGATCTAATTGGTTACATCGATCCACCAATGCTGCAAAGGTAGTTCGTCTACCTTCCCAGTCCGGTAACATTACCTTAAGCATTTTGGACAGTTCTGGCTTTAGACCTGCCACGAAAGCTGATTTCAGGGGTCCAAACGCTTGTTCATCCATTTCCTCATCCGTATTATTCATACCCAAATGTTCTAGCCACGTGCATCTAAACCGCTCGTCATAGTCCAGGACCTCCTCTGTTCCTTTCTGTTGGCAGGCTGCAATTTTTCCCCAGTCTGTCTTAGCTAGACTGAAAGCTTGCGGCCAGTGTTTAATCGCCTCCCATCCTGCGTCTAATTCTTGCTCATTCTGCCCCAAAGCTTCTTCTACCTTGTCGTGCAATTTTCTTCCCTGTGTTTTTGGCACCATTATGGTCAAAATTTGCACTCCGTCCCAGGGATGAGGTTGATATATATTTCTTAAGCGGTCCAATTGGTCCCACGTTTTTACTCCCCCTTTCTTTGGATTGGGCAACTCCTTGGACCATTTATCAATTTTCTCTGGGTCTGCCGGAGCATGAACTAAGTATTCTGCATACACCCTTCTCTTTGTTTTTTTGGTTCCGCCCTCATCCGCAGTCTCTTCTGATTTGACTACAACTCATCTTTTTTTAAACGGGGCAAAGCGCACCCCTAATTCTTCATCATCCTCCGACACTGTATTGTTGGAGGATTCAGAAACCGTATCTATTCCTCGGTCGTGTCTTCGGGTTTGCGCTTTTAATTTGTCCAAACATGGGTACCCTGGGAATTGATCAATACATTTTCCTTTTCCTATTACTGTCTCTTGACCTAATGATTTTTTCCATTCTTTCATTTCACCTTTAAGATCTTTAACTTCCGCTTCCAGCTTTTCAAGTTCAAGCTTTTTCTGTCGCAGCTGCGCACAAACTGCTTGCAATTGATCCTTTGTACTGGTCAGTTCTCGATCATGTTGGGAACGCATTATAATTTCATTCCGGTTTTGAATCTGGCCCATAACCGCTAGGAACCATCTAGTTCGCTCTTTATTTTTCATACAGGTCATTTTTCCCCAGACCCTTTTAATCTCGTCCAAGGACAATTGTCCTTTGGAGGCTCCGTAGTTTTGTTCTATCTTAATACAGGTTTTAGATAAGTTGAATTGTTGCTCTATGTATTCTTTCAACTGTTCGAGAATTAAATCTAGCGAAACTTCAGATGGTGCCTGCCCACCTTTAACAGTTGTAAGCAATTCTTTGTTATGATCTCCTGCTGACATTTCTTTACTGGGGTCTCGAGTCGTCGGCTTTTAGCCGATCAATAGGTCGGTGATTAATTAACTAACACACCGCCGAAGTTTAGACGTCTATGGGACCTCGAGCCGACTACCAACCGGAGGGTTCGCAAACCGGAGGCTTTCGGAATCGCGTAGAAGGAGAGGCGATTTTAGACTTTTGACCAAGGACTTTTTTTTAAAAAGAGGCGTCCTTACCTCAATATATAGGTCCGATGTCCAAAATTCAGTTTCTTTCCTCAGCGATCCTGTTCGCAGCACCAAAATTGTTAGATCTCTTAATTTCCAATGAAATACGAACTCCGATTGTAGTTTTAACTTTTTAAACTTGGCAGAGAGTAACAAGCTGCTGGCTGATTGCCAGTTTCTTTGTCTTACTGAGACACATGGTCAAAATGGCTGTATTTTATACCTGGATCAATTTACAGAAAATAACTCACCTTCTTTGATCTTATTGGCTCACTAACCAAGGTCCGAAAATGTCAAGTTGATTGATGAGTTAATGCAACATGCCGAACTGCATGTAGCAGCCTTGACTTGGGGGTCGATGAATTTTCACAGTCCGTCTAAATGATTACTCTATCAGTATCTAAATTATTTTTGAAAGTGACTATTGAATCTGCTTCACCACCCTTTGAGGCCATATCTTTCAATCCAGTTCATAACAACTCACTGCATCAAAGAAATTCTCCTCATCTCCCCTCTGGTTCTTTTGTCAATTGCCTTAGATCTGTGTCCATGAGTTATCAACCCCTCTGCCAGTGGAAACAGTTTTACTTACTCTATCAAAACCATTCCTAATTTTGAACACCACTACTAAATCTCCCCTTAACCTTCTCTGCTACAAGGAGAACAATTCCAGCTTCTTTCATCTCTCGATAACTCAAATCCCTCATCCCTGGTACCATTCCAGTAAATCTTCTCTCCACCCTTTCCAAAGCCAAAAGTGCAGTTACCCAGAGTTGGACACAATTCTTCAGCTGAGGTTTAACCAGTGATTTATACAACAACAGAAACAACAACTTGCATTTATATATCCCTTTAACATAGTAAAACGTTCCAAGGTGCTTCACAGGAGCATTAGCAAACAAAATGTCACACTAAGCCACATAAGGAGATACTAGGACAGGTGACCAAAAACTTGGTCATGGTTTTAAGGAGCATCTTAAAAGAGGAAAGAAAGGTAGAGAAGTAGAAAGGTAAAGAGGCAGAGAGGTTTCGGCGGGTATTCCAGAGCTTGGGGCCCAGGCAGGTGAAGGCATGGCCACCAATGGGTGAGCGATTAAAATCAGAGATGCACAAGAGGCCAGAATTGGAGGAGTACAGATATCTCGAAGCATTGTAGACCTGGAGGAGGTTACAGAGATAGGGAGGGGCAAGGCTATGGAGCGTTTTGAAAACAAGCTTGAGACTTTTAAAATCGAGGTGTTGTCGGACTGGGAACCAATGTCGGTCAGCCAGCACAAGAATGATGGGTGAATGGGATGATGTGAGTTAGGAAACAGCAGAGTTTCAGGTGAGTTCAAGTTTATGGAAGGTGGAAGGTGGGAGGCCAGCCAGGAAAGCATTGAAATAGTCAAGTCTAGAGGAAGCAACGGTATGGATGAGGGTTTTAGCAGCAGATGAACTAAGGCAGGAGTGGAGGCGGGTGATGTTACGGAGGTACAAGTAGGCAGTCGTGGGAATGGAGCAGATATCTGGTCGGTCGCTCATCTCAGGGTCAAGTAGGTTTAGCATAACGTCCTTGCTTTTGTATTCCATGCCTCTATTTATAAAGCCAAGAATCCCATTATTAGGGTTGTTCATTACAGTTTAAAATTATTTTCGGTTGTTAGACTGTAGTAATTTGTAAATAATGAGCTGTTAAATTGAATTGTTTGGATGAACAACTAGCTGATTTAGCATATTCAGAGAATGAGATTTGGGGTCATTAATCTGCAATTTAAATGCATATTTGTATGAACTTCAACACCATACCACTAAATGAACATTACTCTTGTTATAAGTTTAAGAAACAGGCTTTTATACAAATTTATATAAAGATGAGAACTGAAGTGAATCTGAAATCCAAGCCCACATCAATTTAAAGCATTTGTCCAAATTAATGCCTAATTGGTTTATATTTGACTTACTTCTTTTTAGTTAATTTACAAATATAAGGAATCATCGGGAATACATATCTGGTGATTTTGCCATCAGCAACTGACTTCTAATTCCTGCCCTCATTGTTTATTCCACATTTGATAGATTTGAGACAACCATTCAATATCAGGAATGATTGCCAAACTCTGGCAAGAACACTTCAATTGAACAATTTTACATAAGTATTCCTCGAGCAGCAATGTAATGTATTTGCTTCATGGGTTCTTTGCTTAAGAATTCAGAGCAACACATTACTATTAAGAACTAATTGGTTTATTAGCAACAGGTTTAACAATCACATTACACATTACCAGTTCATCCACCAGGCTCACAACTGCCTGCCTCATCGTGGATCTCCCGAACCCAACTGGCTGGGGTTTTATTGAGTCTTGTGAACATCACATGACTGGCTAAGCCACGCCCAACTCAACAGCTCTACAACTATTTTTAGTTGAAACCATAAAACAAGTGCCCTCTTATTAAAGGGGGCACTAAAACCAACAAATAAACAAATTAACTTTTCATTGTAAACTTAAATCAAATTAAAATTTGGCTGCCGGGGGTGATGATGCACTCACGTCCCTTCGGTGCCCACCTCTCGCAGAAGGCCGCAAACATACTGGTGGACACCATGTGCTCTATTTTAGTTGTAACCAATTAAATCAAGTGTCCCCTGATTAAAGGGGGGGGGCACACCAAAGACTTTCAAACAAGTGCACCCTTGTTTTTTTTGTGGGCACTGAAACACAAATTATACAAGAGCCCCCTTACTAAAAGGGTTGGGGGGCACTAAAACAGGAAAATTAAACAAATTAAACTTTAGACAAACATCAAATTAAAATTTGGTTGCCGGGGGTGATGATGCACTCCAGTCCCTCTGGCCGCGAGCGTACCGGTGGACACCGCGTGCGCCATCTCCAGGGATACCCTGGCTCAGATGTAACCGCGGAAGAGAGGCAGGCAGCCGGGCTGAACGACCCCCTCGACCGCCCACTGCCTGGACTGGCTGATGGCCTCCTTGGCCATGCCCAGGAGCAGTCTTGCGAGGAGGACTTCCAACCTGCCCGCTCCCCTCTGCACAGGGTGCCCAAAGATCAGGAGAGTGGGACTGAAGTGCAACCAGAATTTGAAGAGGAGCCCCTTCAAATTCAACAGCTCTACAACTCTTTTGTTGCAAAACAATAAACAATTAACTCAAGTGCCTCCTGATTAAAGGGGGTGGACACTCCAAACACTTTTTAAATGCCCTTATTTTTGTTTTTTTGGGGGGGGCGGTTTTAGGGCAGTAAAAGCACACAAATTATACAAGTGCCCCCTGGCTAAAAGTGAGGGGGACACTAAAACCCCGGCACAATAAACAAATTGAACTTTAAACATATAAAATGAAATTAAAATTTGGTTGCTGGGGGTAACGATGCACTCCAGTCCCTCCGGCGCCCACCTCTTGCGGAAGGCCGCGAGCGTACCGGTGGACACCGCGTGCTCCATCTCTAGGGACACCCTGGCCCGGATGTGACCGCAGAAGAGAGGCAGGCAGTCAGGCTGAACGATCCCCTCGACTGCCCGTTACCTGGACCGACTGATGGCACCCTTGGCCGTGCCCAGGAGCAGTCCTACGAGGAGGCTCTCGGACCTACCCGCTTCCCTCCGCACAGGGTGCCCAAAGATCAGGAGCGTGGGACTGAAGTGCAACCAGAATTTGAAGAGCAGCCCCTTCAAATTCAACAGCTCTACAACTATTTTGTTGCAAAACAAAAATAAATGTGAAATCAAGTACCCTCTTATGAAAGGGGGGGTGGGAAACACTCCAAACACTTTCCAGGTGCCCTTTTTTTTGTTTTACTGTTTTTTTGGGGGGTTTTTTGTGTTTTTTTTGTGGTTTTTTTAGGGCACCGAGAGGCAAGTTATACAAGTGCCCCCTGACTGGGGGGGGACACTAAACCCGGCAATAAAAACAAATTAAACTTTAAAACATCTAAAATCAAATTAAAATTTGGGTGTTGGGGGTGATGATGCACTCCAGTCCCTCCGGCGGCCACCTCTCACGGAAGGCCGCGAGCGTTCCGATGGACACCGCGTGTTCCATCTCCAGGGACACCCTCAGATGTAAGCATGGAAGAGAGGCAGGCAGTCGGGCTGAATGACCCCCTCGACTGCCCGCTGCCTGGACCGGCTGAAGGTTCCCTTGGCCGTGCCCAGGAGCAGTCCTATGAGGAGGCCTTTGGACCTACCCGCTCCCCTCCGCACAGGGTGCCCAAAGATCAGGATTGTGGGACTGAAGTGCAACCAGAATTTGAAGAGCAGTCCCTTCAAATTCAACAGCTCTACAAACTGTGAGCATACTCACAGGTGCATACATTACAAGCAACATTGTAAACATAATATGGTGGAATTCTGCATTAGGATGGAGAATGAAACAGTAAATTCAGAGACCATGGTCCAGAACTTAAAGAAGGGTAACTTTGAAGGTATGAGGCGAGAATTGGCTAGGATAGATTGGCGAATGATACTTAGGGGGTTGACTGTGGATGGGCAATGGCAGACATTTAGAGACCGCATGGATGAAGTACAACAATTGTACATTCCTGTCTGGCGTAAAAATAAAAAGGGGAAGGTGGCTCAACCGTGGCTATCTAGGGAAATCAGGGATAGTATTAAAGCCAAGGAAGTGGCATACAAATTGGCCAGAAATAGCAGCGAACCTGGGGACTGGGAGAAATTTAGAACTCAGCAGAGGAGGACAAAGGGTTTGATTAGGACAGGGAAAATGGAGTACGAGAAGAAGCTTGCAGGGAACATTAAGGCGGATTGCAAAAGTTTCTATAGGTATGTAAAGAGAAAAAGGTTGGTGAAGACAAACGTAGGTCCCCTGCAGTCAGAATCAGGGGAAGTCATAACGGGGAACAAAGAAATGGCGGATCAATTGAACAAGTACTTTGGTTCGGTATTCACTAAGGAGGATACAAACAACCTTCCGGATATAAAAGGGGTCAGAGGGTCTAGTAAGGAAGAGGAACTGAGGGAAATCTTTATTAGTCGGGAAATTGTGTTGGGGAAATTGATGGGATTGAAGGCAGATAAATCCCCAGGGCCTGATGGCCTGCATCCTAGAGTACTTAAGGAGGTGGCCTTGGAAATAGCGGATGCATTGACAATCATTTTCCAACATTCCATTGACTCTGGATCAGTTCCTATGGAGTGGAGGGTAGCCAATGTAATCCCACTTTTTAAAAAAGGAGGGAGAGAGAAAACAGGGAATTATAGACCGGTCAGCCTGACCTCAGTAGTGGGTAAAATGATGGAATCAATTATTAAGGATGTCATAGCAGTGCATCTGGAAAATGGTGACATGATAGGTCCAAGTCAGCATGGATTTGTGAAAGGGAAATCATGCTTGACAAATCTTCTGGAATTTTTTGAGGATGTTTCCAGTAAAGTGGACAAAGGAGAACCAGTTGATGTGGTATATTTGGACTTTCAGAAGGCTTTCGACAAGGTCCCACACAAGAGATTAATGTGCAAAGTTAAAGCACATGGGATTGGGGGTAGTGTGCTGACGTGGATTGAGAACTGGTTGTCAGACAGGAAGCAAAGAGTAGGAGTAAACGGGTACTTTTCAGAATGGCAGGCAGTGACTAGTGGAGTGCCGCAAGGTTCTGTGCTGGGGCCCCAGCTGTTTACATTGTACATTAATGATTTAGACGAGGGGATTAAATGCAGTATCTCCAAATTTGCGGATGATACTAAGTTGGGTGGCAGTGTGAGCTGCGAGGAGGATGCTATTAGGCTGCAGAGTGACTTGGATAGGTTAGGTGAGTTGGCAAATGCATGGCAGATGAAGTATAATGTGGATAAATGTGAGGTTATCCACTTTGGTGGTAAAAACAGAGAGACAGACTATTATCTGAATGGTGACAGATTAGGAAAAGGGAAGGTGCAACGAGACCTGGGTGTCATGGTACATCAGTCATTGAAGGTTGGCATGCAGGTACAGCAGGCGGTTAAGAAAGCAAATGGCATGTTGGCCTTCATAGCGAGGGGATTTGAATACAGGGGCAGGGAGGTGTTGCTACAGTTGTACAGGGCCTTGGTGAGGCCACACCTGGAGTATTGTGTACAGTTTTGGTCTCCTAACTTGAGGAAGGACATTCTTGCTATTGAGGGAGTGCAGCGAAGGTTCACCAGACTGATTCCCGGGATGGCGGGACTGACCTATCAAGAAAGATTGGATCAATTGGGCTTGTATTCACTGGAGTTCAGAAGAATGAGAGGGGACCTCATAGAAACGTTTAAAATTCTGACGGGTTTAGACAGGTTAGATGCAGAAAGAATGTTCCCAATGTTGGGGAAGTCCAGAACCAGGGGTCACAGTCTGAGGATAAGGGGTAAGCCATTTAGGACCGAGATGAGGAGAAACTTCTTCACCCAGAGAGTGGTGAACCTGTGGAATTCTCTACCACAGAAAGTAGTTGAGGCCAATTCACTAAATATATTCAAAAGGGAGTTAGATGAAGTCCTTACTACTCGGGGGATCAAGGGTTATGGCGAGAAAGCAGGAAGGGGGTACTGAAGTTTCATGTTCAGCCATGAACTCATTGAATGGCGGTGCAGGCTAGAAGGGCTGAATGGCCTGCTCCTGCACCTATTTTCTATGTCTATGTTTCTATGTTTGCGAATAGCTCCTCTGGTGTTTCTAGAAAAATCATAAAAGGTCCTTTTTCAGAATTAGTTTATGATATAGCAAGAAATAGCAGAGGAAATCTTCACGTTTGCAATGTTGCTATACAAAACTATTGGAGGAATGCTTACTCCAGGACCAGTTTAGTTCTGAACGATTTAGAGCTGACCTTATCTTACAAAACCACATTGCTGATGTGTGCACATATTTGGAATTTTTGAGTTCAGGTCACTTTGATGCCCAACAAAAACAAAAAGGGTAACAAGCAAGTAGAGGGAGAAAACATCACTTCGAATCTGCACACGCTCATTTTTTTTTTCATTCATGTGATGTGGGCGTCGCTGACAAGGTCAGTAGGAACTTCAAGTCTCCCACTATTATGGTCATTGGTAAAGAAAGATTTGCATTTATATAGCACCTTTCATGACATCAGGACGTTCCTAAAGCACTTTACAGCAAATTAAATAATTTTGAAGCGTAGTTAATGTTGTAATGTAACCTGTTCAACCTTCATCGCCTCCAGGCCAAATTAAGACCGTCCCATCCTCTGTCGTTGAACTACAGTACGCGGACGTTGCTTGCATCTGCGCACATTCAGAGGCTGAACTCCAACTCATCGTCAACATCTTCACCAAGGCGTACGAAAGCACGGGCCTTACACTAAACACCCGTAAGACAAAGGTCCTCCATCAACCTGACCCCACCACACAACACTGCCCCCAGTCATCAAGATCCACGGCATGGCCATGGACAACGGCAAGGGCAGACATCGATGATGAGGTTCAACACCGCCTCCAGTGCACCAGCACAGCCTTCGGCCGCCTGAGGAAGAGAGTGTTCGAAGATCAGGCCCTCAAATCTGGCACCAAGCTTATGGTCTACAGGGCTATCGTGATACCCGCCCTCCTGTATGGCTCAGAGACATGGACCATATACAGTTGACACCTCAAATCGTTGGAGAAATACCACCAATGATGTCTCCGCAAGATCCTTCAAATCCCCTTGAAGAACAGACGCACCAACGTTAGTGTCCTCGATCAGGCCAACATTCCCAGCATCGAAGCATTGACCACACTCATCCAGCTCAGCCTGAGTTGCTCCTGTTTTTTTTGGAGCAACTGGTTTAGAATGGAGTATCCTAGAAATTGCAATTCTTGGCATTCAGTTCAAGTCAGTTAGAACAGTTTCACTTTGGAAAATAATTTTTTTTTCAAAAGGCCACTTACACCTGTTTTGAAAGTTTAGGCAGTGAAAACATACTCCAATCTAACTTAGAATGGAGTAAGTGAAGATTTTTGTATGCTTAGAAAAACCTTGCCTACACTTTACAAATTAGGCGTAGGTTACAAATTAGGCGTAGGGAACGAGGTGGCGGGGGGGGGGAGGGTGGTGAAGGGAAGTAATTAAATTCTACAATCATTCAACAGTCATACTTATACAAATAAAGATCCAACCTTAATAAAAATTATAAACAAAACAAAGATTAAATATTCCATGTTCCTACCTGTGTGAAGCAGTAGCAGCCTTCGAGCTGCGGTGCTTCAGGCAAGCCTTCCTTCCATCAGTGGCTGGATGGCAGCCGAAGAATCAACAAGCAGCTTTCGAGCTGAGGGGGACTGAGGCCATTCGGCCACGCGATAGGGGCGGCGTCAGTGGCTGGACAGCAGCCGAGGAAACATCAAGCAGCTTTCGAGCTGAGGGGGACTGAGGCCATTCAGCCAGGGACAGGGAGAGGCAACCAGATAGACACTTTTAAACTTAAATTTGCAGAATGGGTGCTGTATTCTCAACACCACGTATTATGCAATGGTTCGCCATCAATTGACTGCATAGGAGAGAATTGATTAGAGCTCACCGCACCAGGAACGTCATAGCCTGTAGGTTGATAGGCAGGAGACCTTACCCAAGTCGACAATATCGAGCCAGGCACTCGTACCTGGACATGAGCGAGGCTGATTGTGTCAAAAGGTTGCGTTTCCGCAGAGAAGTTGTCGCTGAGATCTGTGATATGCTGAGAGCAGATGTGCAGCCCAGAAGCAGAACACCAACTGCCCTGTCTGTTGCAGTGAAGGTAACAGCTGCACTTTCTTTCTATGCCTCGGGATCGTTTCAGGCTACAACTGGAGATATGTGTGCCATCTCTCAACGTGCAATACATGCCTGCATTTACCAGGTCATGGCTGCACTGTATGCGCGAAGGAATGACTTCATCAATTTCCCAATGACCGCACAAGCGATCCATGAGAGGGCTGTGGGCTTCTTCAGGATTGCTGGCTTCCGAAAGGTAGAGGGCTGCATTGATTGTACCCACATAGCCTTGCGATCACCTGTGGAGAATTCTGAGCCAAACCGGAATAGGAAAGGTTTCCACTCTATCAATGTGCAGCTCCTGTGTGACGACAAGCAGCGCATCATGTCAGTCGATGCGAGATACCCTGGCAGCACCCATGATGCGTTCATCCCACGCGACAGCGTTATATCTGCATGTTTGAGCAGCAGCCAGAAGGGCAGAGCTGGCTACTGGGAGACAAAGAGTATGACCTGACCACCTGACTCATGACGCCCCTACGCGTGACACAGACAAAAGCTGACCGCCAATACAACATGGCGCACATTGCGACATGCAGCATCATTGAGAGGACCATTGGCATATTGAAACAGCGATTCCTTTGCCTGGACCATTCTGGAGGACACTTGCTATACTCTCCTCAGATTGTCAGTCACTTCACTGTTGTGTGCTGCATGCTTCATAACTTGGCCATCATGAGGCAGCAGGAGCTGGTAGTGGAACCAGAAGACCGACGTGAGGGTCCAGTGCATGATGATAGATTATGGAACAGCAGGATGTGGATGATGACGACGATCAGGAAAGCATGCAAGTGCCTGATGCCAGAACACGAGGTCGGAGGAGGGCTGTCCATCGTGCTCCTTTAACGATTGCTCGAGCCTTGCGCCAGCAGCTCATCCGTGAACGCTTCAACTACTGATGCCTGAGGGCTCTGCGACCACTGTTGCGCATGGACATGTTTATTCTTTGCAGTTGTTCCTACGTTGTGTTGTGTTAATGGAACATGAAACAGTTTTAATGAAAAAATATTTTATTGAAAAGTTAATGTCACTGTAATAAATTATTTGTTGTATCAAACTTTACTTTTTAATATGACTCTTGAAGATCACTTAAAGACTTTAAGATCACTTATAAACTTGTAAATTTACAAAAGTTACAAAACAATCTCAATGTGAAAAATCTTACACTCTTAAGATCACTTAAACTTCAAGATCACTTTTTAGATGCAAAATTAAATAAATTACAGAATGTGAGAGCATTTACACTATAAGATCACTTAAAAACCCAAAGATCACTTATAAGTTGTAAAGTTACAAAACCTTAAGAACAATTTCAATGTGAAAAATGCTACTACAGCTACATCAAGACCAAAAAACTAAAGTAGCAAAGAAAGGCTGCAACCATGTCTCATCCACATCTCAGTGAATGTTCACTTCTTCATGGGGGTGTCATTTGATTGGCAGGGCTGTGTGCCCTTATTGCAGCAGCTACCTCTATGACTGCCTGTGCCGACACTTGCATGCCCTCCCTGACGGCCTGTGCCGTCGATTGCACTCCCTCGGACATTTCCCTCCCTAAGTTCCCGTGTCATTACTGCTATTTCTCCCGTCAGGACCGTCACCTCTTCACCCACTGCACTGACGCTACCGATGAGTGATCGGGTAAGCTCATTGATCTCCACACCCAATGCCACAACCTGAGCCGCATCTGTTGCATGCTGCATCTCAGGAGAGCGTGTCTCCAATCTCCTTCTCCTCTGCCTGGGTCTGCCTCGTGACACCACTACACTGGGAGGCGCGGGCACCGACGCTGGGACACTCGGTGTTGCAAGCGGCACCACTACACAGGGAGGTGCGGGCTGGGACAGTGGGACGCTCTGTGTTCCAGATGGCAGTACTAGAGAGAGAGGCTCGGGCTGGGATGGCGGGATGCTCTGTGTTCCAGACGGCAGTACTAGAGAGCAAGGCATGGGCTGGGAAGATGGGGCGCTCGGTGTTCCAGACGAAAACACTCGAGTGCGAGCCGTGGACTGGGATGGTGGGTGAATGGGTGTAAACTGCTCCATGATACCATGAGCAGCACTGGGACCCGCAAAGTCGGAATCAAAACCATAGAAGGTGGAACCAGAACCTATAAGAGTGGGAGGCGCAGGCTTGGACGGTAGTGCACTGACTGTAGACTGCTGCATTACACCAGCAGCATCACTGGGAACCGCAACATCGGAATCCAAACCATGGAAGGTAGAACCAAAACCTATGCTAGGGGTTGAAACTCTGATGCCCCTTGATGGGGGCTCATAAACATTAATTTGGAAGCAATCCCCTGCAGACATTTCAGTCATCGCTGCCATCATCCAGTCTGGTTCATCAGCAGCTGGTTGTACTGGTTCTTGTTCTGTATCTTCAGGATCCTCAGGGTTGGCAGCAGCAGCATCATAATCATCATCAACATCATCATCATCATGTTCTGCAAAATACATCAGAACAGTCAAATGCTTAACAGCAAGGGAGGGGGCCGGATGGGTGGCATGAGTACTCTCGCACGTAGCAGGCCAGGCAGCAGGTTGATTTGAAGGGCCACGATGCATTTTCAGGACTTACCCTCTTCCTTGCGTGCGGGCCCAGCTTGTGCTGTACTGATTGCTTTTCTCCATGTCCGACTCATCATAGCAGCTTACCCTTTGTTCCAAGGGTGTCAGTGGATGCAGATTGGGCACGCCTCCTCCTGTACGAGTTGCCTCCCTTTTGTTGTGGGCCAATTTCTTCTGCAAAGAGCAAAATATAATTTTTTACAGAGTGCGTCGTTCTGCAAGGTGGGACATATAGATAGTCACGTTACAATTACGACTACATTAAAAATGGAAAATATTACTTACACCAACTACTTGACCCAGGTCGTGCCATTTCTTTTTACACTGGCTTCCAGATCTAATGGTATGCACCACTGCGCAGTAATCTTCTGCAACTTCCAGCGTTTCTTCATTTCTTTTGGTGGCACTTTTATGCGACCTCTATTGCTGGTATCTAGCTCCTGCCATCTCTGCTCAAAGACGTTGACTAATATCTCCACTTCCTCATGCAAGAAATTCTTTGTTCTTGGTGGACATTGTTCCATTGTAAAGTTGAATTGACACTCTTATTTTTCAAAACATACAGTCCTTAATTTGCATGCACCAATGCAGCACCTGTTCTGCAAGTTTAGCAGCGAAAAACTGCACTCACTGATTTCAGCAGGTGATTTATTCAACAGTGTTGCTAAAAGCACTCCTTCAGGCACAAAAAAATCACTAAAATTAAATCACAAGCCTTTCCAGGGGCCCATGAGACAAATCTTCACTTTTCCTCTGGTCCCTTTAAAAATGGCTGAGTGCCAATGTGTATGTGCCACTGCGCGTGCGCGCATGCTCCAACGCGCATGCACAGGGTTGCCGGCACAACGTTGCCTTATTTAAATTAACCCCGCCCCCCACTACTTGTAGAATCGGCGCGAGTCTCTTGCTCCGCCCCCCACTGTTCTGTGCTGCGCTACGCCAAGCTGCTGAAGACCTGCAGGGAGTCGGAGAACATGCAAGTATTTTTTCGGCGCACTTTCGAGCACGAAAAATAGGGGTCCAGGTTGGGGCTGCGCCGTTCTAGGCGCGGCCCGAAACTTGTGCCCTATGTTTCTATGTTTCCCAGAACATTCTTCTGTTCATTTTCCCTCTTCCTTCGTTCTTCCATTGGCAGCACAACCTTCAGCTGCCTGGGCCCTACACTCTGCAAATCCTTCCCTGAACCTCTCCGCCTACTTTTCTTCCTTTGAAAGCCTTCTCAAAACCCATCTCTTTGACCAACCACTCCTTCTTCACCCTCTTCACCTCTCCTTTCTGGGCTCAGTGTCTGTTGTCCTCAGTGCCTGTCGACTTCACACTCTAAGCTTAAATATTACAATTGCCGATGTTAGTGAACAAGTGCTTGACCTGTTCTCATGACGTTCCTTTGCTTGCTCCTTTAGTGGTGGCATTAACATGGTTAAACCCATTAATGCCGAATTAGAATAACAGACAGAGGAATATCATAGGAGAGCATTAAGCATTCATCCATGAATATTGGCAACAGTAATTTCTAAGCTTCCCTGAACACTAGATTACTTGGAATAACAAGCACTCCTTGCACAATTTGGTGAGACAATAAACATAAATGTTTCTGACAAATGACATTCTGTCATCTTCAAGCTTGCTGAAAATGCCTTTTGGTACTGTATGATTTATTTCAAAGGCATTTATTTATAATTACTATACAGAATAATTGTGAATTTAATTGACTTGTTGCCTATAACAGTTAGACCAGATCTCCACGAGCTGCAGCTATTACTGTGCTGTGTAATAGCTCATTCTCCATGCACTCTGCCGTTGGCATGTGGAGAACAAGGCAAATATTTAATCAGCGCCATCAGCCTGCAAGGTTATTACTCGTACTGAGCTAGTGTTCAGTCAAAAAGTTTTGATTTTAAATGGTAAGAACTAAATTCCAAGTTTGTACAGAGATTTCCTTTCATTATTCCTGCATTCCAAATATTTGTAAAAGCGCACGTGTATAGGAACAGGAGTGCACATGCCTGAACATCAATTAACTACATGACGGACATTCAAATGCAGGTTTGATCCACTCAGGCCAATCTTCTTCTTCTTAGGCAAGTCATCCCCGGGGTCGAGGATGACTTGCTTCCACACTAATATGAGTTCTAAGTTGACTGATGAGACCAATGTGGGATCTACAATCTCTGTCACAGGTGGGGCAGACAGTGGTTGGAGGGACGGGTGGGTGGGGTGCTTGGGTTACCGTATGCTGTTTGTACTTGGCTTCCGTGTGCTCCCAACGAAGAGACTCGAAGTGTTCGGCACCTTCCGGATGCTTCTCCTCCAGTTTGAGCGGTCTTGGGCCAGGGATTCCCAAGAGTCGGTGGGGATGTTATATTTTTTCAAGGAGGCTTTGAGGGTGTTCTTGAAGCATCCTGATCACAGCACCGTTTGCTGAGAAGAATTACTGACCAGAGGACTCAGCAGTAGCTGAAAGAAAAACATTTGGTGAACGGGGTGGGAGGGGGGATGATACACGGGCTAAAAGGGTTAAATTATGAGGACAGGTTGCATAGACTAGGCTTATGTTCCATTGAGTATAGAAGGGGCAATCTAATTGAAGCCCTTTATGATGATTCAAGGATTTGAAAGCATAGATCGAGAGAAACTATTTCCTTTGGTGGGAGGAGTCCAGAACAAAAGTTCCTAACCTTAAAATTAGAGCTAGGCGTTCAGGGGTGATGTCAGGAAGCACTTCTTCATAAAAGGGCAGTGGAAATCTGGAACTCTCTCCCTCAAAAAGCTATTGAGGCTGGGGATCAATTGAAAATGTCAAAACTGACATTGGTAGATTTTTGTTAAGCAAAGGTATTGAGGGTTATGGAACCAAGGCGGTAAGATGGAGTTAACAAACAGATCAGCCATGATCTAATTGAATGGCGGAACAGGTTTGAGAGGCTGAACGGCCTACCAGTTCCCAGTTGCTGCTGTACCCTGCCCAGCAGCTGTCTCAGAGCAGCACTGGCTAAGGCCTTGGCGAAAATCACTAAGCTGCAGTCAAGACCTGGGCTACAGGGACCAAGGAGAACTTAGAGTCAGTGGAGCGATTTTGTTGCCATTTTAAAATAATGCACATGAATTTATTCACATAAACTAAACTCATATTTTACAACAATAAATGTGGCCTGTTTTCCCGATAGTTTGCAATCCTAATTCCAGTTGAAAAAGAAGCAGTCATCTAATCCAGGTGTCATTGGGCTCCTAGCACCAAAGGACAAAATAACCCATCTGCAGCAGTAACGTTAGTTTAACAGCTAACTATCATCTCAAGGATTATCCTGGTAACGACCATGAAGCAGCCAATCTAATCTCCAACCTTCTTGGCCTCAATTGATTGAAAGTAAAGAGATGTTCAATCATTGAGTATATTCAAGAGAGAGATCAATAGAATTTTGGACACTAAGGGAACCAAGGGAATCTGGGGATCGGGCGGGAAGGTGGAGTTGAGGTCGAAGATCAGCCATGATCTTATTGAATAGCGCAGCATGCTCGAAGGGCCAAATGGCCTACTCCTGCTCCTATTTCTTATGTTCTTAATTTTGCAGTGGTAATCCCACCTCCAAAATGGAAGCTCGTTAACTGTGAAAACTAAAAATAGGATTTAATATTTTTGATGGGAAATAACAAAAATTGCATTTATATAACATGTTTAAAGTTGTAAAACGTTCAAAGGCACTTCAGAGGAGCGTATCAAACAGAATTTGACACTGCCACAAAAGGAGATATTAAGACAGGTGACTAAAATCTTGGTCAAAAAGCAGGATTTAAGGAGTGTCTTAAAGAGGGAGAGAGAAGTAGAGAGTTTGAGCGCATAGGTTGAGGGAGGGAGTTCCAAAGCTTAGGGCCTAGATGCACGCGAGGCCAGATTTGGAGGAATGCAGAAATCGCGAAGTGTTGTAGGGATGGAGGAGACGACAGAGATAGGGAGGGGTGAGGCCATGGGGGAATTTAAACGCAAGGGTGAGAATTTTAAATATGCGGTGTTGCTGGAATAGGTAATAAAAATATTAGAATCAATATTATCAGTTATGAAACAGTCACCATAAAGTTAAAATAACATTTGAATAGAGTGAATGGGGAAGAAGAAAAATGGATGCAAAAAAGGTAGGATACAGAAATCAGTTTAAGCGTTTGTTTTTATAGTTTGGAGCTAATATTGGGCCAAAAATCGCGGTCTCTACGGGCACGAACGATGTGCGCATGTGCTCGTAGAGGCCCGGGCAAGTGCCAGCTCTCAGCGCACGATGCACACGTGCCAAAATATCAAGGTTTGTTTTGACAGTTCCAATGCATCCCAGAGAGGAGGGACTTCACAGGCTGAGATTTGGGCTATTTATCCAACTCTTGCCCAGCGAATGTCCTTCAAATTCTATGCCTGGTAAAAGCAGGTGTAAGTCCTACTTTTACCAGCATAACAGTTTTAAAAGATAGAAATATAAAATGTCATCAATAATTTTTATGTTAAAAACCCTGTCCATTAAGGTGTTATTTTTACCCCGATCAAAATATTTAGGGCTAGAACCTCCACTTTTGTGCTTATCGCCCCAAAATGGGTGTTATTTCCGGCGTGGGTGGTAAAAAAGGGTTTTCAGATCGCCAGCTTCTCGCCCATTCTCAAAACACCTAGTTTATATTTTTGAAAATGGGCGTTACCGCGAGCGATATCAAATGGGCGGTAGTGTCAAATTTTTTTGACCTTCTGCCGTAAAGTGTGGCCGTTCTTAGGAACGGCATGGCAACGCTCAATTCCTGCGATTCTGGAGGTCAAGGGTCATCATGACATGCGCAGAAGAGGAGACAGAGAGAGAGCGAGTTCAGAGGGACTGAGGGCGTGTCTGGGTGTGGTGTGGCTGCTTTAGGAGGAAGGAGGGAGACTTTAGAGCTTCACAGCAAGTAGGCAAACAAAAAGTAGCTGTTACCAGCCACATATTTGAATGAATTTGCCCTATAATGGAGAGAGAGGAGGAGGCATGCTGTGGAGACTGAGGCTGGAGAGAGCAGTAGGTGGGAGAGGAGCACAGTGGAAACTGCAAAAGAGCCAAAAGGTTCTCGGACAAGACAAATACCTCCCTCCTGCAGCAGGTCGAGTCACGCTGGGGTGATTTGACACAGGGAGGGCGTGGGAAGCCCACCCCAAAGGCCAATGAGAGGATATGGACCGAGATAGCAGAGGTGGTCTCGTTGGCGATCAACGAAGTGTGTGAGGGCAACCAATACCACAAATGATGGAACGACCTTGTGAGATCCGCAAGAGTAAGTATTACATTATTACATTGATTTACATGTACTTATGTATATATATAATTTGATTTGTAACAGTCATAACTCCGAGATGCGGAGGAACTTCTTCACCCAGAGAGTGGTGAACCTGTGGAATTCTCTACCACAGAAAGTTGTTGAGGCCAATTCACAAAATATATTCAAAAAGGAGTTAGATGAGGTCCTTACTACTAGGGGGATCAAGGGGTATGGCGAGAAACAGGAATGGGGTACTGAAGTTGAATGTTCAGCCATGAACTTATTGAATGGCGGTGCAGGCTAGAAGGGCCGAATGGCCTACTCCTGCACCTATTTTCTATGTTTCTATGTTTCTAAGAACATAAGAACATAAGAAATAGGAACAGGAGTAGGCTATACGGCCCCTCGAGCCTGCTCCGCCATTCAATAAAATCATAGCTGATCTGATCATGGACTCAGTTCCACTTCCCCGCCCGTTCCCCATAACCCCTTATCCTCCCTTTATCATTTAAGAAGCTGTCTATTTCTGTCTTAAATTTATTCAATGTCCCAGCTTCCACAGCTCTCTGAGGCAACGAATTCCACAGATTTACAAACCTCTGAGAGAAGAAATTCCTCCTCATCTCTGTTTTAAATGGGCGACCCCTTATTCTAAGATTATGCCCTCTAGTTCTAGTCTCTCCCATCATTGAAACATCCTCTCTGCATCCACCTTGTCAAGCCCCCTCATAATCTTATACGTTTTGATAAGATCACCCCTCATTCCTCTGAATTCCAATGAGTAGAGGCCCAACCTACTCAACCTTTCCTCATAAGTCAACCCCTTCATCCCCGGAATCAACCTAGTGAACCATCTCTGAACTGCCTCGAAAGTAAGCATATCCTTTTGTAAATATGGAAACCTAAACTGGACGCAGTATTCCAGGTTGGTGTCACCAATATCTTGTATAACTGTAGCAAGGCTTCCCTGCTTTTATGCTCCATCCCCTTTGCAATAAAGACCAAGATACCATTGGACTTCCTGATAACTTGCTGTACCCGCATACTATCCTTTTGTGTTTCATGCACAAATACCCCCAGGTCCCTCTTTACTGTGGCACTTTGCAATCTTTCTCCATTTAAATAATAACTTGCTCTTTGATTTTTTTCTGCCAAAGTGCATGACCTCACACTTTCCATCATTAAACTCCATTTGCCAAATTTTTGCCCACTCACTTAGCCTGTCTATGTCATGAGTGACTATCAGCAGATTTGAGGTCTTGCACTTTTACCGGGAATGTGTTACTCAAAGCCTGCGGTCAAGGTGTACGACTTTAGGTAAAGAATGATAATAATCATAAAAATCATGATTGCATCTGTTGGTTATGTGTTGTATCAGCGTCTATGCCATGTCGTCCTGTCACCTTTTACAGAAGAAGCTATCGCCGATGAGGTCCATGCAGAGGCGAACGGGTGGGGGGGCCATTAGTCCCCAGCAACATCACAGAGGTGGAGGAGTGAGTGCTAGCACTCGTGGGGAAGCACTCCCGGACAGCCACGGATGCATCTGCAGACCCTGAAGTGATGCCACGTGAGTAAAGCTTACACCACTGCGTGATGTAAAGTGAATAGATGCCACACCAACTCATATCCGAACAATCATATATGGTCGATTTCTAAAAGTGTCATAGAAATAATGCTGGCCTAATGAAAATCATTGCAATGGACAATGTGTTGATAGTCATGAAATGTGATGTCTGCGATGATTTTGAGAGCGGTGGTGCTTTTGTCATACATATGCTGTGTGTAGCGCTGGATTCACCTTGTCACCCTACCACCCCCTTCTCCTCTAACAACCTCATTTGTGTCTCACAGCTCAGCCAGCAGCGCGGCCCCAGAAAAGGCCACAGAGGCCAGAAGGTGGGGGCGCGGGGCAGGAGTCGGCAGATGATCCTACTACATCTGGTGCTGAGGAGCTCCAATTGTCACCCATCAATCTGCTGGGTCTGTTCTCGACAATGAGAGTGCGGACTTCGAAGAATCTGCATCGCCACGCTCCAGAACCCATTCCACCCCAAGGCCATCTATTGGTCCTCCGGTCATTCCCGCTTCCACTCTGGAGGTGTCGGCCCCAAGCACCTCTCCACAGGGAACTCCATTTGTCCCTAGGACGGCGCCGACCCCTCGGAGGCCTCGTGGACGTGGCAGATCTGTTCCACGAATGCGACATGACAGCGGAGAGATGGTACAGTTGTCCACGAGGACAGTAGACATTGGTGACCAGCTCATCAAAGCTTTAGGGTGCAAATCCCAACACCTGGCCACCACGACTGAGTACATTCCATGCATGGCGGAGTCCCTGGATGCGATAGCCAGGAATACTGCTGCCACAGGCCTCCTAGCGGTTCCAGAGCGTGGCACTCCACCCCTAGGTACTGCACCACCACTGCAAATGACAGATGAAAACAAGGACCAAGATTACTGCTTCTGCATCAGAGAATGTTTCCCCCTCAGCACCCCCCCGCTCCCATACCCGTGCAACCACCGCACTGTCTCAGATACCTTCATCCCCCTGCCCCAATGAGGCTGTGGAGCGAAGAGGGGAAGGGGTAGAGGTGGGGAGAAGAAGGAGAGGGGGGAAGGAAAGTGAGGTGCATATGCACAGGTGATGGCTGTGTTATATCTCCATCTGGGTGTATGCAATTTGTTGCAATGTATGGGAGCTGGGGATCATGCTCCTGCTTTGCCTTTGTATTCTGTGTTGCTGGACATGTTGAACATATGATTTATGTCAATGGTGTAAAAAGTGGGGTGTGGGTGGGGGTTGGGTGTTATTGGCTGTGATACTTATGATTTCAGACCAATGTTGGTATTAAACTTTTGTTATTGAACATAACCTTGTTGCGCACTGTCTCAGATAGCTGAACCATTACACACTGGTGATTCCTTACCATGAAAGGGTTAAATACAACTTAACATCAATCAACGTAAACGTTAACTGGCACCAAGGTGATGAGCACCATTGATGTCTGAGCTGCACACACCCAGGAGTGTGTCAGCGTTGTCACTCACATTAGCGCTCTTTTAGTTAAATCTTTCCGATATCAGCTCCTCACGTAAGAGTGGGATTTAACAAATGCCACCCACACCGCTGGCATTCATTCTGGTTCGTTCCACTTTTTGTGGGCGGTTTTTTGAGCGAGCAATATTGTGGGCGATATGTGTGCGAGGTGGTGAAATTGAAGATGGGCGATTTCCATGGCTGCTAGTTTGGGTGAATATGCTCTTTACGACAAAAAGCAATGGGCGGGTGTTAATATTGAATCTCAGTGTTAATTCCTTGCGGAAAGTAACACTGGGTGATATTATGGGCGTTAATGTTGCCCATTTTGCTGATGCCGCCCAAAAAAAGTGGGCAGGCGATAATATTTTTTCTCGACGTTAAGCCCATTGGGAAAATAATGCTCGGCGATACGTCTCTTAAAAAGCCCATCAGTTTCCATTTTGTGCCAGAATGGGCGATATGTGGGTGTTATACGCCATTTCAGTTGTAAAATGGGCGGTAAGTGGACGTTAAGCATGCAAAAAAAGTTCTAGCCCTTAAAACATTTCAAAAAAATTATTTTTTGTCTAAAAGATTTAATTAAATTAAATTTCAATTAATTTTAAATATGTGAAGTGTTTTTCTTATTTATTTTAAATGCGTGTGTGTTTTTCGGTTTATCCCCATTCATAGAAATGGTGATCGAACTCACCATTACTGTGAATGGGAATACGCCATGTTCATTGGTTGGTTGGTCCGGTCCACATGATCCCAGGATGCACATAAACTCCTGGATTAAGTGAGCCTCTGCCTTAGGTTGCGCATGGAGGCCTCGTAGCATGTGTACATTCCTCCGGGACCACCGGGTACATTCGTAAATATTTTTGTAGTCGGAGGCATCTGCCTGCGGGAAGCCTCCGACCGCAATTACAGGGCCAATATTATGATACAGTCATTCCTGACATTCAAGCAACTTTGATATTGTAGTACTGTGGTGACTCCTTTGATGGTTGGATAATTAAGTGTTTTATTCAACAGCATACGTGTGCTGAACACGTTTCAAGAAATGGTTGCCCCAAAGGGATTTTCATTTACTCCAGACCTAGCCACAATTACTAATCATTTAATTAACAGTCTTTACAGTCAAAGTAATTCATTGTCGGATAGATTTTTATTTTTTTTTGCCAAATCAAACATTAATAACTCTTTTATTGTTTATTTCAACAACTGCCAATCAAACTGATGTCCGAGAATTGCTTTGTTGCAGCCAATTATAGTCGATGATTTAAAAAAATTAGTTCCTGAGAGATCGGCATTGCTGGCAAGGCCAGCCTTTATTACCCATCCTTAAAAGTCCCTGAGAAGGTGGTGGTGAGCCACATTCTTCACGCGCTGCATGTGGTGAAGGGGTTCCTCCCACAGAGCTGTTAGGGAGGGAGTTCTCGGATTTTGACCCAGCGACAATGAAGCAACGGCGGTATATTTCCAAGTCAGGATGGTGTGTGACTTGGAGGGGAACTTGCAGGTGATGGTGCTCCCATGTGCCTGCTGCCCTTGTCCTTCCAGGTGGTAGAGGTCACGGGTTTGGGAGGTGCTGCCGAAGAAGCCTTGGTGAGTTGCTACAATGCATCTTGTAGATGGTACACACTGCAGCCATGGTGTGCCGTTGGTTGAGGAAGTGAATGTTTAAGGTAGTGGATGGGGTGCCAATCAAGCGGGCTGCTTTGTCCTGGATGGTGTCGAGCTTCTTGAGTGTTGTTGGAGCTGCACTCATCTAGTCAAGTGGAGCTTATTCCTTCACTCTCGTGATGTTCCATGTAGGTGGTCGAAAGGCTTTTGGGAGTCTGGAGTCACTCAGCACAGAATACCCAGTGTCTGACTTGCTCTTGTGGTCACAGTATTTATGTGGCTGGTCCAATTAAGTTTCTAGAGTGTGGCACGATTATTACATGCCACTTATCATGGACACTGTCTGAGTCTTGTTGTATGTGGGCATGGACCGCTTCATTATCTGAGGAATTGCGAATGGAACTGAACACTGTGCAGTCATCAACGAACATCCTCACTTCTGATCTTATGATGGATGGAAGGTCATTGATGTAGCAGCTGAAGATGGTTAGGCCTAGGACACTACCCTGAGGAACTCCTGCAGCAATGTCCTGGGGCTGTGATGATTGACCTCCAACAACCACAACCATCTTCCTTTGAGAGTTTTCCCCCTGATTTCCATTGAATTCAGTTTTACTAGGGCTCCTGATGCCACACTTGATCAAATGCTGCCTAGACATTAAGGGCAGACACTCTCATCTCACCTCTGGAGTTCAGCTCTTCTGTCCATGTTTGGACCAAGGCTATAATGAGGTCTGGAACCAAGTGGTCTTGGCAGAACCCAAATTGTGCATCGGTTAGCAGGTTATTGATGAGTAAGTGCCGCTTGATAGCACTGTCGATGACACCTTCCATCAATTTGCTAATGATTTAGAGTAGGCTGACGGAGCGGTAATTGGCTGGATTGGATTTATCCTACTTTTTGTGGACAGGACATGCAGATGACAGAAAAACAACTAGCGAAACACAATACACCTGTAATAATGCTCCTTTGCCACTTCTCAAGTAGCTAATGAGCTACTTAATCAGTAAAAATGCTGAAAATCTTGATCATCGAGCTTCGCAGAGTGCACTGGTTTCTTCAGTAATGGTTCAATGAGAAAGTTGAAATCCCCTTTCACTAATGCCATTGTTAATTGCAACATGGAACAAGAGGAAGAGATTTTCAAGTTCAGGAGGGCACACACCTACAAGCAATACTCTGTATTTGCATACTTTGATTTACAGCTCCCACAGCTTTTCCTTGCAAGTGCTACCCTCCACTCAATCGGCACAATTTCCATTTCCTAGGATTTCTGGAAAATTCTGCTTGATGTCTCCACTATCACCTCCCCATATTCCCTTAGCCTTCTGAGATACCTATCATCTAGGCCATGGGACAATTCTCTTCTGATACTGCGGGTCTCAATCTATCTTCTGAGTTCCCATGAGACTTAGTGTCAGTTGTGGCTCAGTGGGTCGCACACTCGCCTCTGAATCAGACAGTTGTGGGTTTAAGTCCCACTCCAGGAACTTGAGCATGTGATTCTAGGCTGAGGGAGTGCAGTGCTGAGGAAATGCTGCAGTGGTCGGAGATGCCGTCTTTCAGATGAGACGTTAAACCGAGGTCCCATCTGTTCTCTCAAGTGGATGTAAAAGATCCCATGGCATTATTTCGAAGAAGAGCAGGGGAGTTATCTTCGGTGTCCTGGCCAATATCTATCCCTCAATCAACATAACAAAAAACACAGATTACCTGGTCATTATCGCATTGCTGTTTGTGGGAGCTTGCTGTGCGCAAATTGGCTGCTGCGTTTCCCACATTACATCGAAACATAAAAATCTACAGTGCAGAAGGAGGCCATTTCGACCAATCATGTCCGCGCCGGCCAACAAAGAGCCACACGGCCCTCGGTCGTCAGCCCTGAAGGTTACATATAAATCTATGAACAATGAACAATGGCGGAAATTACAACAGTGACTATACTCCAAAAGTACTTCATTGGCTGTAAAGTGCTTTGAGATGTCTGGTAGTTGTGAAAGGCGCTATATAAATGCAAGTCTTTCTTTCTTTTTTTTACAAGATCTTATTTGGCTGTGTCTACAGTGGACTTCTGGTAGAACTTCTAATTGGTATCCTGGGTATGGTGATTGGGATGCCATTGTGGCTGGAAGAAGAGGGAGATGAGGAGCAGACAAGTATCCACAGATCTGCATCTAGAGGAAGACCAGGCAGAGGAGGAAAGCTTGCAGGAGGCCTGACCCCCACTTCATATGTGCAATACAGAGAAAGTCCATACTCCAAACCATTGTTGACACCTTCACTGAAGCGTACGAGAGTCTGGGCCTCACATTAAATATCAGTAAGACAAGGATCCTCTACTAACCTGCCTCACCTGCTATCCAGTTATCACGATCGACGATGAGACCTTGGACAGCGTGGACCACTTCCCATACCTTGGGAGCCTACTATCAACAAAGGCAGACATCGATGACAAAGTCTAACACCACCTTCAGTGTGGGTGCAGCCTTTGGCCACCTGAGGAAAAGAGTGTTCGAAGATGACCATCTCAAACCCGGCACCAAGCTCATGGTCTACAAAACAGTAGTGATACCCACCCTCCTATATGGTAGGTACAGTAGGCACTTCAAAGCACTGGAGAAGTATCACCAATGCTGCTTCCACAAAATCCTACAAATTCATTGGCAGGATAGGCACACCAACATCAGCATTCTTACTCAGGCCAACATCCCCAGCATCAAGGCATTGACCATACTCGATCAGCTCTGGTGGGCAGGCCTCATTGTCCGCATGCCCGATGCTAGACTCCTGAAACAAGCGCTCTACTCTGAGCTACGTCACAGCAGGCGAACCCCAGGAGGGCAGAGAAAATGCTTCAAGGACACCCTCAAAGCCTCCTTGAAAAAATACAACATCCTCGTCGACTTTTGGGGATCACTGGCCCAAGACTGCTCAAAGTGGAGGAGGAGTATCCGAAAAGGCACTAAACACTTCGAGTCGCTTCGCCGGGAGTACGCGGAAGCCAAGTACAAAAAGCAGAAGGAGCATACGACAAACCAAGCACCCCATTCACCCGTCCCTCCAACCACTGTCTGCCCCACCTGGGACAGAGACTGTAGATCCCGCATTGGTCTCATCAGTCACCTTAGAACTCATCTTAGTGTGGAAGCAAGTCATCCTCAACTCTGCGGGACTGCCTAAGAAAGAAGGTTAGGGAGGCCATTACAGAGCTATCTCACCAACTGCAGCCTTGCACCAGCCCAGCGAATAACCATGAAACCCTTACACCTGGTAAAAGCAGGCATAAGGCTTTCTTCTATTAGCATAAGGGTTAAAATAAATGTTAAAATAATTTTTTTAAATGATTTATACATTCACTTTAAAGTTTGTTATTTATGTCCTGTTTAAAAGTGTTTACATTTATTTTTCAAAAATGAAATTTTAATTTTAAATGTTTAATTAAAGGGCATCTTAATTAGTTTTGAACCTGTGATCATTTATTTTTATTTCAGTATTGTGAAATTTTATTTATTAGGTCCCTTGTGGGCGGCAAGCCACCGACTGCAATTTCCAAGCCATTAACTAGATAGTTAACAATCTTCACTTTTCCAAAGATCTTCCCTCCATTGCCTCTAAGCTCATAGTTCCTTAACTCCACACAGCATGTTTCTACCTCCTTCCCAACATACACAAATAAGACTGTCTTGCTGGATAGTTTTTTTTTCCAACCTGCTCCCGTCCCATTGACTAATTTGCTCTGGTAGCAGGTTGTGGGAATTTGTAAAAATGGAGCTGCTCAAATGCTGCACAGAATACAGTGTGCTGCAGAATCCCGTAATTTCCTGCTAGTCAGCTCCATTCATTCTCAATGCTTGGTGGAAATTATGCCAATCAGCACAAATGGTATTTGGTATAAATGCACTGACTTGCAATGTATGAAGTGACACCCAGCACCAGTACACTATTATCCTGATACATGCCATAAAACTTGAGCATATATTTTAAATATAGAATATTTTTTAATAATAAGGAAGTGATTTTAAAAACAGCAATCTTATCTTGGGTTCAGATAACAGATACAAACAATTTCAGCCTTTCTTTGGTGATTTGTGACATCTGAGCTCCATAGATTACAGCTTTCTAATGACTTGGAGCTATCCATTATTCTCTATTTTATCGTCAAATGTAAAGTCATATTATTAATATTGCAAACCTTTTATGCATGCTTCATATTTTCCTTATTTGTTAAAACTTATAGGGTGCTGAGGAGATTTCTTAGAATGGTATCAGGGCTGAAAGACATTAGTTACATGGAGAGATGAGAGAAACTGGGATTGTTCTCCTCAGAGCAGAGAGGGTTAAGGGGAGATTCGACAGAGGTGTACAGAACCTTAAAGAATGTTGATAGATTAAATAAGGAGAAACTATTTTCAGTGGCAAAAGGATCAATAGCCAACAGACTCAGACTTAAGGTAATTGGCAAAATAATCCAAAGCAATTAGTAAAGTAAACATGGGTCCCTTAGAGACAGAGACAGGAGAAATTATAATGGGGAATAAGAAATGGAAGAGAAGTTAAACAAATAAATTCTGTCTTTCTTCACGATAGAAGACACAAAGAACTTATCAGAAATTATGGGGAATTAAGAGTCTAATGAGAGTGAGGAACTTAAAGTAATTAATATTAGTAAAGAAAAATTTCTGCATAATTTAATGGGACTAAAAGCCGGCAAATCCCCTGCACTTGATGGCCTCACCCGAGGGTTTTGAAAGAGGTGACTGCAGAGAAAGTGGATGCATTGGTTTTGATCTTCTAGAATTCCCTAAATTGTAGAACGGTCCCTATGGATTGGAAGGTAGAAAATGTAACCCCTCTGTTCAAGAAAGGAGGGAGAGAGAAAACAGATAACTATAGACCAGTTAGCCTGACATCAGTGCTAGGGAAATGCTCAAAACTATTATTAAGGATGTGGAAAATCACATTATGATTACGCAAAGTCAACATGGTTTTATGAAAGAGAAATCATGTTTAACAAATCTATTAGAGTTTTTTGAGGGTGGAACTAATAGAGTAGATAAGGTGGAACCAGTGGATGTAGATTATTTGGATTTGCAGAAAGCATTCGATAAGGTGCCACACAAGTGGTTGTTACATAAGATTAGGGCTCATAGGATTGGAAGTAATATATTAGCATGGATTGAGGGTTTGTTCATGGACAGAAAATAGAGACTAGGGGCCCAAACTTGGTCAAAGCCAAGACCCGTCCAAGTGCCACCCATAGGACCACTGATGGCCGCCGATAGACTGGGCGGTACTTTTCCAAGAAGATTCCTCTAAAAGAAATGGTAGTACCGCCCAATGGCAAAATAACAGCTTATGTCATCAATCTGGGCGCCAGCGTGAGTGAGCACCCTAACTCAGCAGCAAATGTGATCCTCGCCAAAGTGCCACCAAGGATTGAGTCTGGCCCAGGGAGGGGGGGAAAGATATAAAAATAAAAATCTTAAAGAAAAACACTGGGGCACTTTCAGTGGACCCCATATAGATAAATCACTGGAAAAAAAAATTAAAAGACGATCACTAACCTTTTTTTCCATGTCTTCTTATTTATCGTCAGGGTTACTCCTGCCTCCACGCAGTGGTCCTTCCCCCTGCTACCGCCAACTCCTGCCCGGAGGAATCTCGGCGGGTGGGAGGACACTTATGTGACTTGGCCACCAGCGACCATCAAGGGGCGGTTCCTGGCAGTACTCCCCTCCCGCCGACTGCAGACCTGGAGGAATCTGTCACCGAGGGGAGAGCGGCGAAAAAACTCGGCGGCAGCCGGCGGCAGTGGGTGGTAATGGGCGGTAAGTAATTGAGCAAGAAGGTGGCAGATGGTTCAGAACCATATGAAATCACGATCTCTCATTTACATTCACATAGATGAAGTCCTTACTACTAGGGGGATCAAGGGGTATGGCGAGAAAGCAGGAATGCGGTACTGAAGTTGCATGTTCAGCCATGAACTCATTGAATGGCGATGCAGGCTAGAAGGGCCGAATGGCCTACTCCTGCACCTATTTTCTATGTTTCTATATAATTTCTTTACAGTTTTGGTTTTCATGAATGTAAAACCCTCCTTTGCACATGGGATGGGAATGGCTAGAACTGCACGTGGCCAAACATGCAAGCACAATTGAAAACAGCAGCAATTACACAAGGAACTTCACTTTTAAGATAAGCTGACACTCAATGCTAGATGCAGTAACGTAAAAAATGTAATTGAAATCCATCTTCTAGTCAGTGCCAACGGCTTTCATTATATCAAGCTAATTCTGTATGTCTACTGATCCTGGCTGATCCTGATCCATCTGGATTCTTTATGAAGTTTTGTTTTTAAGAGATGAGATAGGGGCAGTTGTGTGATTAGAAAAGGAGGGAAGTTGAAGGATGCGACAATGACAGATGTGTTTGAGTGCATGTTCGAACAGCAGCATGCGCAAATTACAATTAAGATTTACTAGAATGGTATCAGACTGAGAGGCAATACGTATCAGGAAAGATTGAACAGGCTGGGGCTCTTTTCTTTAGAAAAGAGAAGACTGAGGGGTGACCTCATAGAAGTTTTCAAGATTATTAAAGGGTTTAATAGGGTAGATAAGGAGATGATGTTTCCACTTGTGGCTGAGACCAGAACAAGGGGCCATAAATATAAGATAGTCACGAATAAATCCAATAGGGAATTCAGGAGTAAGCTAAATAATGGGAAGCTAGACAAGCACCTCAGGGAGAAAGGAATAGAAGGATATGTTGATGGGGTTAGATGAAGAGGGGTGGGAGGAGGCTCGTGTAGAGCATAAGTACTGGCATAGACCTGTTGGGACAAATGGCCACTTTCTGTGCTGTAAATTCTTTGTCACTTTGTAAAAGCAGATTTGGGAAAGAGATTCAATAAGGGCTTTGATCCTACCAGATATAACAAAGGATACAATAGTCAACAACTGGCAGGATCCATTACTACAACAACAATTTGCCTGCAATAAAAACAGAAAATGCTGGAAATACTCAGCTGTAAAGGCAGCATCTGTCAGGAGAGAAACGTGTTTAACGTTTCAGGTTGATGGCCTTCTGTCAGAACTGGAAAAAGAGATATTACATGTTTTAAAAGTTAGAGATATTACAGTGACCTTGACTACACTTCCTCCCACCCCACTTCCTGTAAGGACTCTATTCCATTCTCCCAGTTTCTCTGGGCCCAAACTCGGTGGACTTACCACCCACTGCCGCCAGCTGCTGCCGAGTTTATTGGGCGGTCTCCCTTCGATGCCAGTTTCCTCTCGGCCTCCCGTCGGCGGGAGGGGAGGACCGCTGGGAACCGCCCACTGACATCCGCTAGCGCGCAAGACACGTAAGTGTCATCCCGCCCGCTGAGCTGCCAGTTTCTCCGGGCGGGAATCGGCGGCAGCAGGAGGAAGGACCGCTGCATGGAGGCAGGTCTAACCCCAACGTGAAGTATGAAGACCTGCAAAAAAAGGTTCGTAAACTTCTTCTATTTTTTTTACAGTGATTCAGGTGGATGGGTCTCCTGAAGGTTTTCCAGTGTTTTTTTCTTGTGTAAATTTTTATTTTTATGTGTTGTCCCCTCCTTGAGCCCAATTCAATCCGCGGCGGCACTTTGGCGAGGATTGCATTTGCCGCCAAGATTGGGAGCTCTTGCCCACTGCCATCCACATTCAGGGCGTAAGTCATATTTTTGAGGACTTTGGAGGTCTTTGGAGATCTTTTTGAGGAATCTCCCTGCCAAAGTACTGCCAGGTCTCTCTACAGCCCTCTGGGTGGCACTTGGGCGGTCCTTGGCTTTGACCACGTTCAGGCCCTCTCTGTCTCTGTTACATCTGTTCTGACAATGCCACCTTCCATACCAATGCTTCCGATGTGGCTTCCTTTTTCCTCAACCCAGGATTCCCCTCCACTGTGGTTGACATAGCCCTCGACTGTCTCGGTTCCATTTCCCGCACTTCTGCTCTCACCCCTTCCCCACCTTCCCAGAGCCACTATAGGGTTCCCCGTGTACTCACCTTTACCCCACCAGCCTTTACATTCAACAGATCATCCTCCACCATTTCTGCCACCACCAAACACATCTTCCTCTCCCCTCCCTTTTCAGCATTTTGAGGAGACCATATTTCCAGTTGTGACAAAAGGCCATCAACCTGAAATGTTAACTCTGCTTTTCTCTCCACAGATGCTGCCTGAATTGTTTAGTATTTCTTGCATTTCTGTTTATGTTTCAGATTTCCAACACCTGCGATATTTTGCATTTGAAGAATTTGCCTTTAATGTAGAAAAAACATCCCAGGGTGCTCTACGAATAATTATATATTCCATGAAATATGAACTATAATACAAAGTAAATTTTGCACTGCTCGTGGGGAAACACATTCAAAGATGTCAAAGAATCAACATTGCAGTTTATTAAAACAGCTCAACACTGGGATTAGTGTGGGAATATTACATTTACACAATATTCATGGGGCTGATTTTCATCAAGGCCTCCGCTTGCCCAAGTGCCGCCCAAAGTAATGCCGATGGCCGCCGAGGTACCAGTTGGTACTTTGGACAGGATATTCATGGCCAAGTTCCCTCGAAGGTCGGCAGGCGGCAAATGAACAATGTACGCCGGCAATCTGGGCGACAGCAGGCGGGAGGTCTCATTCTCAGCTGCAGAGGCGCTTGCTACCCAAGTGCCGCCGAGGATGGAGTCGGGCCCATGGAGGGTCGAAGACATAAAAAATAATTAACCAATAAAAAACACAAAAAATATCTGAAGACCTTCACGGGACACCATGCAGTTAAGTCGCTGTTGAAATTTTTTTTTAACATGTTCACTTACCTTTTTTTCAGGTTCTTCAGACTCACCATCGGAGACTGACCAGTCTCCTCGCAGTGGTCCACCCCCGATCTGCTGCCGAGTCCCGCCGACTCCCGTCCACAGGAATCGGGGAACTCGCGGGCGGTGGGTCAGTTGCGCCACTCGGCCATCTGCTGACGTCAGCGGGCGGTTCCTGGTGGCTCTCTCCTCCTGCCCACTCCAGGCCATCCCAAAAGTGGCACTGGGCAGATCTTCAGGAGGAATGTCGGCAGGAGTGGGCGGCAGTCGACGGCAGCGGGCGGTGGGCTGATGAACTTCGACCCCCACATAGATAGATAGATAGATAGATAGATAGATAGATAGATAGATAGATAGATAGAAAGAAAGAAAGAAAGTATTTTTAAGTGTGGTCACTGTTGTAATGTAGAAAATTTGACAGAAGATTTGCACACAGCAAGGTCCCACAAATAGCAATATGATAAAGACCAGATGGTAAAGGTTGATGCGTGGTTTTGCGACTGGAAGGCGGTTTCCAGTGTGGGTCAATAGGGCTCAGTGCTAGCTGCCTAGCTTTTTGTAGTATAGATTAATGATTTAAACTTCAATGTAGGAGGCATGATAAAGAAGTTTGCAGATGATACAAAAATTGGCTGTGTGGTTGACAGTGAGGAGGAATGCTTTAGTCAGCAGGAAGATATTGATGAACTGCTCAGTTGGGCAGAGAAGTGGAAAATGGAATTCAATCCGGAGAAGTGTGAGGTTATGCATTTGGGGAGGTGCAACAATGCAAGGGAATACACAATAAATGGGAGGATATAGAGAGGTGTGGAGGAACAGAAGGACCTTGGTGTGTATGTCCACAGATCCTTAAAGATAGCAGGTCAAGTCAATTATGCAGTTGAAAATGCATATGGAATGCTTTGTTTTATTAGGCGAGGCAAAGAATATGGGCCCAAGTTTGCCCCCACGCTTAGAACGGCGCAACTCCGTGAGCTGCGTGACTTTTTAGAACAAAAACCGCGACTAAAACTTACCTCGGTATTCTCCCCACTGCTGGAACATTGCAGGCCCTTGGCACAGCGCAGCACAAGCTGTGGGGGGCGGAGCCATGTCCCGGCGCTGAAAACAGTGCCGGGTCCTCTGCACATGCGCGCTAGAGTGTGCGCACATGTGCAGTAGCTCCAGGCCGCCGAGGCTGCGTGGCAGGGGCCCGAAGCACATCGCCCCTCGCTCCCCCCCCCTACCCCCCAACATGTTCAGGTCCGCTTCCGCTCCCCACTGTCTCCCCAGTGTGTTCAGGTCCACTCCCGCTAACCCCCCTCCTCTCCTCCCCCTCCTCTCCTCCCCTCCCTCCCCCTCCTCCTCTCCTTCCCTCCTCTCCTCCCCTCCCTCCCCTCCCCCACTCCTCCCCTCACTCCTCCCCTCCTCTCCTCTCCTCTCCCCCTCCTCTCCTCCCCCTCCTCCTCCTCTCCTCCCACCTCCCTCCCCCCTTCCTCCTCTCCTCTCACCCCCTCCTCTCCTCCCCCTCCTCTTCTCCTCCCCATCTCCCTCCTCTCCTCCCCCTCCATTTCTCCTCCCCCCTCCCTCCTCTCCTCCCCTCCCTTCTCTCCTCCCCCTCCCTCCTCTCCTCTCCCCCCCTCCTCTCCTCCCCCTCCCCCTCCTCTCCTCCCCCTCCACTTCTCCTCCCCCTCCCTCTCCTCTCCTCCCCTCCCTCCCTTCCCTCCCTCCTCGCCTCTCCTCTCCTCCCTCCTCTCATTCCCCCTCCTCTTCCCCCCTCCCTCCCTCCTCTCCTCTCTCTCCCTCCACTCCCCCTCCATCCCTCCTCCCCCCTCCTCTCCCATCCCTCCCCTCCCTCCTCTTCCCTCCGCTTCCCTTCCCCTCCTCTTCCCTCCCTCCCTCACCCCTCCCCCCTCTTCCTCCCCATCCTCTTCCTCCCCCTCCCCCTCCTCTTCCTCCCCCCTCCTCTCCCTCTCCTCTTCCTCCCTCTCCCCTTTCTCTCCCCACCCCTCGCTGTCAGAAACACAGAGAGACACTGACAGAGAGAGAGAGAGACACATTGGGGGGGGGGGGGGGTGCATCCCAGCATGCTGTTGGAGGGCTCCCGGTACTGCAGTAGGTGAGTAGAAATGTAATTTTTTATTTATTGATTGATTTCTTATTTATTTTTTTATTTTTTATTTTTTTAATTTTTTGATTGATTTATTGATTGATTTATTGATTTAGTTATCATTTATTATTGATGATGGCTCTTTATTTGTAAAAGTGACGTGTTTCATGTTTATAAACTTCCCTCCCCCGCCCCCCACCCCCGCCATCTCTTGTTCCCTACGCCTGATTTCTAAGTGTAGGCAAGGTTTTTCTGAATGTACAAAAATCTACACTTACTCCATTCTAAGTTAGTTTGGAGTAAGTTTTCACTGCCTAAACTTGCAAAACAGGCATAAGTGGCTGGACACGCCCCTTTTTGAAAAAAAAAATCTAAAATGGAACTATTCTAACTCACCAGAACTGGAACAAACTAAATGCTGAGAATTGCAATTTCTAAGATGCTCCATTCTAAACTAGTTGCTCCAAAAAAATAGGAGCAACTCAGGTCGAAACTTGATCCCTTTAAGAGCAGGGAAGTTATGCTAGAACTGTGTACAACACTAGTTAGGCCGCAGCTTGATTACTATGTGCATTTCTGGTCACCACATTGCAGGAAAGATGTGATTGCACCAGAGAGGGTACAAAGGAGATTTACAAGGATGTTGCCAGCACTGGAAAATTTTAGCTATGATGAAAGATTGGATAGGCTGGGGTTGTTTTCTTTTGAACAGAGGAGACAGAGGGGAGAATTAATTGAGGTGTATAAAATTATGAGAGACCGAGATAGAATAGATAGAAAGGAAATATTTTCTTTAGCAGAGAGGTCAAAAACCAGGGGGCATAGATTTAAAGTAATTGGTAGAAGGAAGAGAGGGGAGATGAGAAAATAAAAATTCACCCAGAGAGTGGTTGGGGGTCTGGAACTCACTGCCTGAAAGGGTGGTAGAGGCAGAAACATTTAAAAGGTAGTTGGATGTGCACTTAAAGAGCCGTGACCTACAGGGCTACGGACCTACTGCTGCAAGATGGGGTTAGGCTGGATAGTACTTTTTCCACCGGCACAGACACAATGGTCTGAATGGCCTCTTTCTGTGCCATAATTTTTCTATGATTCTATGATTCTGTGATCTGTTTTAGTGATATTAGTGTGATATATCCTTACGACATCACAAACAAATACATTCTACAAGATGGCTCTAATACAGAAACTGTCATCATGTGCGTTTGCCATATGATCCTTTATTATTTACATTAGTAGTTGCAGTAAACATAGAAACATAGAAAATAGGTGCAGGAGTTGGCCGTACGGCCCTTCGAGCCTGCACCACCATTCAATAAGATCATGGCTGATCTTTCCCTCAGTACCCCTTTCCTGCTTTCTCTCCATACCCCTTGATCCCTTTAGCCGTAAGGGCCATATCTAACTCCCTCTTGATTATATCCAATGAACTGGCATCAACAACTCTCTGCGGCAGGGAATTCCACAGGTTAACAACTCTCTGAGTGAAGAAGTTTCTCCTCATCTCAGTCCTAAATGGCCTACCCCTAATCCTTAGACTGTGTTGCCTGGTTCTGGACTTCCCCAAGATCGGGAACAATCTTCCCACATCTAACCTGTCCAGCCCCTTCAGAATCTTATAAGTTTGTATGAGATCCCCTCTCATTCTTCTAAACTCTAGTGTATAAAGGCCAAGTTGATCCAGTCTCTCCTCATATGTCAGCCCAGCCACCCCGGGAATCAGTCTGGTGAACCTTCGCTGCACTCCCTCAATAGCAAGAACGTCCTTCCTCAGATTAGGAGATCAAAACTGAACACAATACTCCAGGTGAGGCCTCACCAAGGCCCTGTACAACTGCAGTAAGACCTCACTGCTCCTATACTCAAATCCCCTAGCTATGAATGCCAAAATACTATTTGCCTTCTTCACCGCCTGCTGTACCTGCATGCCAACTTTCAATAACTGATGAACCATGACACCAAGGTCTCGTTGCACCTCCCCTTTTCCTAGTCTGCCGCCATTCAGAAAAAATTCTGCCCTCATGTTTCTGCTCCCAAAGTGATAACCTCACATGTATCCACGTTATATTGCATCTGCCATGCATTTGCCCACTCACCTAACCTGTCCAAGTCACCCTGTAGCCTCCTAGCATCCTCCTCACAGCTCACACCACCACCCAGTTTAGTGTCATCTGCAAACATTGAGATACTACACTTAATTCCTTCATCTAAATCAATAATGTGTATAGTAAATAGCTGGGGTCCCAGCACTAAGCCCTGCAGCACTCCACTAGTCACTGCCTGCCATTCTGAAAAGGACCCATTTATCCCGACTCTCTGCTTCCTGTCTGCCAACCAGTTCTCTATCCACATCAATACATTACCCCCAAAACAATGTACTTTGATTTTGCACACCAATCTCTTGTGTGGGACCTTGTCAAAAACCTTTTGAAAGTCCAATTACACCACATCCACTGGTTCTCCCTTGTCCACTCTACTAGTTACATCCTCAAAAAATTCCAGAAGATTTGTCAAGCATGATTTCCCTTTCATAAATCCATGCTGACTTGGATCGATCCTGTCACTGCTTTCCAAATGTGCTGCTATTTCATCCTCAATAATTGATTCCAACATTTTCCCCACTACTGATGTCAGGCTAACCGGCCTATAATTACCCGTTTTATCTCTCCCTCCCTTTTTAAAAAGTGGTGTTACATTAGCTACTCTCCAGTCCATAGGCACTGATCCAGATTTGAGGGACTGTTGGAAAATGATCACTAATACATCCACTATTACTAGGGCCACTTCCTTAAGTACTCTGGTATGCAGACTATCAGGCCCCAGCGATTTATCGGCCTTCAATCCCATCAATTTCCCTAACACAATTTCCCACCTAATAAGGATATCCTTCAATTCCTTCTTCTCACGAGACCCTTGGTTCCCTAGTACTTCCGGAAGGTTATTTGTGTCTCCCTTCGTGAAAACAGAACCTAAGTATTTGTTCAACTGGTCTGCTATTTCTTTGTTCTCCATTATAAATTCACCTAACTCCAACTGCAACGGACCAACATTTGTCTTCACTAATCTTTTTCTCTTCACATATCTGTAGAAGCTTTTGCAGTCAGTTTTTATGTTCCCAGCAAGCTTCCTCTCATACCCTATTTTCCCCTTCTTAATTAAACCTTTTGTCCTCCTCTGCTAAATTCTAAATTTCTCCCAGTCCTCAGGTTTGCTGCTTTTTCTGACCAATTTATATGCCTTTTCCTTGGATTTAACACTATCCTTAATTTCCCTTGTTAGCCACAGTTGAGCCACCTTCCCCGTTTTATTTTTACTTTAGACAGGGATGTACAATTGCTGTAGTTCATCAATGTGATCTTTAAGTGTTTGCCATTGCCTATCCACCGTCAACCTTTTAAGTATCATTTGCCAGTCTATTCTAGCCAATTCACACCTCAACCCATCGAAGTTACCTTTCCTTAAGTTCAGGACCCTAGTTTCTGAATTAACTGTGTCACTCTCCATCTTAATAATAATTCTACCATATTATGGTCACTCTTCCCCAAGGGGCCTCGCACAACAAGATTGCTAATTAGTTATTTTGTCATTGCACATCACCCAGTCTAGGATGGCCAGCTCTCTAGTTGGTTCCTCAACATATTGGTCGAGAAAACCATCCCTAATGCACTCCAGGAAATCCTTCTCGACCGCATTGCTACCAGTTTGGTTAGCCCAATCAATATGTAGATTAAATCATGATAACTGCTGTACCTTTATTGCATGCATCTCTTATTTCTTGTTTGATGCTGTCCCCAAACTCACGACTACTGTTTGGTGGTCTGTACACAACTCCCACTAGCATTTTCTGCCCTTTGGTATTCCGCAGTTCCAACCATACCGATTCCACATCATCCAAGCTAATGTCCCTCCTTATTATTGCATTAATTTCTTCTTTAACCAACAACGCCTCCTTTTCCTTTCTGTCTATCCTTCCTAAATGTTGAATACCCCTGGATGTTGAGTTCCCAGTCTTGGTCACCCTGGAGCCATATCTCCATGATGCTAATTACATCATATCCGTTAACTGCTATCTGCGCAGTTAATTCGTCCACCTTATTCCGAATACTCCTTTCATTGAGGCACAGACTTGTCTTTTTAACACACTTTGCCCCTTTAAAATTTTGCTGTAATGTGGTCCTTTTTGTTTTTTGCCTTGGGTTTCTCTGCCTTCCATTTTTATGATTCTCCTTTCTATCTTTTGCTTCTGCCTCCATTTTATTTCCTTCTGTCTCCCTGCATAGGTTCCCATCCACCTGCCATATTAGTTTAACTCCTCCCCAACAGCACTAGCAAACACTCCTCCTCTGACATTGGTTCCAATCCTGCCCAGGTAGAGACGTCCGGTTTGTACTGGTCCCACCGCCCCCAGAACTGGTTCCAATGTCCCAGGAATTTGAATCCCTCCCTTTTGCACCACTCCTGAAGCCACATATTCATCTGAGCTATCCTGCAATTCCTACTCTGACTAGCACGTGGCTCTGATCGCAATCCTGAGATTACTACTTTTGAGGTCCTACTTTTTAATTTAGCTCCGAGTTCCCTAAATTCATCTCGTAGGACCTTATCCCATTTTTTACCTATATCGTTGGTATCTATATGTACCATGATAACTGGCTGTTCACCCTCCCTTTTCAGAATGTCCTGTACCCGCTCCGAGACATCCTTGACCCTTGCGCCAGGGAGGCAACATACCATCCCGGAATCTCGGTTGCAGCCGCAGAAACACCTATCTATTCCTCTTACAATCGAATCCCCTATCACTATACCTCTCCCATTCTTTTTCTTTCCCTCCTGTGCAGCAGAGCCACCCACGGTGCCATGAACTTGGCTGCTGCTGCTCTCCCCTGATGAGTCATCCCCCTCAACATCCAAAGCGGTGTATCTGTTTTTCAGGGGGATGACCGCAGGGGACCCCTGCACTACCTTCCTTGCACTGCTCTTCCTGTTGGTCACCCATTCCCTATCTGGCTGTGTACCTTTAACCTGCGGTAAGACCAACTCGCTAAACGTGCTATTCACGTATCAGTACATAAGTAGTCCATCAAGGGGAGCTCTATTACACTTCTGCCTCCTTAATGAAGAATATTCATAACAGAATACATCATACATAACTTGCATGGATATACACAACAAAATATATGAATTTATTTTGCCATATTTACAAATCAAACTTAACCACTGGTTTTCTTTTTCAAAGAGGATACCTTCGCAATTGAACAGAACTTTCAAAACTTGCTTTAGGACTTAGACTCATTCTTAGCTGATTATCCTGAGGAGAATTTGTCTTTAAAGGCAATCCTTGGTCTGCATTTGGACTCTCTATAACTTCAGACTGTTTGTCTGCCTGATTCTGACTCGGACTTAACTTCTGACTTTCTCTTGGACTTGTTTCCAGTACATCTGATAAAGGATTTGCTAATGGTACTCTACTTGTAATAAGAATATCAGATTCATCAGAAATAATCGAATTATTCCAACTTTCAAATCCTTCCACCTCAACAGGTAAAATATGATCAATGTGAACAAACCTAACCTTTCCATGATCAAATATCTTGACCAAATATGTGCGACAATCACATACCTTCACTATTCTTCCTGGTAACCACTTCAACCATTTATGGTGATGGTTCTTCACAGTACCTCTATCATGACTCTTTCTGTCTTAATTGTTTCTCCTACTGACTGTGCTAAGTTTGGCTTTAACAATGAGAACCTAGTTTGTGGCTGTCATTTGAGAAACAACTCTGTTGGTGTTTTACTAGTAGTTGTATGAGGAGGTTTATGATAAGTAATTGGAAAATTTGCCAGCTTGTGGTCCAATAACAACTGCTGTGCCTTTGGATTTGGATCCAACATTTGCTTGATGAGGGCACATTTTACAATTTGTACTGTGCGCTCTGCTACACCATTTGAAGCAGGGTGGTCTGGTGGAACCTTGGTATGTTTTCACACCGTTTCTGCTCATGAACTGTGCAAATTCTTCAGAACAAAATTGCAGCCCATTATCAGACATAATTTCTTCTGGGAGGCCATATGTAAACAACAATCTTTGCAAATTGTCTAATGTTTTAGTTGTTGTTATTTTCCGCATCGGATGACTATCAATCACAATGAACAATTGTTGTCTTCTAGGTCAGCAAAATCTACATGTAATATTTGCCACACTTGGGAGCCCATTTCCATGGCTGTCTTGGTTTCTTGCTTACCAATTGACATGTTGTACACTGACTAACGATGTACTCTATGGGGCCGAAATTCAGCCTCTCGAAAAGGCCTCTTACCGCTGGAAAGCGGCGACCAAGGGGCAAAGTTGAGTGGCCGCCGATTTGCGGTCCAATGGCTGCTGCCAGCGAAATTATCCACAGGGATTTCTGCAGTGGTGCTCACTTCCGCTCTGCTCCCTGTATGGTGGATGTGGCCTTAAAGACGTCATCGGACCACTGCCTCTCCGCCCTAGAAGCGATATTCACTCTAAAAAATGCAACCTGCTGCCTGTTGGTGCCCCCGACAGCTTTTTGTGTCGGAGCACGGTGCCGGCCGGCACGAGACCATCAGCGGAGATGAAAGCAGTGTTGGGTAACTTTTGAGGACTTGTGAAAAATTTCTCACTTGCTCTTTTTATATCGGCAGTGATTACTAGTGGCCTGGTGGCAATCTGAACTCCGCAGAGGCCTCATAGTGAGGATTGAACCAGCAGATGCAATGAGCTCAATGCTTGCAGGGGAACACCTTGTGCACATTGTACGTGGCAAGGAGGCACGCAGGAGAAGGCGACACCATCAACTATGGGTCCAGAGGGAGCGGGCAAGGGAGGCAGCACACATGGCTGCCCAACATAGAGAAGGGCCTGGAGAATCCCACAGACCTCAAGGCAGTTATGCTGACCGCCTGCACCAGAAAGTTGGTGATGAGGCAGATGCTTGCCAGCAGCATCCTGCAGAGGCTGAGGAGCATAAAGAGGATGAGGGAGAAGGCAATCAGCCAGTTGTCATAGGAGGGGACCAGCATAGAGTTGGGGGAAGAAGGCCCTATCGTGCAAGGGTCTACAGGCAGCAGTTTTCCTTCATGGAGCTCACAGATGACCAATGTCTCTGCAGGCTCCAATTCAGGAAGGACATCCACAGGGAGCTGTGCAATCTCCTGCGGCCAGATCTGCAGTCTCAGACAAGGCTGAGGACAGCTCTGAGAGTTGAAACCAAACTGACCATTGCACTAAACATTTATGCCACTGCAGACATATATAACATATCTCAGATCTCCGCCCATCACTCCCTCCATCAAGTTACAGATACTCTCTACAAGACAAGGCTGGAAAACATTTCTTTCCCAATGAACAAGGGGAAGCAGATGGAGCGGCAGACCGGATTTGTGCGGATTGCGGGGTTCCCCAGGGTGCAGGGCACCATCGACTGTACACACGTTGCACTGAGGGCCACTCACCGCTGCGGAGATTTTCATGAACAGAAAGGGATTCCACTCCCTCAATGTTCAGTTGGTGTGCGACCACCAGCACAAGATCATGGCAGTTGATGCCCGGTATCCAGACAGCACCTACGATGCTTTCATCCTGCACTAGAGCAATGTGCCCGCCGTGTTCTCGGGCCCAAACCAAGATTGTGGCTGGCTGCTAGATGACAAGGGGTATCCCCTGTGCACTTGGCTTCTGCCAACCCTTCGAAACCCCAAGACTGCTGCAGAACATGCTTACAATGACTCTCATTCAGCCACCAGGTGCATAATTGAGCACTGCATCGGGATCCTTAAGCAGAGGTTCCGTTGCCTGGACCGCTCTGGTGGCGTGTTGCAGTACTCGCCTGAGCGGGTCTCCCTATTCGCGGTTGTCTGCTGCATTCTTCACAATCTGGCAATCATAAGGGGCCAGCCTTTGGAGGTTGATCCAGCAGCAGCACCTCAGGAGGAGGCACAGAGCAGGAAGAGGAGGTGCAGGAGGAGGAGGAGGAGGAGGACCAGGATGTGCGTCGACAGCCACCCAGGAGGTGTCATTGGCACCCCAACCCTGCAAGGGAAGTGCAGACCTGTACCATTGCTGCTCATTTCCGATGTATTCATGCCCACATCACCCTTCATCTTTGCATTTCCATAGCCATCCCAATGAATCATTTCATACATCACTGCCCACAGTCAAATGAGACACCTGCCTAGATATAGGAACACAAAATAAAGATTTACGACATAATAAAGAAATGTGCAAAAAATATACACATAATAATTCCTCACCCTTGTGCATCTCCTTATAATCCCTCTTATGCAAACCTATCCTGCTACTAGACTGCAGTGTCTCCCCTGTGGCTGCCTCATTCGGCTGGGAAGGCTGCTTTGTTTCCTGTGTCGAAGCTACAGATGTCCTTTCAGGATGCTCTCGACCAGCTCTGGCCCTGGAAGGGCTGGCTGGAGACTGGTCAGCACCCTCCTGGGAGGGTTCAGTCGGCCTAGGCTCGGGCGGCTCCATGCTTGGAGTCAATGGCAGAGTGACAGGTCTGGGGTCCGGAATGATGTGATCCTGAGAGAGCACATCATCAGGATCCTTGTCCGAGGAGCCAGCATCACTCCCCGGGGGCAGCACACCACTACCGGAACCAATCTGAGGAAGCTCAGATCGGTGCTGTGGCGCCACAACAGAAGGTCCCCTATGGCCCATGGTGGACCCGGCCGCAAAGGGAACACTGAGTTGTCAGGTGGCATCCAGCTGAGACTGCATGAGAGCAGCCACTGTGTCAAAGCCACCACAGATGACAGCAGTAAGACGCTCTGTGGCTTGTTGCCCAGTGTGCATAAGAGCATTCTGAGTTTACAGGGCCATGGCAATCCTCTCCAATCCAGCACCAATACACTCATTCACTTGTGCCTGTGCTGTAATGGCAGCTGCCACATCGCCAATGAGTCACGGCATCACAAATGGATCTGCACGGACAATCTGGGAATCAACCATCGCCTGCACACTGGCAATGATCAGCTCCATGGTGTGTGCAGAGCTGTGGACAATGCGGGAGGCAGTCTCCTCCATGCTCCTGACCACTTCTGACAGCCTGTCTGGCACCCTTGCCACTGCCCCCAACATCTGGGAATGCAAGGCCTCCATCCTTCTTTCATATGCCCCAACATTGATGGGTTCATCATGAGTGCTCCTCAGCAGAACTCCCGTGCGCACTTGCCCACCGGCGAGATGGCACCCGAGGTTCCCTCTGCCCATCACCATGCTGGAGCCCGCTAGGCCCCAGTGCAACACCCAATGCAGATCCCTCTGCTATGTCTAACTGATCGGACCGGGTACTCCCAATATGACGCGTGTGACTGTAGGAAGCAGTGACGCGGTGCTGACAGCAGTGTTCCCCTCATCCTCCGCCTCCACTGACATGGTGCCAACAGATGGACTGGTCGCCATGGCGTCATCCAGGCTCGCGCCCCCAATGTCCTCCAGGATGTCAGGATGGCCATGGCTGTCAGTGGCCTCTTGGCTTGGCATCTCATTATCCAGATCAGCCTTTTGCTTGCCTTGGCTGCCATTGCCCGCAAGGCTGTCATCCTGCCTTGCCCTTCCACTCACACCAGCGCTAGGACCCTTGCCTTGGCTTTCACTCGCCACCTCATCTGCAAGCATAAATGACACAAGGGCTGCCATGAGGGGGAGGAGGGAATTGACACATGGAGGCTGCAACTTGCACACTTTCAGAAGGAAACACTCAGTAGGCGCTGGCGCTTTCAGGGAGAGATAGCATTAAAGGAGGGCCTCACATGTTGTCCACAGCGGGATTGCCAATACCGGAGGCCACAGGGAAAGCAGCATGTCTGCCCATTAGCACCTGGACCCTCTCTTCCCAATGTTATGTCTGTAATGCACTTATAAATGACTGCACGGAGCAATGTGTTGTATTCAAACTGTAGTGACCTTGGTCCTTTATTCGTAACTCCAGAGTGAGACACAAGCATGGTGAGCAGCCTTTTATACTGGGCCCTGCACACCTATGCAGGTGACCCTCAGGTCTCCCACTGCAGTGCCCTCTGGTGGACAGCCTCTGCCACAGGGGCAGGAAACCCCGGTCTCCACCAGTTGCACCCTCTAGTGGTGCCAGCTTAGTATATACCCAGTGTAAACCTTATTGACAGTACATCAGATAACAAGTCTCCATCTTATGCAACTATACAGTGACTACACAGAGAGTATATCTATAGTCTGCATGTATAAAATCACTCTCCCCCAAGTCCTTTGTGCCAATTAGCTTTGCACTATGTGCTCTGGCTTTGCTCTCCCCAGACTTAAGTGACAATAGCCCTTGCACCTTGGCTGTACTTTGGCTTGGCTCTCTCCCTGTTAATCCCCAAGTCCTTTTGCCATAATGTTGGGTAGTGGTTACCAGTTTGGATGGTTCAATAATACAGTGGAGGTTTCAGTGGGTTCTGGGTGTGATCCATGTGTGTCTCTATGGCTACATACATCCATTTCCCCCCCACCCCCCACAAAGCGAGATCATGCAGCAGGCCCGTTACATTAACATTCAGGATCAGACACAGTGCAAGTACAAAGAAAGGAAGTTACAGTTTGTATCGTAACACCTTTGTTCAGTGACTTACATTCATTACGTTTTGCGGTCGTGCTCCAGGATTGGGTAGATTGTATTCATGGTTCAGTCATGGTAAGTACTGAAGTTGCAGTACAGGTATGCGAAGATGCAGGTTCCAGAGCAACCGGACAGGGTCCTAGTCGTCTGATAGCAGCGCTGCGCCCCCGGCTGGCCGGGTGGGCTTAGTTCAGTCACCCAGCCAGGACTCAGGGCCTTTGTCATTGCCTAGTGGTGGGCAGAGCCACAGATGTGTGTGGCCTCCCTGTCCTCTTTTGGGAGCTGCAAAATCTTCTGCCTGCTTTCTAACGGTGTTGGGAACCTGGCTGTTCCAGGTCCTGTTTGAGGAACTTGTTGGTTCTGACCTTTCGCTCTCGGACATGGCCGAGGTAGTGGCTGGGCCTGGGGGGCTGCGCCGTCTCCACCCGGGTGGTGGGCTTTACCCCAATCAAATCCTTTGTTAGACACCACGTGTTGGCCCCTCAGCGTTGCACCTCGTGGTCTGGCAGTGGCCATCTTTTTTTTCAGCCACACTGCACATCGCTGCAGCAGGGACACCATCTTGCCTCTGTCCTCGAGGTCTTGATCCTTCTCTCCCGCAATTTTGCCATAAAAGCTGGAAAAGTGCCTGTGAATTCGATCTTGCTCACCAGGAGTCCTGCCACTGGAGCCGGGAAGGTACTTTTAGATCGTTCCGATCGGATCATTGCCACGCGGTCGTGATGGATGGTCTGTGCCTCAGGTGCTGCACTGATCTGTTCTCTGGTGCCTGACCCAAGCAAAGCTGATGTTTTCCCTGCGTCTGAGCACGGGGGAAATCGATTGCTGGAGTGAAGAGGTCTTCCCATTTCCACATGATCTTCCCCACCCACCTTCGTCCGAGTAGTGTTGGACCATCACCTGCAACAATTCACAGAGGTAACTTGTGCACCACCCCATTATGGATTGCACTTACATCCGCACTACCAAGGACTGGGATCAGCTCCTTGGTGCAGGTGTGCAACTTTTCCAATAATGGAACCAGCTTGTGTCGTTTTTCGTTCCATAGCCTCTCAAAGGCATCCTGGCTCATCACTGACTGGCTCGCTCCCGTGTCCACTTCCATGAAGATCGGAACGCCGTTTATCTCATCTTCCATCTTCACTGGAGGACAATCGGTGGTGCAGGTATACACTGCATACACTTCTTCTTGAGGCTGAGCTGCTTCTCTGGCCAAATCATCATACTCCTCGCTGGATTCAAAGTCATCTAACAACTCCTCTGCTAGACGGTGAGTCATATTTCTTTTACACATACGCTGGAGGTGGCCCTTCGTGTTACAGGCTTTGCATACGTACTCAGCAAACTGACACTGGTGAGCTCTATGGTTTCCTCCACAACACCAGCATGGTCCTACTCGATTAGCACCCCTTGGCGGACTCTGTTCTGGAACCCTGAGGTCTGTGCTCTCTGCCCTGAGCAGAGCCACATTCTACAGTCTTGCCTGGGAAATGCACCATTCTGTGTAGAGTACTTTCTGGGTTTGAGTCCACAGGATGAATAATGTAAGGGGTGGTTTTCAGGGGGTCAGCTTTCCCTTCTGACCTTATATGAGCGGTTCTGAATCACTCCCACACCTTTAGTTCTAGACACTGGAATAATGAAGGAACTGTGACAGACTTGGACAGACAATCGGTTTCAAGGTAGGAGGCAGATATGGTTTTATTGTGTTTAGAAATGAAGTAAAAAGGCACACCTTTAATAACACACACAGAATAGTAATACCAATACACCCTGAGGGCTACAACACATTGAATAAAGTGTCAAATTACAGCCTGTGGGGAAAAGGATACAGCTTAAACTCTAAATGGGTTAAAGAGGAGAATGCAGATACATTTACACAAGTTATCCCAGCCTCCCCCCTCCCAATTCCCCTACCTAACTAAGTTATAGCTCTGTGGGGGGTTCAAGGGCTATGCTCATCAATCCCTTTAGACAGTTGCCGGTGAATCACGATTTCGGGGTTCGCTGCACTTGGCCTTCTAGGCGAGCCGTACCCCGGATGGAGGAGAGGACTTCGGACTGCGTCGTCTTCAGTTGGGGTGCGTCCGATGATGCGGTAAGTTGCGTTTTGGATATATGGGGAAAGTACCCACTTTCTTTGGTTGGGAATAGTTTTACTTAGTCCTTTTTGGTAATTTCTCACCCGTTGGGTCGTTGTTAGATCTCTTAATTTCCAATGAAATACGAACTCCGATTGTAGTTTTAATGTAACTTTATTCTGGCAGCAGCAACAAGCTTCTGGCTTTAAGCCAGGCCTTTGTCCTTCTGAGACCACATGGCCAAAATGGCTGTACTTATACCTGGTTCAATTTACAGAAAAGAACTCATCTTCTTTGACCTTATTGGCTCAATTAATAGTCTTTTAACCTTTAATTGGCTCGCTACCCAAGGTCCTAAAATGTCAAGTTGATTGATGAATTAATGCAATGTGGTCTGTGTTTTGTCAAAAACTGCAGCCAAGCTGCGGAGCTTGAATTCTCTATCAGTCGATCAGAAGTAGATTGTAGAGTGGTTGTCAATTTGGTTGCTGACAACCTTGCATTTCGTGGGCGTCGTGCTCGGTCAGTCCTTGATGAGTTCTAGTAGTTTCCTTCACTATTCCATTTCTTCACTCCCCAGCGCTGGCTGCTTGTGTTGGTGTCTGTGTTCGAGTCTGTGATCTGTGTCTGTGTCCGAGTCTGTGTTCGAGTCTGTGTCTGAGTCTGTGTATCTTTCCTTATAAAACTGGGAATAGATATACCTCAAAAAAGGCTTCCTTATCTCCCACCAAGTCTGGCCCAGATCTTTGTTTCGATTGTGCAGCCCAGCTAACTGAAACTTGATTAACTGGTTTTAATCTGGCGTTAATAGGCTTTTCAAAGTTGATGAGCTCTTGTCCATTGTGCTAGTCTGACCTGAGCCAGATATTTCTATGCCTGTTGAAAAAATGTTGGAATATGTATGTGACATTTGGATCCTCTGGGTGGGGTGATACTGTTTCTTCCATGGTCGATTGTTTAAATGCTAATGCTTTCTAGGGGCCGGTTTTGAGGGTGAACAGTTCCCAATCAATTTGATTAGCTCCAATGTCCAAACTGAGTGAAGTCCCACCCCCCTGTTCTGGCAGTCTGTTCCAAAATGCTCCTTTAGAGATCTTAAACTTGTAAAGCTCTTAGGTACCTTCCTCAGAGTTTTTCCTCGGATACCAAAATGTTCATCAAGTTTCAAATTAAATTCCCTTTCCTATGAGTCCAAACACTGGGGGGGGGGGGGTCTCCATGAATCCATCCCCGTTTATCCCCTGCAGGCGTCGTCTGCCCTTTTAAACTCATTTGTGTCCCGAAGTTTTTTTCCGTCCATTTTAAAAGTCCAGAAAGGGATTCTTCTCCTCTGCAGGGGAAAGGTACCAGGAATTTTTGCAAAATGTTGGTGAATTCTACACCCCCCCTGTGATACCATACCACTCATGGTATCATCTGCCAGGTGAGCAAAGCTCCTGACTCCCAAGAGATAACCTTCCCTGTAAATTAACCAAACTAATACCCAAAATATACATTACACTTATGCAACATCACCATAGATACAAACTTTTCCCTTTCCAGGTACAACATTTTTACATTTACACCCTCCCAGCTTGGAGGGGTTTCAATCACTACAATGTATTTCAGCACAGTTACATTCCATTTCAATTACATTATATTCACCAGCATGTAGGCAACATACAACTACATTACAGAAGGAAAAAACATAGATTAAAATTAACCAACATCAGTTGGTCTCCTGAGGTTTGTCCATCACCCAGTAATGTCTGGATCCTGCCCTTGAGAACTGCTGTCAGGTTGGCTGACACACAAGACAAACTCAAAACAATCACCTAAACATTACTGCAACATTAACCTTAATTCTAAACTAAACTTAAAATGTAAAACGGTGCAGTCAGCTGCCTTAAACTAAAAATTAGAGCTATGTGCAACCGCCACCCGTCTCCGGGTGGCCAGGTTAATCCTTGTCAGATCCATGCCTTGTGCAGTCTGATAGCCGCCTGGATGCTAGGTTTTCCCCGCAGCCGGTGAGCTGGGGACCCTTGTCTCTGGGACAGCTCGTTGCTGATGCTACTGTGAGACCCTCACCGCTGGAGGTGGCTGGCTGGGGGTTCCTACTCTGAGCGGCCTCTGTACTTCTGACCTTCGGACTTCCCTGTCAGTCTGCCATTCTCCGAGGGTAGAATCGCTGAGGCTCAGATGCGGGTGACCACAGTATCTTTGGCCGTGGTGTATGGAGGGTCCTTCTCAGGGCTTGGGTTACTGGGGGTGCATCTGAATCCCAAACGATGGGTGGGATAGCCCCTCCAGTACTGCAATTCACAGCCCCTATAGGCACGATTTCTGAGCCTGCCACATTCTCTGTTGGCTCTCCACCATCGGGGGCAGCCAACGGAGGGTCCCCGTCCTGAGGACGGTTCACCCCTCCCGGCTGCCCTCTGTGCTTGGCTGATCCTGGGTTGTAGAGCTTGCACTGGTTGATGTGGAACCACTTAGTACAGCGGGGCAGCTTTATGGCATAGACCATCGGGCTTACCTTGTCAACAATGCTGTATGGCCCCATATATAATGCTTCAAAAACCCCTACCCGAGCATAGCTCCTCACCATGACCTGGTCTCCTATCTCCCATTCGTGGTGTTTGCTGGGTTCGAGCACCAATCGGATACTCTGATGCTGTCTGCCCATGTTACTAGCAGCCTGCCAGTGAATCTGTCTGAGGTGTTCAAACAAGTTCCTGACAAACCAGTCCCAGTTCACCTCTCTGAGCTGACCTTCTGTGAGCACCGGGGCTAGGACATGGGTGGGGGTCCGCATGATCCGGCCAGTGAGGAATACCCCGTGCTTTTTGACTTGCTGGTTCGGATCCCCATGAGGACCAACGGCAAGACCTCCACCCACTTTTGGGGTGAGTCTCCCGTTTCCTTCCGCAGCCTTTCTTTAATGGTGCGGTTTAAACGCACCACAATGCCCGTTGACTGTGGGTTGTGGGCAACGTGCCATTTCCCCTCAATGCCGAGCACCTTAAGAGTTGGCTGCATTACTTGCCCGGTGAAATGGCTCCCCTGGTCCGACTCCACATACTGTGGGAGTCCCCACCGGGAGAACACTTCCCTCACTAGAATCTTAGCTGTCCATAGTGCGGTGGCTGTTCGGCAGGGGAAGGCTTCAACCCATTTTGAGAACACGTCCACCAGGATTAGGCAGTATTTGTAGCCTCCCTGGGCGGTGGGTAGGGGCCCGACGTAGTCAATTTGGATTGACTGCCATGGTCCCTCTACCCTCCTGACGTGTCCTCGGGACACCTTCCTTTTCTGGGGGTCAGGGTTGTTCACAGCCCACACCAGGCAGTTCGCACAGAACTCGCGGACGTCCTCCCTGAGTCCCGGCCACCATCCTGCCTGTTCCACCCGTTGCCAGGTGGTCTCAGGCCCGGGGTGTCCCGCTCCTGGACCCTCATGGGCCAGTTTTAGGAATTCCCTCTGGTGCTGCTGCAGCACGACCCATTGTCCCTCTTTAAACAGCATGTCTTCCTTAACGGTAATGGCTGCTGTGCTGTACGGACCTCCTACTCTATCTCCTCTAGCTAGTGCGTTCAGGACAGCTTTCAGGACCGGGTCCTGTACCTGAACTGTTTTTTGAGTCCGGGGCCAAAGCTATCCCTGTACTCTTTGCTGCCCTGTTCTTATTCTTGACCGCTGCAATGCGGCCGGTGTCATACGGATCCCAGAACTTTCCCGTGCGGGCACCTTCTTTGGCCAGTTTGTCAGCCTGTTGGTTTCCCTCTGCACGGCGTTCGGTTTTTGAATGGGCCTTCACCTTATATATGTAGAACTTTCCCTTTTCCCCCACCGCTGTCATAATTTTCTCCAGCAGGGGCTTGATTATCAGGGGTCTCCCGTCAGCAGACGTGTATCCGCGACGGGACCAGATAGCCAGGTACTCCGTACATGAATTGCAGGTGAACATACTGTCCGAGCAAATCGTGTACGGGGTAGTGAATTACTCAGGGTGGGTCACCACGTACATTACGGCGGACAGTTCAGCATGCTGGGTGCTCATGGTGCTGGGGAGCTTGATTGCCAGGGCAATACCTGCCCTTGGGTCATAGACTCCGTTGGCCAGCAGATACCGTGCTGGACCCGTCCACGTAGATGTCCCGGCCTGTAGGGTGTAACCCCGCCTGAAGGCCAATGTTCACTTCCCATGCCCCTTCTATGGAGCACCTGTGGGCTTTCCCTGGGTAGATTAGGTTGGCTGCGAGCCTTGGCTCACGGGGGCCTTCTACTCTGTGGTCCATCTGGGAGAGGAGCAGGGTCCAGCGAGCAATGCGGGCACTGCTCACCGTCCCGTCCTTAATCCTCCCATCTAGGAGCATCTGAGTAGGTGTGTGGTGGGTTAGGAGTGTTAGAGGATACCCTCCCGTGAAGATCAAGGATCTTTCACTGCCCAATGTGTGGCTAGGAGGTGTCTCTCCCCAAGTTGGAGTACCCCTTCTCCACATCTGTGAGGATCCTGGAGGAGTAAACCACCGGTCTCAGCTGGCCGTGCCGTTCTTGAAGCAGCACTGAGCTCAAACTGTCCCCGCTGGCTGCCACCTCCAGGAAAAACTCCTTTCCTACATCTATCGCTCCTAAGGCTGGCGCGGTCTGCAAGTCCTTCTTGAGCTGATTAAATGCAGCCTCGCAAATCTCATCCCAATCCTATTCTACACCCTTGTGTAGGAGCCTGAGCAGAGGGGCTGCGGTGGCTGCATAATCCTCAATGAAGTCTCTGCAGTACCCGGTGAGCCCGAGAAAGGATCTTACCCCTGTCACTGTGTTGGGGGCTGGTAACTCCTGTACTGCCTCCCTTCCAGCCTTGTCTATGTCCCTTTCCCCAGCGCGCACAGTCAGCCCCAGGAATTTGACTTCCTTCTGGCCGATCTGTGCCTTCTTGGGGTTTACTTTAAACCCTTCTTCTTTTAGCAGCTCCAGCAGCTCGGCCAACAGAGGGCCATGTTCCTCCCCCTGATCGATAAACAGGATCAGCTCATCCACATACTGCACCAAAGCCCTTTAAACAGTTCGCCATGCATTGGTGAAAAATGCTGGGGCTGTTGTGGAAGCCCTGGGGAAGACAGTTCCACGTGTATTGTTGGCCCTTAAAGGTAAAGGCGAACTTGTACTGGTCCTCCCGTTTTAAAGGAATGGACCAGAACCCATTTGAAATGTCCAGCACCGTGAAAGTGGTCGCGGATGCTGGAATACTCCCTATGAGGTTCGCTACGGCTGCTACCGTGGGTGCACAGGCAGGGATATTCTTATTTCGTACTCGATAGTCCACGGTGGTCCTCCATGAATTGTCCGGTTTCTTAACCGGCCACAGTGGAGAGTTCACATGGGTAGCTATTGGTCTTAACACCCCTTGCTCTACCAATGATCCCAGCGCCGTTGTCAAGTCTGCCTCTGCCTCCCTGGGGAAGTTATATTGCTTTTGTAGTTGGGTCAAGGGGTCCCCTTTTATACTAACTTCCACCCCCGTTACCCTACCACAGTCATGTTTGTGGGTGGCGAATGCTGCAAGGTGTGCCCGTACATATGCCTGGTACTCCAGTGGGGTGTGACTGACCAGTAATTCCAAGTCGTAACCCTCCTTTGCCTTCACGGTACGCAACGTTCTCTTGACCCCTTTTTCTGGGATCACCGCCATCTCACTTTCCCTGTCTATCCCTATGGCTCCCCATAGACAGTGGTTCCTGAGATTCACTAGGATCTGGTGGCTAATGATAAAAACAGCCCCCAGGATCCCTTTTCCCTTCTGCTTCCAGTTCATCAGGACACACTTCCATTTGGTTTTGAGTGTCCCTAACTGAATGGTGAGCGGGATGGAAAACAAACAAGTTTCCTCATTGCCTGTGACATTTTTTGAGACCACGTTCGATAGAGGTGAGGTAGCTGGGTTATCTGCATACACAAGGGTGCTGGAAGCACCGGTATCTAGCAGGTAGATCCCTTTCACTTTCTCCACCTCCATCGTAACGCACGGTCTCTTCCAGGCATCATACTCTAGGGAGGCTGCGCTGGCCTTAGTCATGCATCTGGGTGGGTTGGAGCAGATGCAACATGGATTCACGAAGGGGAAATCATGTTTAACTAATTTACTGGAATTCTTTGAGGAGATAATGAGCATGGTGGATAGATGTATACCGATGGATGTGATGTATTTAGATTTCCAAAAGGCATTCGATAAGGTGCCACACAAAGGGTTACTGCAGAAGATAAAGGTACGCGGAGTCAGAGGAAATGTATTAGCATGGATAGAGAATTGGCTGGCTAACAGAAAGCAGAGAGTCGGGATAAATGGGTCCTTTTCGGGTTGGAAATCGGTGTTTAGTGGTATGCCACAGGGATCGGTGCTGGGACCACAACTGTTTACAATATACATAGATGACCTGGAAGAGGGGACAGAGTGTAGTGTAACAAAATTTGCAGATGACACAAAGATTAGTGGGAAAGCAGTTGTGTAGAGGACACAGAGAGGCTGCAAAGAGATTTAGATAGGTTAAGCGAATGGGCTAAGGTTTGGCAGATGGAATACAATGTCGGAAAATGTGAGGTCATCCACCTTGGAAAAAAAAACAGTAAAAGGGAATATTATTTGAATGGGGAGAAATTGCAACATGCTGCAGTGCAGAGGGACCTGGGGGTCCTTGTGCATGAATCCCAAAAAGTTAGTTTGCAGATGCAGCAGGTAATCACGAAGGCGAATGGAATGTTGGCCTTCATTGCGAGAGGGATGGAGCACAAAAGCAGGGAGGTCCTGCTGCAACTGTACAGGGTATTGGTGAGGCCGCACCTGAAGTACTGCGTGCAGTTTTGGTCACCTTACTTAAGGAAGCATATACTAGCTTTGGAGGGAGTACAGAGACGATTCACTAGGCTGATTCCAGAGATGAGGGGGTTACCTTATGATGATAGATTGAGTAGACTGGGTCTTTACTTGTTGGAGTTCAGAAGGATGAGGGGTGATCTTATAGAAACATTTAAAATAATGAAAGGGATAGACAAGATAGAGGCAGATAGGTTGTTTCCACTGGTCGGGGAGACTAGAACTAGGGGGCCCAGCCTAAAAATACGGGGGAGCCAATTTAAAACCGAGTTGAGAAGGAATTTCTTCTCCCAGAGGGTTGTGAATCTGTGGAATTCCATGCCCAGGGAAGCAGTTGAGGCTAGCTCATTGAATATATTCAAATCACAGATGGATAGATTTTTAACCAATAATGGAATTAAGGGTTATGGGGAGTGGGCGGGTAAGTGGAGCTGAGTCCACGGCCAGATCAGCCATGATCTTGTTGAGTGGTGGAGCATGCTCGAGGGGCTGGATGGCCTACTCCTATTCCTAATTCTTATGTTTTACCGTACCGGCTACTGCACCGGTTGCGATAGCTACTGCTCCCTGTCCGTTTATGAGTGTCTGTAGGGTGGCTACGAGTGTCTCATATGAGTCGGGTGTTCCTGCCCCGGCCTTACGGACTGGGGCTGGAGTGGCCTTTCCCTTAGTCTCTTTCCATGGGTTCCTACAGTCCTTCCTCCAGTGCCCATTTTTCCCACACCCAAAACACTTGCCCACTTTGTGGGGAGGGTTCCCACCTTCCTGATGCCACTCTCTCTTGCCTTGGCTGGGTTTAATCTCATGGACCCTCCCTTTAGAGGAGGGCTCCTCTGTCCCTCTACCGTTCCGGTAAGCCAGGGTCAACTGTCTGACCACTGTCTCCTCGGTGGTTCTGGGATCTCTTGGATTGAACCAGACCTCGGCGTTTGCCTTTACTCCAGGTAAGCTGTTTGCCACCAGCTAGGGTTCAGGTGGGCCCGGTCAAAAACCCCACTACAGGCCCTTTCGTAGACCGGCCACAACCTGTCGGCGAAAGCCTATGGAGTCTCCCCATAGAGCTGCACTGTTTTCTCCACTTGGGAGAAAGGACTCCCGTCGTTCATACCCATGGCCTCTAGAACCTCCTCCTTAACCGTAGCGTACGTGTTTCGCCCCTTTCTGCTGTCTGCAGAGAGGGAATGGCACAGCTTGGTGTCTAGTGAGAAGAGCAACAGCTTAGCCTGCTCCGAATCATCGCACCCGTTAATATCCCCTATGTGTTCCACTTCCAGGAAGTGTACCGAGGGATCCCCCTGTTGGGTGAGCTTACTTATGTGGCCTATCATAGCCCTCAGTTTTTGGGTGTCGTGGGGGACTACGAAGTTGCTTTCTAGGGGTCCTGCTGCCACATTGGCATCAGGCAGGCCAAACTTCTGCGGCTGGACTGGGTGCATTGGCCCTGGTTCCGGCCCTTCTTGTATTGGCTCGCCCGCTTCCCCCTGCTGCAAAGCCGAGTTAAAACTCGGGGCTGCCGGTGTTGGTATTTCGCAATCCTTGCCTGCCCCGCACTCTGGTTGACACCCCTGCTGCTCCGGGCTGTTCCTGGGAGCTGCAGGCGGTGACTGAGGGGTTTCTCCTTGCTCTACCAGGTGTTCCTGGGCTAAACCTGGGTTTATCAGGCACACCATGCCTTTAGCCCGGGATAGAGTAAGGTTCAAGCTTGGATCTGCTGCTGGCAGGGGCCGTAGTCTCCTGCCTCAAATTCCCTGGTACTGGTTACCTTATAGGCTACCTGAATGTCTCTCACCCTCTCCCCGTACTCTTTAACTTGCTTGGCGAGGCAGGAATTCTCTTCCCGCAACGCCAGTTCGCTATTCTTGGCTTCAATAATCTGACACTGTAAAAGGTCCTGTTGGGTTTTGTGCCTTTCTTTAGTGAGCTCTCCACTTTCCTTTAACTGCCCCACCTCTATCCACAGCCTTTCCCCGACTGTGGCCCTTGCACTGGACCTCTCTTCTGCCTGCCTCAATACTCCCTTGAATTTCTCATTCTCCTCATCTAGAAGCCGGATCTGTTGCTGAAGGCAAATTAGCCAAATGGCCTTCTCTATCGACTTTTTATGGTCCTTGCTGTCAGTCCATTGAGCTGCAGCATCTTCTGGATGCTCAGCATACAATAGATCGAGTACCCACTCCTTAGCCACATTTACCCTCTTAAACACATACGAGGAAATCCCCTCTTCCATTTTACTTCTCTTCCTGAAACCAGTCTCTCGCTTATCACGTCCCTTGTACCAGTGTCCCATCTGGGTCGCCATTATGTAAGGGGTGGTTTTCAGGGGGTCAGCTTTCCCTTCTGACCTTATATGAGCGGTTCCGAATCGCTCCCACACCCTTGGTTCTAGACACTGAAATTATGAAGGGACTGTGGCAGACTTGGACAGACAATCGGTTTCAAGGTAGGAAGCAGGTATGGCTTTATTGTGTTTAAAAATGAAGTAAAAAGGCACACCTTTAATAACACACACAGAATAGTAATACCAATACACCCTGAGGGCTGCAACACGTTGAATAAAGTGTCAAATTACAGCCTGTGGGGAAAAGAATACAGCTTAAACTCTAAATGGGGTAAAGAGGAGAATGCAGATACATTTACACAAGTTATCCCAGCCTCCCCCCACTCCAAATTCCCCTAACTAACTAAGTTATAGCTCTGGGGGGGTTCAGGGGCTATACTCACCAATCCCTTTTGACAGTTGCCGGTGAATCGCGGTTTCGGGGTTCACTGCACTTGGCCTTCTAGGTGAGCTGTACCCCGGATGGAGGAGAGGACTTCGGACTGCGTCGTCTTCAGTTGGGGTGCGTCCGATGATGCGGGTACGTTGCGTTTTGGATGTATGGGGTAAGTACCCACTTTCTTTGGTTAGGAATAGTTTTAGTCAGTCCCTTTTGGTAATTTCTCACCCGTTGGGTCGTTCAGAAGTAGATTGTAGAGTGGTTGTCAATTTGGTTGCTGACAACCTTGCGTTTCGTGGGCCTCGTGCTCGGTCAGTCCTTGATGAGTTCTGGTAGTTTCCTTCACTATTCCATTTCTTCACTTCCCAGCGCCGGCTGCTTGTGTCGGTGTCTGTGTTCGAGTCTGTGTCCGAGTCTGTGTTCGAGTCTGTGTCCGAGTCTGTGTTCGAGTCTGTGTCCGAGTCTGTGTTCGAGTCTGTGTCCGAGTCTGTGTTCTGTGTCTGTGTCGGTGTCTGTGTCCGAGTCTGTGTTCGAGTCTGTGTATCTTTCCTTATAAAACTGGGAATAGGTATACCCCAAAAAAGGCTTCCTTATCTCCCACCAAATCTGGCCCAGCTCTTTGTTTTGATTGTGCAGCCCAGCTAACTGAAACTTGATTAAGTGGTTTTAATCTGGCGTTAATAGGCTTTTCGAAGTTGATGAGCTCTCGTCCATTGTGCTAGTCTGGCCTGAGCCAGATATTTCTATGCCTGTTGAAAAGGTGTTGGAACATGTATGTGACATTTGGATCCTCTGGGTGGGGTGATACTGTTTCTTCCATGGTCGATTGTTTAAATGCTAATGCTTTCTGGGGGCAGGTTTTGAGGGTGAACAGTTCCCAATCAATTTGATTAGCTCCAATGTCCAAACTGAGTGAAGTCCCACCCCCCTGTTCTGGCAGTCTGTTCCAAAATGCTCCTTTAGAGATTGTAAACTTGTAAAGCTCTTAGGTACCTTCCTCAGAGTTTTTCCTCGGATACCAAAATGTTCATCGAGTTCCAAATTAAATTCCCTTTCCTATGACTCTGGGGGGGGGTCTCCATGAATGCATCCCCTTTTATCTCCTGCAGGCGTCGTCTGCCCCTTTAAACTCATTTGTGTCCCGAAGTTTTTTCCCGTCGATTTTAAAAGTCCAGAAAGGGATTCTTCTCCTCTGCAGGGGAAAGGTACCAGGAATTTTTGCGAAATATTGGTGAATTCTACAATAATTTGCTTGGTGCTGCCGGTCGAGGTCATGAACCCCTGAGTGATGCTGATGGCCTTCTGCAAGTTGACTGTGGTGTCGACAGATAATAGCTTGTGAAGGAGGCCCTCGTGGCCAATTCCCATAACGAAGGTGTCTCGCAATGCTTCATTGAGGTGCGGGCCGAAATCACACGGTGCCGCAAGTCTCCTGAGGTCGGTAGCATATTTTGCAATCTCCTGGCCCTCAGGTCTGCGGTGAGTGTAGAATCTGTGCCTGGCCATGAGGATGCTCTGTTTTGGTTTTAGTTGGTCGCGAATTTGTTCCGTCAGCTCATCGTACATCTTATCCTTGGCCTTCGTGGATGCCAGCAAGTCCCTGTCGAGGCGGTAGACCTCGGGCCCACAACTGGTCAGCAGTGTAGCCTTGCACTTCTCCGCCGATGCATTCGTCTCCCCGCCAGGTCGTTTGCCACGAAATATAAAGCTTGAGCCTTTCCATGAAGGCATCCCAATCATCACGCTCTGCAAAGTCTTTTAGTGTGCCAAAGGTAGCCATAATCGCGTGAAAGTCCATATTCTCGTTGCCAGTTGTTATGTCTGTAATGCACTTAGAATGACTCCATGAGACAATGTGTTGTACTCAAACTGTCGTGACCTTGGTCCTTTATTCGTAACTCCAGATTGAGGCACAAGCATGGTGGGCAGCCTTTTATACTGGGCCCTGCACATCTATGCAGGTGAGCCTCAGGTCTCCCACCACCATGCCCTCTGGTGGACAGCCTCTGCCACAGGGGCAGGAAACCCCGGTCTCCAGCAGTTGCACCCTCTAGTGGTGCCAGCATAGTAAATACACAGTGTAAACCTTATTGACAGTACATCAAGTAACAAGTCTCCATCTTATGCAACTATACAGTGGCTACACAGAGAGTATCTATAGTTTGCATATATAACATCCAAGGTGTAAGGATCTGAAGCTGGGCCTCACCACCACCAGCCCTCCTTTGCTTCATTCAGTTGAGAATCACCTTGGCCTGCAAAACAAAGAATGGTTGTTGAGTAGCAGTGTCATGAGGCATCGGAAATGTGTGCACAAGTGTGTGTCACTGACATGCAGCTGTAACTGTGACATGAAAGGGAACACGCACATATATAGAGACCTCAACAATGAAATGCTGCTTCAGTGACTATATAGTGAAGGTGGGAAATAAGAGAAGGATGAATGCGAGGCTCACAGATGGAAGGTTAGCAGTTGGTGGAACAGGTACTCACTTTCATCAAATGAATGATGTAGTTCATCCTTTTTCGGCATTGGGTGGTGGTGCGATCATGAATGGTGGTCCTGGAGACCTCCACAGCTATCTCTCTCTAGGCATTTGTAAACACTTCTCGAGCTGGTCTGCCTGTATTGGGGTACAGGACTCGCTTTCATCCCTCCACAGCCTGCATGAGTGTCTCCACCTTGACAACTGAGAAATGGGTTGCCCTCCTTCCGACTGGTGCAGCAGCCATGGCCGTCTCTGAAAGGCCTTCCCTGCTCAGGGCCTAGCTGCAAACCCTGGCCTTTAAGAAGATCAGGGACCAGCTGGCTCTTTTGCAGCAAATCACCAGAAGGTGAATTTCCCTGACCAAACTCTGCTCCTCGCTCCCCACCCACACCGCTGCAAACTGCCAATTCCTGCCGGGCAATATCGCTGGCCGCCATTTAAAAAAAATCGCTGAATTTTGATCGAATGGCCGCCACAACCATTGCAGTGGTAATGACAACCAAAAAGCGGAGATATGCCCCATTTCGGGCAGATCTGAATTTCAACCCCAATGCCTTTATCTAAACCTGGCTACCATAAGTAACTGTGTGCAAAACTCTTGGTCAAGCGCATTCCCAAGTGCTGGTCATGAAAATCTCCTAACAATTTGGACCTGAACTTATTTGAGATAACTACTCTTGCACCCAACATGATACAATCTTTATCCATTGATAATTCATTCCTACGAACGAAGAATGGATGAATATCTTTCTCTGATACCTGGTTTGGCCAGCCATTTATTATGTAATCATACACCTTTGACATAATTGGGTCACGTTTGTTGCTCCACCAATCTCTTCAGCTGTGACTGGTAGCTCATCAATGTATGAAAAATAGAACACTTCTTTCCTATAGGTGTAACTTGTGATGGGTTGGAAACCATCAGCATTAACATCTGACTTAGGTACAACAACAATGGGTGTAGCCCAATTACATAGATCTACCTTAGAGATAATGTTCTCAGTTTCTCGTCTTTTGAGTCCTTTATTATTTCCATCAGTAGTTGCAGTACATCAGTAGTCCACTAGGCGGAGCAGTCATCATCATAGGCAGTCCCTTGGAATCGAGGAAGATGTGCTTCCACTCTAAAAATGAGTCCTTAGATGGCTGAACAGTCCAATAAAAGAACCACAGTCCCTGTCTCAGGTGGGACAAACAGTCATTGAGGGAAGTATGGGAGGGACTGGTTTGCCGCACGCTCTTTCCGCTGCCTGTGCTTGGTTTCTGAATGCTCTTGGCGATGAGACTCGAGGTCCTCAGTGCCCTCCCGGATGCACTTCCTCCATTTAGGGAGGTCTTTGGCCAGGGACTCCCAGGTGTCAGTGGGGATCTTATCAAGGAGGCTTTGAGGGTGTCCTTGAAATGTTTCCTCTGCCCACCTTTGACTCGTTTGCTGTGTAGGAGTTCCAAGTAGAGTGCTTGCTTTGGGAGTCTCGTGTCAGGCACGTGAACAATGTGGCCTGCCCAGCAGAGCTGATCGAGTGTGGTCAGTGCTTCAATGCGGGAGATATTGGCCTGGTCGAGGCCGTTAGTGTTGGTGTGTCTGTCCTCCCAGGGGATTTGCAGGATCTTGCGGAGACACCGTTGGTGGTATTTCTCCAGCGACTTGAGGTGTCTGCTGTATATGGTCCATGTCCCTGAGCCATACAGAAGGGAAGGTATTATTACAGCCCTGTAGACCATGAGCTTGGTGGCAGATTTGAGCGCCTGGTCTTCAAACACTCTTTTCCTCAGGCAGCCAAAGGCTGCACTGGCGCACTGGAGGTGGTGTTGAATCTCATGGTCAATATCTGCCCTTGTTGATGAGGCTCCCGAGGTATGGGAAATGGTTCACGTTGTCCAGGGCTGCGCCATGGATCTTGTAGACTGGGAGTCAGTGATGTGCGGCGGGGACAGGTTGGTGGAGGACCTTTGTCTTGCTAATGTTTAGTGTAAGGCTCATGCTTTCGTACGCCTCAGTGAATGTGCTGACTATGACTTGGAGTTCAGCCTCTGTATGTGCGCAGACGCAGGCGTCATCCGCATACTGTAGCTCAACAACAGAGGTTGGGGTGGTCTTAGATCTGGCCTGGAGACGACAAAGGTTGAACAGGTTCCCACTGGTTCTGTAGTTTAGTTCCACTCCAGCGGGGAGCTTGTTGATTGTGAGGCGGAGCATGGCAGCGAGGAAGATTGAGAAGAGGGTTTGAGTGATGACGCAGCCCTGTTTGACCCCGGTCCGTACATGGATTGGGTCTGTAATGCATCTGTTGGTAGGGATCATGGCCTACATGTCATCGTGGAGCAGGTGGAGGATTTCAATAGTATTATACCAGGTGATGGAATCCTCACGGCAGCACCATATATTGAAAAATAGCCCATTAGTGTTTTCTACTCAGATTGCACTGTGATTTACTTGCATTTTACTTTTATAATAAAATTAGAGAACAGAGGAAAATATGGTGGAAAATTGGTTAATAATATCAGAAATTATATTTGAAAGAATGGTTAACGTGAATTCATGACATGTGAATTATATTCATGTCGTCGCATATTGAAAGATGAATATTTTTCCCCTCAGCATTTATTGAAAAATGACAGCATAATCATTTTGCAAAGTACTGAAACTAACACACCAGTGATAACAACAATACTTTGAAATGAAAGGTCCATTACCTTCTTGATGCTGATATTTCCCTTCTACTTTTAGTCTTTTGGATAACATTTATTATGCATCGGTGCAAATCATTTAATAGCATATAAGGCTTTGTTAAAAATTGAAGGCAATGTTTCCTGATAGTGATGAAAAAGACTGGAATTATCGGGTAATTTTACTAAATTGCGCTCCTGCTGCACACATTGGGTACGGATAACAAGAATTTAGTTTGAGCTTTCTGTGGTCTTTTGTTCATTAAAATAAAGCACACAGAGGGGTACTTTGAAAGAACCCCTGGCACAATTCGATAACATTATTCCTGGGCGGAGTGTACCTTTGATGCAGTGGTAGCATTCCCGCCTCTGAGCCGGAAGGTGCCTGGTTCGAATGCCACTCCAGATAGTCCCGGTGAATGTAATCGGAGCTCCGGCTCAGAATTCTGGGTTGACAACCAGTGGGATATTCATGTCCGGTGGATGTGGGTGGACCCCCCCTCATCATATAGGTTGTGCGAGCCCATAAAACCCCCCCACCGTACATGACTAACCACGCGATCGGCTGGTATAAAGATGGTTTTGGCCATGAAAGGAGTGTTAACGTGGCCAGTCAGACTGTTAATCAACCTGCGAATCCTTCCACTACTTCACACTGCTCCCCAAAGGGGAGAATGAGAGGACACGAACATGATGATGATTCCTTGGCTATAATTTGCTTCTTAAATTGACAGGATCAGCGCCAATTAAACAAGCTTAACAGTGGACATTGGCTGGCAGCCCTGAAGAGGAAAATGTAAGAATGAATTTGCTATCTTAAAAAGAAATTGACATTTTTCGTTGGAAAACACTGTTTCGCACTCACATTTTTACTTGTCTATTTGGTGGCAGCTTCCTGCAGTCTTGGAACATAGGAACAGGAGTAGACCATTTAGCCCCTCGAGCCTGTACCGCCATTCAATCCATTCATGGCACATCAGTAGCTCAACCTCATTAATCTACCTTTGATCCATATATCTTGATACCCTTACCTGATAAAAGTCTGTTGAATTTGAAAGTTTCAATTGATCCAGCATTCACAGCCTTTTGGGGAGAAAATGTCATAGTTCCACTGCTCAATGTGTGAAAAATTCCTTCCTGATTACACTTCTGAATGGCCTCGCTTTAACTTTACATTTGTATCCCCTTGTTCTGGATTCCCCCTCCCCGCCCCCCACCAGAGGCAACAACATCTACCCTTTTGAATTCCTTTATCATTTTAAACACCTCATTGAGATCATCCCTCAACCATCCAAACTCAATAGAATGCAGCCCAAGTTTATACAACCTGTCCTTAACCCTTTAAGCCCTGGAATCATTCTGGTCCCGCTGATTTGGCTGCTATGTGCTCGGGACAACTGACTGCAGCTTGCACGGAGCAAACTGTTCTCAATCATGACCCAATTTGGCAAAGGGGCCGAGATCAGGTTCGCATAGGCAATGGACCTGACCTCAGTGTCATGCAGGCACTCTGGACGACTATAGAACACCCTAACCAATATGGTGTGCAGCGCACTTCTGCCACAGACTGAGCACGTGTACGCCCTTTGAACCTTTCAACTTAAAAGCAGGCACCGCCCAATCGAATTACTAGGCCAGCGAGCTTTTGTATATCTTTGTTGTCATACAACAGATAATAGATTTCCTAATCAAAATGCCCTGGAGCCAAATTTGTCCAATGCTGTGTTTGCAGCGCATAATTTGAATGATGTGTTTTTTTTATCGCTGGCGCGGGAAACACAGGCACCGGCGTAGTTTTGGAATCTTTCAAGAAAAAAAATGGTACTTGCGCAAGCCAAGTTCTCATAAGGTGTTTGCGTGATGCTTGCGTGCCACAACGCTCAGCACCGCGCTCAGCACATCAGCGCAGCGCTGATGACATTGGCGTGTCGCTAATGATGTCAGAGTAACGCAGACGTGCCACGTCGCGCTGATGGCTCACAATGTCCCTCCCCTTCTTTTAAAGGGAAGGGCTGGTGTGAACTCTGCAGCCTTTTTAGTGGCACCCAGTGGGCCATCAGGGAAGGTGTCGGTCAGGTCAACGGCTTGTATCCAAGATGTTGAGTCCTTAACACTTAAACATAATCACACGAGCACGTATTGCAGACACAGTCACTCTGTGACCTTCACCTTTATTACCTGGACCAAGGAGTGCCCACCCTGCGAGGGGCCTCCCCTTATATACCTGAATCTCCAGGTAAGGAGTGTCTCCCACAAGTACAAGTGGGCCCCTGTGGTCAAGGTGTGTATTTCTAGTAAGTATGTACAGTATGTAGTGGTTACCTGAGGGTTACAATTGTATAAGGGTTACAGTAGTATGCTGGTTACATATATGACACAAGAGAAGGTGACGGGCTGTATGTTGGCAGCCTGGCCACACCAGGAGTCGCAATTGTCAGGCCGATTGAAAAGTCAGCCGACAGAAAAAAGATGGCTGCCCCCACGCTAGCACCTCCCCTTTAAGGGTGGCCGGGATGCTACAGCCACCACAGTTTCTCGCACCGAGACGCTGCCATTGTCAGTGCACCATGCTGATCTCATGTCCTACGGGGCAATTTCCCCCGAAGGGCGCAAATGGATCAGCGCGGGTGATAATGGGTCAGCGTGCACGGCGATGATGTCATCGTCGTGCGTGCACCACGGCATCGCGCTAATCGCGGGGTGATGTGACCACCATGCCCGTGGACGAACTCATTAGGGTGCAGTTAGTGTTAGGTGGTGGCGCTAACTGACACTGCACAAAGGGACAATTTGGCCCCCTGTCTCCAATCACCTTGACTGCCAATCAATTAGCATGTGGTCTGGAGATTTCGTCTTCTGATGCTTGTGTTAGTCCATTCATTTAGGTAAATCCTCTATAACTAGATCCTATCTTGCCAACCCTCCAGGATTGCCCTGGAGTCTCCAGGAATTGAAGATTCATCTCCTGGACATTGCTGTAAACAACCCAGGAGAAAACTCATAGGGGCATTAAAAATAATGTTGGTACCATATTCTTTCAACATTTATTTATTGGTTATATAAATAATGGAAAGGGAAAAAAGGGCTGATTGAATATGCAGGGCCATCATGTGATACAATCTCCAGGAATATATCCAACCAGAGATAGCAACCCTAATTACTTCTGCCTTATCAATCCCCAATCAATGTGGTCTGCACTATTAGTGATACGAGACAGGAGTGCACTAAATGATACAAGACAGGAGCTGCATGCAGATGAGCCCAGTCATAAAATACACAACAGCCTGATGGAGGACTAACCAGATGTTTCTGAAAGCTGTACCAGCTGTATAAATGAAGAATCTGCTACCCTCTGCAGGTCCAGAGAGCATCTTAACTTATTATGGAGTCTTTAAATTTCAGGTGTCCATGAAGTCAAAGATGCATCTTCATCCAATTAGCCAACAGATCAGTTTCTCTGCGACTTCTCAGGAACACAGATGCATCCTTCCAACAAAAATACCTTGAGTCAAAACTAAAAATGGTGGGCAGTTGTTGATGATGAAGGGTTTTGATATAGTGAATGAGGAGAAACTGTTTCCAGTTGCAGGAGGGTCGGTAACCAGAGGACACAGATTTAAGGTAATTGGCAAAAGAACATTCGCCGCTTTGCAACTTGGACCCAAATAAAAGAGGCACCCGGACTCTCACTGGCAGTAGCTGGAAGTAGCTGTTTGGTGTTTAAGTAAATTTTAGTAAGTAAATTTATTTAAGCGTTAAGTCATGGCAGGAGAGCTCGGACCCGTGTCATGCTCCCCCTGTGCTATGTGGGAAATCAAGGACACTGACTACGAAGTGTGCAGGAAGTGTGTCCAGCTGCAGCTCCTGACAGACCACATGATGGCACTGGAGCTGTGGATGGACTCACACTGGAGCATGCGCGATGCTGAGAATGTTGTGGATAGCACATTTAGTGGGTTGGTCACACCGCAGGTAAGGGTTAGGACAGATAGTGAATGGGTGACCAAGAGACAAGGCAAGAGCAGGAAGGTAGTGCAGGAATCCCCTGCAGTCATCTCCCTCCAAAACAGATATACCATTTTGGATATTGTTGGGGGAGATGACTTGCCAGGGGAAGGCACCAGCAGCCAGGTTCATGGCACCATGGGTGAATCTACTGCACAGAAGGGCGGGAAAAAGAGTGGGAGAGCTATAGTAATAGGGGACTCTATTGTAAGGGGAATAGATAGGAGTTTCTGCAGCCGCAACTGAGACTCCAGGATGGTATGTTGCCTCCCTGGTGCCTCGGAGCGGTTGCAGAGCATTCTGGAGAGGGAGGGGGAACAGCCAGATGTCGTGGTAGATGTGGGTACCAACGATATAGGTAGGAAGCGGGAAGAATTCCTACCAGCTGAATTTAGGGAACTAGGAGTTCAATTAAAAAGTAGGACCTCAAAGATAGTAATCTCTGGATTGCTACCAATGCAACGTACTAATCAGAGTAGAGGGATCAGGATAGTTAGAATAAATACATTGCTTGAGCAGTGGTGCAAGAGGGATGGATTCAAATTCCTGGGACATTGGAACCAGTTCTGGGGGAAGTGGGACCTGTACAAAAGGGACGGGCTGCACTTGGGCAGGACTGGAACTGATGTCCTGGGGGTAATATTTGCGAATGCAGTTCGGGAGTGTTTAAACTAATATGGCAGGGGGATGGGAACCTATGCAGCGAGACAGGACAAAGTAATATGGAGTCAGAAACAGATGGTAGAAAGGTAAAAAGCAATAGTGGAAGGCCGAGTAAACAAAGGCAAGAAACAAAAAGGGCCACACTACATCATAATTCTAAAAGGACAAAGGGTGTTAAAAAAACAAGCCTGAAAGCTTTGTGTCTTAATGCAAGGAGTATCCGTAATAAGGTGAATAAATTAACTGTCCAAATAGATGTTAACAGATATGATGTGATTGGGATTACAGATACGTGGCTCCAGGCTGATCAGGGCTGGGAACTCAACATCCAGGGGTATTCAACATTCAGGAAGGATAGAATAAAAGGAAAAGGAGGTGGGGTAGCATTGCTGGTTAAAGAGGAGATTAATGCAATAGTTAGCTTGGATGATGTGGAATCTATATGGGTAGAGCTGCAGAACACCAAAGGGCAAAAAACGTTAGTGGGAGTTGTGTACAGACCTCCAAACAGTAGTAGCGATGTTGGGGAGGGCATCAAACAGGAAATTAGGGGTGCATGCAATAAAGGTGCAGCAGTTATCATGGGTGACTTTAATATGCATATAGATTGGGCTAACCAAACTGGAAGCAATACGGTGGAGGAGGATTTCCTGAAGTGCATAAGGGATGGTTTTCTAGACCAATATGTTGAGGAACCAACTAGGGGGGAGGCCATCTTAGACTGGGTGTTGTGTAATGAGAGAGGATTAATTAGCAATCTCATTGTGCGAGGCCCCTTGGGGAAGAGTGACCATAATATGGTGGAATTCTACATTAGGATGGAGAAGGAAACAGTTAATTCAGAGACCATGGTCCAGAACTTAAAGAAGGGTAACTTTGAAGGTATGAGGTGTGAATTGGCTAGGATAGATTGGCGAATGATACTTAAGGGGTTGACTGTGGATGGGCAATGGCAGACATTTAGAGACCGCATGGATGAACTACAACAACTGTACATCCCTGTCTGGCGTAAAAATAAAAAAGGGAAGGTGGCTCAACCGTGGCTATCAAGGGAAATCAGGGATAGTATGAAAGCCAAAGAAGTGGCATACAAATTGGCCAGAAATAGCAGCGAACCCGGGGACTGGGAGAAATTTAGAACTCAGCAGAGGAGGACAAAGGGTTTGATTAGGGCAGGGAAAATAGAGTACAAGAGGAAGCTTGCAGGGAACATTAAGATGGACTGAAAAAGCTTCTAGAGATATGTAAAGAGAAAAAGGTTAGTAAAGACAAACGTTGGTCCCCTGCAGTCAGAATCAGGGGATGTCATAATGGGGAACAAAGAAATGGCAGACCAATTGAACAAGTAATTTGGTTCGGTATTCACTAAGGAGGACATAAACAACCTTCCGGATATAAAAGGGGTCAGAGGGTCTAGTAAGAAGGATGAACTGAGGGAAATCCTTACTGATTGGGAAATTGTGTTGGAGAAATTGATGGGATTGAAGGCAGATAAATCCCCAGGGCCTGATTGTCTGCATCCCAGAATACTTAAGGAGGTGGCCTTGGAAATTGAGGATGCATTGACAGTCATTTTCCAACATTCTCTTGACTCTGGATCAGTTCCTATGGAGTGGAGGGTAGCCAATGTAACCCCACTTTTTAATAAAGGAGGGAGAGAGAAAACAGGGTATTATAGACCGGTAAGCCTGACATCGGTAGTGGGTAAGATGATGGAATCAATTATTAAGGATGTCATAGCAACGCATTTGGAAAGAGGTGACATGATAGGTCCAAGTCAACATGGATTTGTGAAAGGGAAATCATGCTTGATAAATCTTCTGGAATTTTTTGAGGATGTTTCCAGTAGAGTGGACAAGGGCGAACCATTTGATGTGGTGTATTTGGACTTTCAGAAGGCTTTCGACAAGGTCCCACACAAGAGATTAATGTACAAAGTTAAAGCACATGGAATTGGGGGTAGTGTGCTGACGTGGATTGAGAACTGGTTGGCAGACAGGAAGCAAAGAGTAGGAGTAAATGGGTACTTTTCAGAATGGCAGGCAGTGACTAGTGGGGTACCACAAGGTTCTGTGCTGGGGCCCCAGCTGTTAAATTGTACATTAATGATTTAGATGGGGGGATCAAATGTAGTATCTCCAAATTTGCGGATGACACTAAGTTGGGTGGCAGTGTGAGCTGCGAGGAGGATGCTATGAGGCTGCAGAGTGACTTGGATAGGATAGGTGAGTGGGCAAATGCTTGGCAGATGAAGTATAATGTGGATAAATGTGAGATTATCCACTTTGGTGGTGAAAACAGAGAGACAGACTGTTATCTGAAATATGACAGATTAGGAAAGGTGGAGGTGCAACGTGACCTGGGTGTCATGGTACATCAGTCATTGAAGGTTGGCATGCAGGTACAGCAGGCGGTTAAGAAGGCAAATGACATGTTGGCCTTCATAGCGAGGGGATTTGAGTACAGAGGCAGGGAGGTGTTATTACAGCCTTGGTGAGGCCACACCTGGATTATTGTGTATAGTTTGGTCTCCTAACTTGAGGAAGGACATTCTTGCTATTGAGGGAGTGCAGCGAAGGTTCACCAGACTGATTCCCGGGATGGTGGGACCGACTTATCAAGAAAGACTGGATCAACTGGGCTTGTATTCACTGGAGTTCAGAAGAGTGAGAGGGGACCTCATAGAAACGTTTAAAATTCTGATGGGTTCAGACAGGTTAGATGCAGGAAGAATGTTCCCAATGTTGGGGAAGTCCAGAACCAGGGGTCACAGTCTAGGATAAGGGGTAAGCCATTTAGGACCGAGATGAGGAGAAACTTCTTCACCCAGAGAGTGATGAACCTGTGGAATTCTCTACCACAGGAAGTTGTTGAGGCCAATTCACTAAATATATTTAAAAAGGAGTTAGATGTAATCCTTGCTACTAGGGGGATCAAGGGGTACAGCGAGAAAGCAGGAATGGGGTACTGAAGTTGCAGTTTAGCCATGAACTCATTGAATGGCAGTGCAGGCTCGAAGGGCCGAATGACCTACTCCTGCACCTATTGTCGATGTTTCTATGTTTCTATGTCACGTGAAGGTTTAACAGCATTATAGATCACATTGTGGGTATCACTCTCTCAAGCATATAGGGTAGCGTTTGCCGAGAGAGAGTGGGAGGGAGTTTAAAGTTATTTACTCTGGGAAGCCTGTCAATGTTTATGAAGTCAATAAATAGTCATTTTTTTAAATGTAATTGAAAAAATTAATTTATATTTAAAGCCTTATTTATAGATATTTAAGATATCAATCAGCACTTTCCTACAACAAAAATGTATTTAATGATGTAATGATGTGTCTTGCTAGCACTGTGCTCCTGTATACATTTCGTGGAAAGCAGTTAGAGTGCGAGACTGGACCTGTCGGTTGATCAAAGAAAGCTAGCCACCGCAGCAGCAGAATCAACAATGGTCTCAAGAGGATGACAAAACCAAAGTGAATGACAAAAATCTACGTAATTGGAATCCAGGTAGTTGATTGGTGGCACATCTTGGAGCGTGGGGGAGCCTAGTGCAGGGGTCGGGACCCAAGTGCAGGATCCAGAGAAGCGGAGGTCAGAAGCGGCGTGGAGCAGAGGTCGGAAACGGGGTGGAGGGGAGGTTGGAAGCAGCGAGGAGCGGAGGTCGGAAGCGCCAAGGAGTGGAGGTCAGAAGCGGCGTGGAGCGGAGGTCGGTATCGGCGAGAAGCAGAGGTCGGAAGCAGCGAGGCGCGGAGGTCAGAAGCAAAGAGCAGCGGAGGTCAGAGACGGCAAGGAGCAAATGTTGGAAGCGGTGAGCAGCGGAGGTCAGAAACGGGGTAGAGGGGAAGTTGGAAGCGGCGAAGAGCGGAGGTCGGAAGTGGCGAGGAGCGGAGGTTAGGACCGGCGAGGAGCGGAGTTCGGAAGCGGCAAGGAGTGGAGGTCGGAAGCACTGAGGAACGGAGTTCGGGACCAGTGAGGTCCGGAGGTCGGGACCAGCGAGGTAAAGAGGTCGGGACGGACGAGGTCCGGCGGTCGGAAGCGGAGAGGAGAGGTGGTCGCGACGGGCGAGGCACAGAAGAGCGGAGAGGTCGGAGCCCAGAGGTGGAGCAGCATGGACCAACAGCGGAGTCCAGGTCAAGGGAAGGCACAACACAAGCGAATAGCGAAGTTGTGAGGTCATGAGGCCCAAACTGCGTCCTATGAATTCCAGGGAGAGAGGTCCTGTGGGAAGGAGGTTGGAGAACAGTAGGACATGCTTGTGTTTGTGTATATGTACTAGGCACATGCAGTGGAGCCTGGTCTCCAGTCATCTTGGATCCCCTTGCCACTGGACCAAGACCTTGCTCTGTCAAGCCCGTGTGGTAGCTGGTGTGCAACGGCCACTCCACATTAAAAGAATTCACATACAGGGATCTTCCACCGTTTAAAATGAAGTTCGAGACTTGGAATCTCAGGACCCTCATGAACAACCCCAACAGCGACAGACCGGAATACCATACGCTATCATTTCCTGGAAAATCAGACGTTTCAACGTAGAAATCGCCACCCTAAACGAGACCCTGTGGGCAGCGGAAGGCCAGTTCAAGGAACAAGGTGCTGGCTACATCTTCTTCTGGAAAGGTAAACCAGAAGAAGAACGCCTCCTCCATGGGGTGGGCTTTGCCATAAAAAATGAGCTAATTGGCCTTCTCATAGACTCCCCTTGCGGGATAAACGAATGACCCATGACCCTTCGGCTCACCCTAGCCCGGAATCTGTGCGCTACGATCATCAGTGCATCACCCCAACACTGGAAGTTACAGAGGAATACTACTCCAGCCTTGAACAATCCCTGTCCCGAGTCCCAGCGGGTGACAGGCTGATGAGTTAGAAGGGACAGAGACCTCTGGGGAGGTGTGATTGGCAGAGAAGGGGTTGGGAAAACCAACTCCAATGATATCATCCTCCTGACAAAATGCTTAGAACGTGGCCTTGGCATAACCAACACATTGTTCCGTCAAAAAGACAAGTACAAGGTCTCATGGCAACACATTCGCTCCAAGCACTGGCATCTGCTCGATTACGTCATCGTCTGAGCGAGGGACCACAAGGATTTGAGCATCACTCGCGCCATGACAGGAGCTGATGACTTAAGGAGGTGGCCTTGGAAATAGCGGATGCATTGGCAGTCATTTTCCAACATTCCATTGACTCTGGATCAGTTCCTATGGAGTGGAGGGTAGCCAATGTAACCCCACTTTTTAAAAAGGAGGGAGAGAGAAAACAGGTAATTATAGACCGGTCAGCCTGACCTCAGTAGTGGGTAAAATGATGGAATCAATTATTAAGGATGTCATAGCAGCACATTTGGAAAGAGGTGACATGATAGGTCCAAGTCAGCATGGATTTGTGAAAGGGAAATTATGCTTGACAAATCTTCTGCAATTTTTTGAGGATGTTTCCAGCAGAGTGGACATGGGAGAACCAGTTGATGTGGTATATTTGGACTTTCAGAAGGCTTTCGACAAGGTCCCACACAAGAGATTAATGTGCAAAGTTAAATCACATGGGATTGGGGGTAGTGTGCTGACGTGGATTGAGAACTGGTTGTCAGACAGGAAGCAAAGAGTAGGAGTAAATGGGTACTTTTCAGAATGGCAGGCAGTGACTAGTGGGGAACCGCAAGGTTCTGTGCTGGGGCCCCAGCTGTTTATATTGTACATTAATGATTTGGACGAGGGGATTAAATGTAGTATCTCCAAATTTGCAGATGACACTAAGTTGGGTGGCAGTGTGAGCTGCGAGGAGGATGCTATGAGGTTGCAGAGTGACTTGTATAGGTTAGGTGAGTGGGCAAATGCATGGCAGATGAAGTATAATGTGGATAAATATGAGGTTATCCACTTTGGTGGTAAAAACAGAGAGACAGACTATTATCTGAATGGTGACAGTTTAGGAAAAGGGGAGGTGCAACGAGACCTGGGTGTCATGGTACATCAGTCATTGAAGGTTGGCATGCAGGTACAGCAGGCGGTTAAGAAAGCAAATGGCATGTTGGCCTTCATAGCGAGGGGATTTGAGTACAGGGGCAGGGAGGTGTTGCTACAGTTGTACAGGGCCTTGGTGAGGCCACACCTGGAGTATTGTGTACAGTTTTGGTCTCCTAACATGAGGAAGGACATTCTTGCTATTGAGGGAGTGCAGCGAAGATTCACCAGACTGATTCCCGGGATGGCGGGACTTACCTATCAAGAAAGACTGGATCAACTGGGCTTGTATTCACTGGAGTTCAGAAGAATGAGAGGGGACCTCATAGAAACGATTAAAATTCTGACGGGTTTAGACAGGTGAGATGCAGGAATAATGTTCCCAATGTTGACGAAGTCCAGAACCAGGGGTCACAGTCTAAGGATAAGGGGTAAGCCATTTAGGACCGAGATGAGGAGAAACTTCTTCACCCAGAGAGTGGTGAACCTGTGGAATTCTCTCCCATAGAAAATTGTTGAGGCCAATTCACTAAATATATTCAAAAAGGAGTTAGATGAAGTCCTTACTACTTGGGGGATCAAGGGGTATGGCGAGAAAGCAGGAATGGGGTATTGAAGTTGCATGTTCAGACATGAACTCATTGAATGGCGGTGCATGCTAGAAGGGCCGAATGGCCTACTCCTGCACCTATTTTCTATGTTTCTATGTTTCTATGACTGCTGGACGGACCACTAACTAATCCGCTCAGTGATGTCCATCAATGTAGCCTGTAAACAGACAGCAACAGAAACAATGTCGCAGGAAAATCAACGTTGGGGCACTCAAAGACCCTGCTAAGAAAGTATTATTCAGCCAGCACCTCACTACCAACCTGACGACTCCCAGTGATTCAGGAACGCAGAGTGTCCAGAGCACCTGGTCTGCCCTCAAATCCTCCATAATTAGCATATGTGAAAAGACACTTGGTCACTCGACCAGGAAACACCAAGACTGGTTCGATGAGAATGACCAGGAGATCCAGGAGTTAATAAGCTGCAAGCGCAAGGCATTCTTGAACTGGAAACAGCAAGACAACTTGAAAGCAAGAAAGCAGCTCTACAGACGTCTGAAGGCCCAGATCCAAAAAAAATTGGGGACCTAAGAACAGATGGCGGGTGGAGAAAGCAGAGGAGATCCAGCAGTTCGCCGACAACCACGACGTGCGAGGATTCTTCAGCGCAGTCAAGATCACCTACGACCCAAGCACCCAAGGTCCTACCCCAGTGCGGGCCAAGAACGGAGAAGTCCTCATCAAGGACAGACAGGCAGTCAGTGCCCACTGGAAGGAGCACTTCGAAGATCTCCTTAACCATATTTAAGGAATGATATACTTGCATTGGAGGCTGTTCGGAGAAGGTTCACTAGGTTGATTCTGGAGGTGACTTATGAAGGTAGTTTAGAAACATAGAAACATAGAAAATAGGTGCAGTAGGCCATTCAGCCCTTCGAGCCTGCACCACCATTCAATATCATCATGGCTGATCATGCACTTCAGTACCCCATTCCTGCTTTCTCTCCATACCCCTTGATCCCTTTAGCTGTAAGGGCCACATCTAACTCCCTTTTGAATATATCTAACGAACTGGCCTCAACAACTTTCTTTGGTAGAAAATTCCACATGCTCATAACTGTCTGAGTGAAGAAGTTTCTCCTCATCTCGGTCCTAAATGGCTTACCCCTTATCCTTAGACTGTGACCCCTGGTTCTGGACTTCCCCAACATCGGGAACATTCTTCCTGCATTTAACCTGTCCAATCTCATCAGAATTTTATATGTTTCTATGAGATCGCCTCTCATTCTTCTAAATTCCATTGAATATAAGCCTAGTCGATCCAGTCTTTCTTCATATGTCAGTCCTGTCATCCTGGGAATCAGTCTGGTGAGCCTTCACTGCACTCCCTCAATAGCAAGAATGTCCTTCCTCAGATTAGGAGACCAAAACTGTACGCAATATTCAAGGTATGGCCTCACCAAGGTTCTGTACAACTGTAGTAAGACCTCCCTGCTTCTATACTCAAATCCTCTCGCTATGAATGCCAACATGCCATTTACCTTCTTCACCGCCTGCTGTACCTGTATGCCAACTTTCAATGACTGATGTAACATTACACCTCCCCTTTTACTAATCTGTCACCATTCAGATAATAATCTGCCTTCCTGTTAGGTTAGCCCAATCTATATGTAGATTAAAGTCACCCATAATAAATGTTGTACCTTTATTGCATGCATCCCTAATTTCCTGTTTGATGCCATCCCCAACCTCACTATGACTGTTTGGTGGTCTGTACACAAGTCCCACTTGCGTTTTCTGTCCTTTGGTGTTCTGCAGCTCTACCCATTCAGATTCCACCTCATCCACACTAATGTCCGTCCTTACTATTGCGTTAATCTCATCTTTTACCAACAACGCTACCCCACCTCCTTTTCCTTTCAGTCTATCTTTCCCAAATATTGAATACCATTGGATGTTGAGTTCCCAGCCTTGGTCACCCCTGAGCCATATCTCCGTAATTCCAATTACATCATATCCATTAACAGCTATCAGCGGAGTTAATTCATCCACCTTATTACGAATGCTCCTCGCATTGAGACACAGAGCCTTCAGGTGTGTTGTTCTAACACACTTTGTCCTTTTAGAATTACGTTGTAATGTGGCCCTTTTTGATTTTTGCCTTTGATTTTTCTTCCCTCCGCTTCTACTTTTCTCCTTTATACCTTTTGCTTCTGATCCTATTTTACTTCCCTCTGTCTCCCTGCATAGGTTCCCATCCCCATTCCCTACTACTTTAAATTCTCCCCAATAGAACTAGCAAACACTCCCCCGAGTACATTGGTTCTGGTCCTGCCCAGGTGCAGACTGTCCAGTTTGTAATGGTCCTAACTCCCCCAGAACCAGTTCCAATGTCCCAGGAATTTGAATCCCTCCCTCTTGCACCATTCCTCAATCCATGTATTCATCTTAATCATCCTGCGATTTCTACTCTGACTAGCATGTGGCACTGGTAGCAATCCTGAGATTACTAACTTTGAGGTACTACTTTTTAATTTAACTCCCCGCTCCCTAAATTCAGCTTGTAGAACCCCATCCCGCTTTTTACCTATATCTTTGGTATCTATATGCACCACGACAACTGACTGTTCACTCTCCCCCTCCAGAATGCCCTGCAGCCACTCCGAGACATCCTTGACCCTTGCACCAGTGAGGCAACATACCATCCCGGAATCTCATTTGCGGTCGCAGAAACGCCAATCTATTCCCCTTACAATAGAATCCCTTAGCACTATAGCTCTCCCACTCTTTTTCCTGCCCTCCTGCGCAGCAGACCCAACCATAGTGCCATGAACTTGGCTGCTGCTGCCTTCGCCGATGAGCCAACTCCCCCAACAGTACCCAAGGTGGTATATCTGTTTTGTAGGGAGATGACTGCAGGCTACCCCTACCTTCCTTCCACTGCTCTTCCTGATGGTCACCCGTTCCTTATCTTCCTGTGTAAACTTTACCTGCAGTGTGACCAACTCACTAAATATGCTAATCACGACATCCTCAGCATCGCGGATGCTCCAGAGTGAATCCATGCACAGCTCCAGTGCCGCAATGCGGTCTGCCAGGAGCTGCAGCTGGATACACTTCCTGCAAACGTAGTAGTCATGCACACTGGAAGCATCTCTGATTTCCTACATAGCACAGGAGGAGCATGACACAGGTCTGGCCTCTCCTGCCATGACATAAACCTTAAATTACTTAATTTGGCAACAATGACAAGGTTTCTTACTGCTACGAAGAAGAAAAAAGATAAAGAAAAAGTAAACTACTCACTAATCAACCAGCCAATCATTTACCCTCTTGGCTGTGACATCACACTTCGATTACTTTTTACTTCTTTCTTACTTTTGACCCCGCTGTCGCCGCTTCTTTCGCAGGTCCACCCGCTCCCGCTGTGGCTCTCGGCTAGGTTGCGTCAGTTGGGCCTATACTCATTGGAGTTCTTATCAAAATTTACAAGATAATGGGGGGGCTTGACAAGGTGGATGCAGAGAGGATATTTCCACTCATAGGGGAAACTAAAACTAGGGGACATAGTCTTAGAATAAGTTGTTGCCCATTTAAAAATGAGAAGAAGAGGAATTTCATCTCTCAGAGGGTTGTAAATCTATGGAATACTCTGCTCCAGAGAGCTGTGGAGGTTGGGTCATTGAATATATTTAAGGCAGAGATAGATAGATTTTTGAGCGATAAGGGAATAAAGGATTATGGGGAGTGAGCAGCGAAATTGAGCTGAGTCCATGATCAGATCAACCATGATCTTATTAAATGGCAGAGCTGGTTCAAGGGGCCATATGGCCTACTCCTGCTCCTATTTCTTATGTTCTTTTGAGAATCTGTCTTCAACGTGAGTGTCATGTATTCAACCAGCATTATATCCCATGTATAATCTGACCTAAGTTGTGCACTGTGAGAACAATGACTACTAGGTGGTGAACTTGTGGGAGAGACTCCTAACCTGGACCTTCAGATATAAAAGGGCAAGCTCCACCCACTTCCATCACTTGAGTGCTATGGAATAAAGAACAGGTCACAGACTGACATTCTCTCAAGCATGGACCTCGTGTGCATTTATACTGTATAGTAAGGACGTATCAATGACAACGAAAGACTGGGATTTAAATCACGCGAGCATGGCCACGAGCAGAACAGACGAGAGGTACTGTGTTAAGGAATGGTTGGGACAGAGATTCAACATTGTTAAAGCAGCACACAGTTCTCCAGGCAGACAAGGGCAGTCAGGCATGCCCCAACATGTAGTCGAACCCAGAGGGGGAGTTTGACAGAGACAATGGCAAGCTGAACGGTGATTCACGCCATTGCAAGGGACAATGCGGCCAGTAATGGGGCCATCAACACCTGTTAATGGCGCACTCAAGGACAATAACAGGGGCAGTCAGGGACGATCGACTGGCAAGGGACCTTTTGTTTCAAACAGCAGCTCATGTTGGAGGCGTGGAGGCACATACTTAGCCCGAGTTTGCAGAGATGAGCAAAATACCTGCAGAAATTGCAGAAATGAACGCTGGGGGAAATCGCTGGAAGCTGAAGTTCAGCGAGTTCATGTGGAGCACGTATACAGTTCATACACCAGGACGCCCCCGATAATGATGAAAGTGCTCCTCAATGGCATCCCAGTATCAATGGAGTTAGACACGGGGGCCAGCCAGTCCCTGATGGGTATCAAACAGTTCGAAAATTTGTGGGCGTCCAAGGCCAGGCCAAAATTATCGCCGATTGACGCATAGCTACGGACATACACAAAGGAGATCATTCCGGTGCTAGGCAGCGCCACGGTAGTTGTGACTCACAAAGATTCAGAGAACAGGTTGCCACTCTGGGTTGCCCCGGGGGATGGTCCTGCACTGCTGAGGAGGAGTTGGCTTGCTGTCATGAACTGGAAATGGGGCGATGTCAATGCAATTTCCTCTGTGGATCGAGTATCATGCTCACAGATCCTGGACAAATTTGACTCATTATTTCAACCTGGAATTGCACTTTCATGGGGGCCAAGGTAGTGATTCACATAAACCCGGACGCCAGGTCAGTACACCACAAGGCCAGAGCGGTGCCGTACGTGATGTGGGAAAAGATAGAAGGCGAATTGGACGGCTTGCTGAGGGAAGGCATCATCTCGCCAGTCGAATTCAGTGACTGGGCGAGCCCGATTGTGCCGGTGCTCAAGGCGGATGGGTCGGTCAGGATATGTGGCGATTACAAGGCCACCATCAATCGGGTGTCACTCCAAGACCAGTACCCGCTACCGAAAGCGGAGGACCTCTTTGCAACGTTATCCGGTGGCAAACTTTTTTCAAAATTGGACCTGACCTCAGCTTACATGACCCAGGAGCTGGCGAGTGAGTCGAAGAAGCTGACCACTGTCACGACACACAAGGGGTTGTTTGAGTACAACAGATGTCCGTTCGGGATTCCCTCGGCCGCTGCGATCTTCCAACGAAATATGGAAAGCCTCCTCAAGTCGATTCCAGGGACGGTGGTTTTTCAGGATGACATCCTCATCACGGGTCGCGATACTGAAGAACACCTCCACAACCTGGAGGAGGTGCTACGCAGACTGGACCGGGTAGGGCTGCGACTGAAAAAGGCGAAGTGCGTCTTCCTAGCTCCAGAGGTAGAATTCCTGGGGATGAGGGAGCAGCAGACGGGATCAGCCCTACTGTGTCCAAGACGGAAGCGATCCAGAGAGCACCCAGACCCCGTAACACGACGGAGCTGCATTCATTCCTGGGGCTCCTGAACTATTTTGGTAACTTTCTTCCCAAATTGAGCACGTTGCTCGAGCCGCTACACGTGCTCCTATGCAGAGGTCGCGAATGGGTCTGGGGGGACAGCCAGGAAAGGGCTTTTAATAGAGCACGCAAGTTGTTATGTTCCAACAATCTGTTAATGCTATATGACCAATGTAAGAAACTTGTGTTAACGTGCGATGCGTCGTCCTATGGTGTCGGGTGTGTGTTGCAGCATGTCAATGCCAAGGGTCAGTTACAGCCAGTAGCTTATGCCTCCAGAAGTCTGTCCCAGGCAGGAAGGGGCTACGGGATGATAGAAAAGGAGGCGCTCGCATGTGTATATGTGGTAAAGAAAATGCACCAATACCTGTTTGGCAGGAAATTTGAGCTGGAGACAGATCATAAACCTCTAACGTCCCCTTTGGCCGACAACAAGGCCATAAATGCAAATGCATCGGCCTACATACAGAGGTGGGCACTCACGTTAGCCGCCTATGACTACACAATTTGGCACAGACCGGGCACCGAAAACTGCGCCGATGCACTCAGCAGACTCCCACTAGCCACCACTGAGGGGGCTACCGAGCATGCTGCTGAGATGGTCATGGCTGTTGAAGCTTTCGGAAGCGAAGGCTCACCCGTGAAGCCTGTCAGATTAAAGTCTGGACAAATAGAGACCCGCTATTGTCTCTAGTCAAAAAATGTGCCCTGAATGGGGACTGGGCAGCCATGTACAGGGCATGCCCTGAGGAATTTAAACCATTTCACAGGCGCAGGGATGAACTCTCGATTCAGGCCGATTGCCGACTGTGGGGAAACCGCGTAGCCATGCCCCAGATGGGCAGAGAGGTGTTCATCAGAGAACTCCACAATGAGCACCCGGGGATTGTCACGATGAAGCCAATTGCCAGGTTACACGTTTGATGGCCAGGAATAGATGCAGATCTGGAACTTTGTGTTCGCAGGTGCAACACGTGTTCCCAACTGGGCAATGCGCCCAGGGAAGCCCCCCTTAGCCTCTAGCCATTGCCCGCCAAGCCTTGGTCACGCATCCATGTGGACTACGCAGGTCCTTTCATGGGAAAAATGTTTTTGGTTGTAGTAGATGCCTACTCCAAATGGATCGAGTGTGACATTTTAAATTCAAGCACATCCTCTGACACGGTCGAAAGTCTACGGGCAATGTGCGCCGCCAACAGTCTACCGGACATCTTGGTCAGCGACAATGGCCCGTGCTTCACAAGCACTGAATTCCAGGACTTCATGGCAGGCAATGGAATTAACCATGTCAGAACGGCACCGTTCAAGCCGACCTCAAACGGCCAGGCAGAACGAGCAGTGCAGATAATCAAACAGGGGATGCTCAGAATCCAAAGGGGTTCCCTACAACGCCGCTTATCACGCCTCCTGTTGGCCTACAGATCCCGACCACACTTGCTTACAGGGGTTCCACCCGCAGAGCTGCTCATGAAAAGGACGCTCAAAACCCGGTTATCCCTTATACACCCACCATGAAAGAAATTGTCGAGAGCAATATGACTACCATGACAAGAATGCGAGGGCAGAATGTATTGATGTAAATGACCCTGTTTTTGACCTCAACTACGCTGCAGGGCCCAAATGGCTCGCAGGCACTGTGGTTGCCAAAGAGGGAAATAGGATTCTGGTAGTTAAACTTACCAATGGACAAATCTGCCGCAAACATGTGGATCAAACAAAAAGGAGGTTCAGCAACCCCATAGAAGAAGCAGAGGAAGAACACGATATAGAGTTCACTCCTCCACAGGTGACCGAACACAGGAACCAAAGGGCGGAGAGCCCAATCACTGTGGGCAGTCCGGACAGGCCTGAGGCACCGCAAACAGCAGACACTCAAGCCAGCGCCCAACAACCGGAGCCCCAACTCAGGCGCTCGACAAGAGAGCATAAACCACCAGAGAGACTCAACCTGTGATCCCAATAAGACTTTGGGGGGGGAGGTGATGTCATCTATTCAACCAGCATTGTAAACCATGTATAATCTGACCTAAGTTGTACACTGTGAGAACAATGACCACTAGGTGGTGAACTTGTGGGAGAAGCTCCTAACCTGGACCTTCAGATATAAAAGGGCAAGCTCCACCCACTTCTATCACTTGAGTGCTATGGAATAAAGGACAGGTCACATACTGACCTTCTCTCAAGCATGGGCCTCGTGTGCATTTATACTGTATAGTAAGGACGTATCAGTGAGTGTACTCAACTCCATCCAGCAGCACGCTGTGCACCACCACCTCAGTACAACCCCAGCCCGGCGTGAGGTTCAAAAGGCCATTCAACAACTGAAGAACAACAAGGTCTCAGGAGCAGATGGAAGCCCCATCGAAGCACTAAAACATGGCAGAGAAGCACTACTGGCGTGAATGCATGAACTCATCTCTCTTATTGGAAGAAGGAGAGCATGCCAGCAAATCTCAGAGATGCCGTAATCGTGGCCATCGTTAAGAAAGGGGACAAGTCCGATTGCGTTAATTACAGAGGCGTTTCCCTGCTGTCTACCACAGGGAAAGTTATCGCAAGAATCCTCCTCAACTGCCTTCTCCCTGAGGCTGAAGAGCTTCTCCTAGAGTTGCAATGCAGATTCTGTCCACTAAGGGGCACAATGGACATGATCTTCACCGTGCAACAAATTCAAGAGAAATTCAGGTAACAATACCAACCTCTGTACATGGCCTTCTTTGACCTCACAAAGGCCGTCGACACTGTCAACTGTGAGGGATTATGGAGCTTCCTCTTCAAATTCAGCTGTCCTCAAAAGTTTGTCAGCATCCTCCACCAGCTTCACGACGACATACAAGCCATGATCCTGACCAACCGATCCAAATCAGACCCAATTCATGTATGGAGTCAAGCAAGGCTGTGTCTTTGCACCAACGCTCTTCTCGATTATCCTTGCTGCAATGCTCCATCTCACCATCAGTAAGGCCCCCGTGGAATGACCAATACTTCGTGGCCAACGAGCTGGAAGGGAATGTGAACGCTACCAAATGAAGGGTGATCCTCCTCACCGTCTGCGGGGCAACAACCTATGGTCTCATGAAGAATCTTCTTGCTCCGGTGAAACCAACAACCAAATCGTATGAAGAACTGTGTTCGCTGGTCCGGGAGAGCGTTCTGATGGCAAGATATCGATTTTACACATGTCAAATGTCTGAAGGCCAGGACGTGGAGAGCTACGTCGCCGAACTAAGGCGCCTTGCAGGACATTGTGAATTTGATGAATTCCTGGAGCAAATGAAAAGAGACTTTTTTGTGCTTGGCATTTGCCGAGGTTATCCTTCGCAAACTATTGACTGTTGAAACACCGAACCTGAGCAAAGCCATAACGATAGCCCAGGCATTTATGTCCACCAGGGATAACACCAAACAAATTTTGCAGCATAAAGAAGTTTCGGCAAGTACTGTACACAAAGTAATGTCATTTTCAGGCAGGGATGTACATGGCAGAACATACACGCCTGCAACTGCATGACCTCAGATGACTCAGAGTCTGCCTTCAAGTGTTAATTCAAGGCAGTTAACATCTTGTTGGCGCTGTGGAGGTGATCATCTAGTCTATCAATGCCGCTTCAAACACTATGCATGCAAAGGCTGTGGAACAATGGGACACCTCCAGCGAATGTGCAGACGAGCTGCAAATCCTGCAAACCACCACGTTGCAGAGAAAGACCGATCCATGGCGGATCAAACTGAACTAGAGACTCAAACCGAGGAGACAGAAGTGTATGGGGTACACACCTTGACCACGAAATGTCCACCGATCATGTTAAAAGTTGAACTGAACGAAATTCCAGTATCCATGGAATTGGACACGGGTGCGAGTCAGTCCATCATGAGCAAAAAGGCTGTGGTGCAACAAGGCACACAGGACCAAGCTGAGCCCCATTCACACCAAGCTGAGAACTTACACTAAGGAGCTGACCCCTGTTATTGGCAGCGCAGCAGTAAAAGTCTCCTATGATGGAGCAGTGCACGAACTCCTACTATGGATAGTACCAGGAGATGGCCCCACACTGTTCGGCAGAACTGACTGGGAAAAATCCGCTGGAACTGGGACGACATCTGAGCGCTTTCGTCAATCAACGACACCTCATGTGCCCAGGTTCTGAGCAAGTTTCCATCGTTTGAGCCAGGCATCGGAAGTTTCTCGGGGGCGAAGGTGCAGATCCACTTGATTCCCGGTACACGACCCATCCAGCACAAGGCGTGGACGGTGCCATATATGATGCGAGAGAAAGTGGAGATTGAGCTAGACAGGCTGCAAGGAGAGGGCATCATCATGTCGGTGAAGTTCAATGAGTGGGCCAGTCCAGTTGTTCCAGTTCTCAAGGGCGATGGCACGGTCAGAATTTGCGGGGACTATAAAGTAACGATTAACCGTTTTTCGCTGCAGGACCAGTACCCGCTATCCAAGGCAGACGACCTATTTGTGACCCTGGCTGGAGGAAAGATGTTCACCAAGGTGGACCTGACCTCGGCCTACATGACGCAGGAGCTGGTGGAATCTTTGAAAGGCCTCACCTGCAGCAACACACACAAAGGTCTGTTCATCTACAATAGATGACCGTTTGGGATTCGATCGGCCATGGCAACTTTTCAAAGGAACATGGAGAGTCTGCTAAAGTCGGTTCCATTCACTGTGGTTTTCCAGGACGACATACTGGTCACAGGTCGGGACACCAATCAAATACTTGCAGAACCTGGAAGAGGTTCTAATTCGGCTAGATCGTGTGGGACTCAGGTTGAAATGCTCGAAGTGTATTTTCCTGGCGCCAGAGGTCAAGTTCTTACGGAGAAGAATCACGGCAGATAGCTTCAAACCCACCAATGCTAAGATGGAGGCCATCAAGAACACGCTGAGACCACAGAACGTGACGAAGCTGCGGTCGTTCCTGGGACTCCTCAATTATTTTGACAATTTCCTACCCGGGTTAAACATCTTGTTAGAACCTCTACACGTGTTGCTACGCAAGGGAGATGATTGGGTACGGGGGAAATCACAAGAGACAGCTTTTGAGAAAGCCCGAAATCTGTTATGTTCCAACAAATTGCTTGTCCTGTATGATCCTTGTAAACAATTTAGTGCTAGCTTGCGATGCCTCTTCGTACGGGGTCGGGTGTTTGTTACAACAAGCAAACGAATCGGGAACATTATAACTTATGCATCCAGGAGCTTGTCCAAAGCCGAAAGGGCCCACAGCATGACTGAAAAAGAAGCTCTGGCATGCGTTTACAGGGTAAAAATAATGCATCAGTATCTGTTTGGGTTCAAGTTCGAGTTAGAAACTGACCATAAGCCGTCATATCGCTAGTCTCAGAGAGCCAAGGTATCAGTACCAGTGCCTCTGCTCGCATCCAAAGATGGGCGCTCACGCTGTCTGCATATGACTATGTAATTCGCCACCAGGCCAGGCACAGAGAACTGAGCTGACGTCCTCAGTCAGCTACCATTGCCCATCACCGGGGTGGAAATGGCATAGCCTGCAGATTTGCTCTTGGTGTTGGATGCATTTGAAAACAAAAAGTCTCCCATTACGGCCTGCCAGATCAGGACCTGGACCAGCCTGGATCCTTTACTGTCCCTTGTAAAAAACTGTGTCCTCCATGGGAGCTGGTCCAGTGTCCCAATAGAGATGCATGAAGAGATCAAGCCATTCCAGCAGCTTAAAGACGAAATGTCCATACAGGCGGACTATCTTTTGTGGGGTAATCGCGTGATTTTGCCCAAGGCAGGGAAACGTTCATACGCGACCTACACAGTACCCACCCAGGCATATGATGAAATCTATAGCCAGATATCATGTGTGGTGGCCCGGCATCAACTCAGATTTGGAGTCTTGCGTGCGCCAATGCAACACTTGCTCTCAACTGAGCAATGCTCTCAGGGAGGCACCACGAAGTTTGTGGTCTTGGCCCTCCAAACCGTGGTCTAGGATCCACGTTGACTTCACTGGCCTGTTTCTAGGCAAAATGTCCTTGATTGTTGTTGATGCATATTCTAAGTGGATTGAGTGTGTAATAATGTCTGTAAGCACATCCACTGCCACCATCGAAAACCTACAAACCATGTTTGCCATGCACGGCCTGCCTGATGTCCTTGTCAACGACAATGGGCCATGCTTCACCAGCACAGGTTCCCCCAGCTGAGCTGCTCATGAAAAGGGCACTCAAAACAAGGCTTTCTCTCATCCACCCTGATCTTCATGATCACGTCGAGAGCAGACAACATCAACAAAGCATGTACCATGATCGCGCAAACTTGTCACGCGATATTGAAGTCAATGACCCTGTATTTATACTCAACTGTGGACATGGTACCAAATGGCTTTCTGACACTGTCATAGCCAAAGAAGGGAGTAGGGTGTTTCAGGTCAAACTCGCAAATGGACAAACTTGCAGAAAGTATTTGAACCAATCCAAACTGCGATTCACAGACAGCCACGAGCAACCTGAAGAGGACACCACCAACTTCGACTCTCCAACACACACACAAGTGGCAACCGACATCACGGTTGACCACGAAGTTGAACTCACCATCCCCAGCAGCCCGGCAAGGCCAGCTGAGCAGCAGCCCAGCGAAGAACCAACCAACTCACCTGCACCTGCATTTGTACCGAGACGATCGACTCGGGAGCAAAAAGCCCCAGATCGTCTCACCTTGTAAATAAGTGTACTATTGACTTTGGGAGGGAGTGATGTTATGTATGCAACCCTATGTAACCAGCATTCTACCGCCACCAGAGGGCGTATCTGTTGGAGTCCCAAGGGATCCTAGCATCCCTTGGGAGTACTGTATATAAGCAGGTCTCCCATGCTGTACCAACACTCTGGAGTTAGAATAAAGAGACTAAGGTCACACTTAATCACGTTTACAGTACTCAATCACATTACTTTATTCTGGACATAACAAAGGGCAGACATCGATGACGAGGTTCAACACTGTCTTCAGCATGACAGCGCAGCCTTTGGTCACCTAAGGAAGAGAATGTTCGAAGGCCAGAGTCTTAAAACCAACACAAAGCTCATGGTCTACAGAGCAGTAGTGATACTTTCCCTCCTATATGCTTCAGAGATATGGACTATATACAGCAGGCACATCAAAGCATTGGAGAAGTACCACCAACGCTGCCTCCGCAAGATCCTGCAAATCCATTGGCAGGATAGGCTCACCAACGTCAATGTTCTCACTCAGGCCAACATCCCCAGCATCAAAGCATTAATAATGCTCAATCAGCTTCAATGGACGGGTCACATCGTCCACATGCCCGATACAAGACTCCCAATTCAAGCGCTCTACTCGGAGCTCTGACATGGTATAGGAGCCCCAGGTGGACAGAGGAAATGCTTGAAGGCCTCCTTGGAAAAAGTGCAACATCCCCACCGACACCTGAGAATTTTTGACCCAAGACCGCTGAAAGTGGAGGAGGTGCATCCGGGAAAGTGCCGAACACCTCGAGTCTCTTTGCTGGGAACAAGCCAAGATCAAGTGCAAACAGTGGAAGAAGTGCACTCCAACCAACCAGCCCTTCAACCAACGTCCCTTCAACCAATGTCTGCCCAACCTGTGACAGAGACTGTAGATCCTGCATCGGACTCATCAGTCAGCTGAGAACTCATTTTTAGTGTGGAAGCAAGTCATCCTCGACTCTGAGGGACTGCCTAAGAAGAAGTATCCATTTTGCTCATTGAACATCTCTCACCCAGAGCAGTGTAATAACTAGTCTCTGGCAGATAAAGGTACCCTGGGGAAACACCAGCATGAATTAGTAACAATAACTTGCTCATTCTGCACACAAGGATGAAAGCAGATCAAAGTGCCAGTTTAGTCAGAACAAGTAGGAGCTGAAGTTTTGTCCGTTAAAAATCTAATTTCTTGTCCTTAAAGAGAACATTTGGTGAGAATCTGTCATTTAGGCCCTGAAATTGCATCGGGTCCCAGCGGCGAGGCGGGAGTTCCTGTGCCAGGTGCAGAAGTCCCGCCCTGCAGCCGATATTCGGGTTACCGCCCCCGAGAGCAAGTGGAGCACAAAATATCATACTCCACTTGCTCAGTGGGGCACGATATTTCATTAAAGGGGAGAGTCAAGCTGCCTACTCTATGGTCGGGAAACATGGCCATCCTTAGACCACCAGGGAGTGGGATGCCGTGACAGCAGCCTGGCAGACAAGCGGAGTGCCGGGCTGCTAGATCGTGGCACGGACCCCGCGATCGAGGACGAAGAAGGCCGCGACAGGTAAGTCGACCATTTTTTTTTACATTATCCACCTCCCATTTCATTATCACTCCACGAGCGGTCTACAGCCCTCTGAAGCTGGGCACTACCAAATTTTTGCTCGGAGGTGGGGGGCAGGGGTGGTGGGGTGAAAATGGGTTGCTGCACACGGTGATGATGTCATTACCACTGTGCAGCGACCCGGGGCGCTACCGGTTACCGTCACCACTAAACTCTCACAGAGTTTCATGAGAGTCGGTATTGGCACCGAACCCGGGCGAAAAGTCGTTCACGCCCCGTTAGCGCCCCCGGGGACGCTAACGGGAGGCACAAAAGCCCCGAGTTTCTTCCCCTTTAAAGAACAAAATTTTGAGTATTTTTCTTTCAAGATTATTTTTCCTCCTATTAAACTCTCCTTCCCAGCCTTCAGCCTCACTAACTACAGTCACCGCTCTACTTCAATGGTCCCATGGTCGCAATCACAAACAAGGGCATCTACAACCACCTCCTTGTACCTCTCACCATCCAAAATCCTCTTCCCCCTTTCAGTGACACTTCCTTTTGCATCTGTCTCAGAAAAAACTCAAAAGTCACTTACAACTGCACTTTTAAGCTTCCAACAGCCTAGACTTTGACCCTCCATTTGCTACATTACTTCTACAGCTTTCTCCTTCTTTGATGCCCTTGTCACCAGTAAAACCTTTACTCTCTTCCATGTTCTTTCTGGTACAGGCCTCATATTTGCTCCTTCAACTGGAAGGGGTGCAGAATTAAGCATACTGCCAGGTTATAGGTTTAATCATTTATTGCCAAATCTGGCTAGACCTTATCTAGCAGTATCGGGTCGAACTCTCCTCTGCCAAAACTTCACTAGTCCAGGATTAACCTGGAGAGCAAAAGTGACCTCTGTTATCTTTTCTATACTACTATCTGTCTCCTTAAACTCCTCTCCCTTGCCCCCTCCTCCCTATCGCCAACAAAAAGTGCAAAGAGCTCATGGACTTCTTTGTCATTCAGATTGAGACCATCTGTTTTGCTGATGTCCCCCTTTCCCTTGACCACCAAGGCAGAGGCACCCTAGCCCAGAATCCATCTCTTTCTTTAGATTATCTTCTATCTTCCCTCATGCAATTGCCATACTCACTTTGTCCATGAAACCAATCTTGTGTTCCCTTGATCCGATTCCATCCACCCAACTTGCTTCCTGGCGCACATGTTTGCTTGCATTGCAAATAATTCCATCTCCTCAAGTCTCTCTCCCAGACATCACACTCCTCCTCAAAAAACTTACCTTTGATCCCTCTTTCCTTGAAAATTACTGGCCTACCTACAACCCCCTTTCTTTTCCAAATTCCTTGAATATATTATTGCCTCCCAAAGCTATGCCCACCTTTTCCCCACCACGATGTTTAAAACTCTCCAATCAGGTTTCCACCCCTACCACAGCACTGAATCGTCCCTAATCAAAGTCACAAATGACATCCTCTCTGACTTTGGCTTGGTGCACTATCCCTCCTCATCTTTCTTGACTTCTAGCAGCCTTTGACATGATCAACCATATCATCCTCCTCCACCACTTCCCCTCCATTGTCCAGCTCAGTGGGATTGCTTTTGTTTGGTTGCACTCTTAGCTTATCCAATCATAGCCAGAGCACCTCCAGCAATCACCCTTTTTTCCTACCCCCACAATTACCGCTAGATTTCCACAAGGATCAATTATTGGTAACCTCCCCTTCCTCAACGACATACTTCTCCTTGGTGACATCGTGCACAGACTAAGGATCAGTTTTCACTTGTAAGCTGATGACACTCATCTTTATCTCCCCGCCATGTCTCTCGACCCTTCTATTGTCTCCGTGTAGTCAGACTGCTTGCCTGACTTCTGGTCTTCAATTCTTCCAGTTAAACATTAGAAAGATCAAAGCCAGCACCTGCTGCTACCTTGCCTCTGATTTCATACCCCTCCCAGCTACAATCTTAACTTAAATCGTTCATAACCTCAGCATTCGATTCAATGTGGTGCTAAACTACCCAATCCCATATCCTTTCCATTACAGATATCACTTCCTTCCACCTCAATAACATTGACCCCTTCTGTCCCTGCTGTGAAGTCCTGGCCCCTCAGTACAGATTCACACGAGGCATGTAGTGAAGTCAAGGTCACTCTGGACCTGCATCTGTATTTCACAGCTCTGGAATGCTGCACTTGCCTGAGACCTGTCCTTATATACCTGTCTCTTGCAAGTGCACCCCTGGTGGTAAAGTATGCTGGTGGTTACAGGTCATATCTTATTAGTCATGTACAGCATGTTAGGATACAGTTATATATAATAATGTAAGATACATGACATCACCCTCCCCCAAGGTCTTATTGTCTTTATAGGTTCAGTTTCTCAGGTGGTCTACGCTCTCGCGTGGAGCGTCTGAGTTGTGGTTCAGTTGTATGCCTTGGTGTCTGTTTTTCTTTGGGTATAGTTGCTGGTATCTCGCCTGGGCTGTCTGTTTCGATTGGTGTGATTGTTGTTGATTCACCTGGGCTGTCTGTTGGGATTGCCCTTTCCTCAGGTTGTTCCCTCTGTCTGTCCACCAGGGATGGTGCGAGTTCCACATTGTAGTCTGCCTCTGGTTCCGCAGTGTTGTTGGTAAATCTGCTTTTGACTTGGTCTACATGCCTCCGGTAGGTTTTGCCATTGTCCATTTGTACTACCAGTAGCCTGTTTCCTGCCTTGCCCGTTACTGTCCCTGCAAGCCAATTGGGACCCCTGCCATAGTTTAGTACAAACACTTTGTCCCCGATCTCATTCCATCTCCCCCTCGAATTTCTATCATGGTACTCAGTCAGTTTACGGCGCTTTGCCTCAAAAATTTCGGGCATGTCTGGGAGGATTAATGAGAGCCTTGTTTTTAAAGTCCTTTTCATCAACAGTTGCATGGGGGGGATCCCAGTAAATGAGTGCGGATGAGATCTGTATGCCAGCAGCAGTCGCGACAGGCGACCCTGCAGCGTGGGACCTTGGATTTTAAGCATGCCTTATTTAATGATTTGCACTGCTCTCTCCGTCTGGCCGTTGGAGGCTGGCTTTAATGGTGCCGTCTTGACGTGATTTATGCCGTGGTCAATTATAAAATCTTGGAATTCTGCGCTGGTGAAGCACGGACCATTGTCACTGACCAATATGTCAGGGATTCCGTGCGTTTCAAACATGGTTGCGAGGCTCTCCACAGTGGTGGAGGTTGTGCTCGAGTTTAAAATGGTGCATTCGATCCACTTTGAAAATGCATCTACAACTACGAGGAACATTTTGCCCATGAATGAGCCCACATAGTCTACGTGCACCCGCAACCATGGTTTGGTAGGCCAGGGCCAGGGGCTCAGTAGAGCCTCCCTGGGGGCATTGCTGAGTTGGGCACAAATGGTGCATCTTCGGACGCAGAGCTCCAAGTCCGCGTCAATACCAGGCCACCAGACGTGGGATCTGGCTATGGCCTTCATGAGAACGATCCCCGGGTGCTTGTCGTGGAGCTCCCGAACAAATGCCTCTCTGCCTCGCAGAGGCATGACTACTCAGCTGCCCCATATCAGACAGTCTGCTTGTAGGGACAGCTCATGTATGCGCCTGTGGAAGGGTTTTAATTCCTTGGGGCAGGCATCGCGAGCCGGTTAGGACACATCTTTTTACAAAGGATAATGTGGGGTCGCTGGCCGTCCAGGCTCTGATTTGGTGAGCCGTCATGGGCGAACGTGTGGACTCAATGGCATTGATTGCCATGACTATCTCACAGTCCTGTTCGTCAGACCCTTCCATAATCGCCAGGGGTAGCCTGCTGAGCACGTCGGCACAGTTGTCTGTGCCTGGTTTGTGCCTTATGGTATAGTCGTAGGACGCCAGCATGAGTGCCCACCGTTGAATTCGCGCCGAGGTGTTGGCGTTTATTGCCTTGCTCTCGGATAGGAGGGATGTGAGGGGCTTGTGGTCGGTTTCTAATGCGAACTTGGCCCCGAAAAGGTATTGGTGCATCTTTTTGACACCGTACACACACGCGAGCGCCTCCTTCTCTACCATTCCGTACCCGCACTCCGCCCGCAAAAGTGACCTGGAGGCATAAGCTATGGGTTGTAATTTGCCCGCATATTGACATGTTGTAAAATGCACCCGACCCCATATGCTGATGCATCGCATGTGAGAACTAGCTTTTTACCTGGATCAAAGAAAGCCAAAACACTGTTGGAACACAGAAGTTTGCGTGCCTTATTGAAGGCGCGTTCCTGGGCGTCCCCCCAAAACCAATCGCACCCCTTCCTGAGTAGCACGTGGAGAGGCTCCAGCAGCGTGCTTAAGTTCTGCATAAACTTCCCAAAGTAATTGAGTAGCCCGAGAAAGGCGCGCAGTTCTGAGACATTCCGGGCCTGGGTGCCAGGCGAATTGCTTCTGTTTTGGACTCTGTTGGGCGGATTCCATCAGCGGCAATCCTTCTGCCCAAACATTCAACCTTGGGTGCGAGAAACAGGCACTTGGATTTCTTGACTCGTAGGCCTACCCGATCCAAACGCTTTAGTACTTCCTCCAAATTACGGAGATGGGAGTCGGTGCCCCCGTGATAAGTATGTCGTCTTGAAATACAACCGTCCCCGGGATGGACTTGAGCAAACTCTCCATGTTGCGCTGGAATATGGCAGCTGCCGACATGATGCCGAATGGGCATCGATTGTACATGAAAAGGCCTCGATGTGTGTTGATGGTGGCGAGTAGCTTGGATTCCTCTGTCAATTCTTGCATCATATACGCAGATGTGAGGTCTAATTTTGAGAAAAGTTTACCTCCAGCCAATGTGGCAAATAAGTCCTCCGCTCTGGGCAGCGGGAACTGGTCCTGTAGGGAGACTCTGTTTATGGTAGATTTGTAATCCCCACAGATTCGTATGGATCCATCAGGCTTCATGACTGGGACGATGGGACTTGCCCAGTCGCTAAATTCCACAGGTGATATAATGCCTTCCCGCAGAAGCCTGTCTAGTTCGTGTTCAATCTTTTCCCTCATCACATAGGGTACAGCTCTAGCCTTGTGATGGACCGGTCTAGCATCCTGTGTGATGTAGATTTTGACTTTCATCCCTTTGAAAGTGCCCACACCTGGCTGAAAGAGATGTTCAAATCGCTTTATAACTGTTGAGCAGGAGGTCCGTTCCTCTAATGACATGGCATGGACATCATCCCATTTCCAGTTTAGTTTTGCCAGCCAGCTTCTCCCCAGCAGTGCTAGGGGGTCTCCAGGGACAATCCACAGGGGAAGTCAGTTTACTGTCCCTTTGTGTGTGACAGAGAGCATGGCGCTGCCGAGGACTGGTACGATTTCTTTGGTATAGGACCTTAGTTTGGTGTCGACCCTTGTGAGTTTTGGTCTGTCTCTTTTATGCGGCCACAGTTGTTCAAATTGTTGAGCGCCCATGAAAGATTGACTCGCTCCCGTATCCAGCTCCATGTTGACAGATATCCCGTTGAGTAGGACCTTCATCATTATAGGAGGCGTCCTGTTGTAGGAGCAGTGGCCATTGAACGTGTTGATCCGCTGTACATCGGTGTCCCGGGTACTGTCCCCACCGTCTTCTGGTCCGCTTTCCGACCCATCCGATTCGTATACCAACTGAGCTGCCATTTTTTTGCTCATGCGGGCCAAATGCCCTGTATATTCACAGTTCCTGCAAACAGCCTGCTGAAATCGACATCCCCTTGACGAGTGCCCACCCCCACACCTCCATCACAGACTGCTTCGTTTGTTCCCAAAGAATGAGCTGCGTCTGGCTGATCTCTCTTGAGCTTCTCTCCGTTTGTAGTTGATTGCTCGCATTGTGGGTTGATGAGGTGTGAACGGCCGTTCCTGTGGCCCTTGATGGCTTCTGGCGCCACTGCCTGCTGTCGAGAGCCTGTTCTCCCGGTTTTGTCTGTGTGTGGGGGTAGCAGCTTGTTTAGTGCCGTGAACTTCTTGTTCCGATATTTCGTTAGTTGTCGTACCTGCATTGTAAATCAACCTCGTTTCTTCTTCCCCGACCAAGAATGTCTGTGCAACCAGTGCTGCTACCTCTAAGGTCAGGTTCTTGGTCTCTATGAGCTTTCGGAATATGCCTATGTGGCCTATTCCTTCAATGAAAAAGTCTCTCAGCATTTCTCTCCTCAGTTCATCGGAGAATTCACATAAACTAGCCAACCTCCGAAGTTCCGCCACGAAGTCGGGTATGCTCTGGCCCACACAGCTTCTGTAATTGTAGAACCTGTGTCTGGCCATGTGTAAGCTGCTCGCTGGCTTCAGGTGGTCTCTTACCAGTGTGCTCAATTCTTCAAACGACTTGCTTGCTGGTTTCTCGGGTGCCAGCAGATCCTTCATTAAAGCGTATGTTTTCGAGCCACAGCTGGTCAAGCGATGGGCTCTTCTCTTGTCTGCTTTGTCATCTCCTAACCAGTCTTTGGTTACAAAGCTTTGCTGTAGCCTTTCTATAAAGTCCTCCCAATTGTTTCCAGCATTGTACTTTTCATCTGATCCGTTGTTTGCCATTCTGTGGATTCTGTAATCCTGTAACTCGTCACCACTGTAAAGTCCTGTCCCCTCAGTACAGATTCACACGAGGCATGTAGTGAAGTCAAGGTCACTCTGGACCTGCACCTTTGATTTCACAGCTCTGGAATGCTGTACTTGCCTGAGACCTGTCCTTATATACCTGTCTCTTGCAAGTGCACCCCTGGTGGTAAGGTCTGCTGGTGGTTACAGGTCATATCTTATTACAGTCATGTATAGCATGTTAGGATACAGTTATATATAATAATGTAAGATACATGACATCTGCCTCAACCCATCTGCTACTGAATCCCTCTTCCAGGCCTTTGTCATCACCAGACTCAATTATGCCAAAGCTCTCCTGCTCAGCCTTCCATGATTCACTCTCCATTAACTTCAGCTCATCCAAAACTATACTGCCCACATCTTATCCCACATCAAGTCCCAGTGAACTACCATGCCTGTCCAGGCTGATCTACATTAGCTCCTGGTTCCCCAGCACCTTCCATTACAAATTCTCATCCTCTTCTTTAAATCACTTCATGACCTCGCCCTTACCTTTCTCTGTAGCTTTCTATAGCCCTATAACTTACCCAGAACGCTGTGTTACTCCGACACTGGTCTTTTGTGTATCCCACTTTATTTACCCCCACCATTGGCAGCCATGCCATCATCAGCCTAGACTCTAAAATTCCTTCCCTAAATCCCTCTGCTTTGCTACCATCCGCTTCTCCTTTTATACCCTCCTGTATGACCAAGCTTTTGGGCACCCTTTTTGTCGCTCGGCTTCTATTTCCATGTGATTGCTTCTCTGTGAAACACCTTGGGTCGTTCCTCTGCATTAAAAGTGCTATATGAATGCAGGTTCATATAATTCATCTCGACAGAGTAAATGGGTTGAAGTCATATTAGGAAGGAAGAATGTGAAGGCCTACAGAGAAGGTGCAGAAAAGATTCACGAGAATTATTCCAGGGAAGAGGAACTTCATTGATGTGGATAGACTGGAGAAGCTGGGGTTGTTCTCCTTAGAGCAGAGAAGATTGAGTGGAAATTTGATCGTATTCAAAATCATGAGGGATCTGGACAGAGTAGATCGAGAGAAACTGTTCCCATTGCAGAAAGGTCGAGAACCAAAGGACAGAGATTTAAGACGATTGTCAAAAGAACCAAAGGGGACATAAGAACATTTTTTTTTTATGCAGCGAGTTGTTCGGATCTGGAATGCACTGCCTGAAAAGGTGATGGAGGCAGACTCAATCATGGCTTTCAAGGGAGTTTGAAAAGTACCTGAAAGAAAAACATTTTGCAGGGCTCCGGGGATAGGGCGGGGGAGTGGGAGTAGCTGTGGTGCTCTTGCACAGAATCAGCACAGACTCGATGGACCGAATGGCCTCCTTCCATGCTGTAATCATTCTCTGGCCCCAAGTTTCCACATGATTTGCTCCTGATTTTTAGGAGCAACTGGTGTAGAACGGAGTATCTTTGAAATCGGAATTCTCGACATTTAGTTTGCTCCAGTTCTTGTCAGTTAGAACAGTTTCACTTTGGAACAGAATTTTTTTTTCAAAAGGGGGCGTGTCCGGCCACTTACGCCTGATTTCAAAGTTTCGTGAGTGAAAACTTACTCCAAACTAACTTAGAATGAAGTAAGTGAAGATTTTTGTACGCTCGTAAAAACCTTGTCTACATTTAGAAAATCAGGCGTAGGTTACAAATTAGGCATAGGGAACGAGGTGGGGGGGGAAGGGGGGAAGGGAAGTCATTAAATTCTACAATCAATCCTTAGTTATACTTATACAAATATTATACAAATAAATCCAACCTGAATAAAAATTTATAAGCAAAGAAAAGATTAAATAAACCATGTTCCTACCTGTGTGAAAGTGCTTCAGGCAGGCCTTTCATGTTGGAGACAGGCAGGGGTGTGGCATCAGTGCCTTGACGGCAGCGGCAGCAAGCTTCGAGCTGAGCTGCAGTGCTTGAGGCAGGCCTTCATTCTCTTCATGGCTGGCCGCGAAGAAGCAGCACCGGACAGACCCGAGGCCATTCGGCCATGAGATAGCAGCGGCGTCAGTGGCTGGCTGGCAGCCGAAGATACAGCAGCAGCCTTCGAGCTGTGAGGGGGACTGAGGCCATTTGGACAGGGAGAGGCAGCCACATCGACAGTTTTATATTTAAATTTGCAGAATGGGTGCTGCATTGTCAACACCATTAATTATTGCAAAGTTGAATTGGCACTCTTATTTCTCCAAACACACAGTCCTTAATTTGCTTGCACCAATGCAGCACCGGTTCTGCAAGTTTAGCAGTGAAAAGCGGAACTCACTGATTTCAGCAGGTGATTTATTCAGCAGTGCTGTTAAAAGCACTTCCTCACACACAGAAATATCAAAAAAATTTAAATTACAAGCCTTTGCAACGGTCCGAGAAACAAATCTTCACTTTTTCTGCAGTATTTTTAAAAATGGCCGAGTGTCAATGTTTGTGTGAGACTGCGCGTGTGCACACGCTCCAATGTGCATGCACAGGGTTGCCGGCACCACGAAGGCTAATTTAAATTGTACCCGCCCCCTGCTACTTAGAAAATCGGCGCGAGTGTTAGGCTCCGCCCCCTGCTGCGAAGCGCGCGCCACGCCAAGCAGACGTCGAGCTCCAAGGAGCTCGAGAATATCGGACATTTTTTTAGGCGCAGTTTTCGGCGCGAAAAACAGGCGCCCAGCTCGGAGGTGCGCCGTTTTCGCCACGGGACGAAACTTGGGGCCTATGATTCTATAATTCTATTCTATGAAGGAAAATAAGGTCAGAGGATTGCATGATCTGAGCAGGGGTGCTTTTTTTCATTTTTGAGAAAACTTGATGATTGGATCTGAAATTGCAGTCCAAGGCTTCCTGTGGGAGAATGCCTTGATCGGCAAGAAAATTATTCATCTACCTGATGCTGCGTATCTTCGGACTCTTCCAGCCCTGGGCCTGCAGGCATATGCATGCATAAAGGTCCATGTATCCCAGGGGCGCATGTGGTTCGCAAGTGTCCCTGGGATCACGTGGGCTGACCTAACCAATCAGAAATGGGATTTCCATTATGCTTATGGGGATTCCATTTATGTATGATGTCCTCATAAGCATAATAGGAATGACTTATAAACACACTTTCACACAACCTAAATAAAAATAAGTCACCACATGTTTAAAATTAATAAAAGTACAATTTAATTAAACATTTAAAACAAAAAAATAATTTCTTGAAAAGTAAATTTAGCATTTTTAAAGGGGCCAAAAATAACCTAAATTAATTTTAAAGCGTTTTACTTCATTTTATTGTTATTTTAAAATGTAATTAAGCCCTTATGCTGGTAAAAGAAGGCCTTATTCCTGCTTTTACCAGGCATAATGGTTTTGTGGGCATTCACTGGGCAGTAGTTGGGCAAATATCCCACCTCTGTGCCAGCAAATGTCCATTTCCTTCGGGTTCATACAAGCTGAAACTTGACAGATTGCAAGTTCCAGGGTTTTCCACATGTGCATCGCCTGCGGAAACCCAGAACTCGTGGGGCACTTACAACCACGTATACTGTGTGTATGAGGCCATATGCCCTGGAAAATCTGGGCCAATACTTTAGCTTTCAAATGTAACTTTTTTTAGATTAAAAACGGGTAATAAAAATTGCAGGAAATCTATTTTGTGCAAATAAAATATTCATAACTTAAAAATTACGATTGTATTTGTCGTATTACAGAACCTAATTGTCATAAAAACTGTATTACATTATTAAACATATTATTATTCTACTGATACAGCAGTTGTGTTTGCATGCATAATTTATTTAGAAAAATGTTAATGAAACATTAAATAAATAACTGCTTCATGGCAATTGTCATATTTATTCAATAAAATATGGGCCTAAATTTTGCTGGAATGCGGCATCTCATGACTTGCCCAGTTAGTTGGACTTTTTCCGTCACCCATAAGGTTGCCTTTTTTTGGGCTGCAAATTGCTTGAGGTACAAGCTGATAATGGCACGGCGAGGGCAATGAGGCATCTGGGACCTCAGTGAATGATGGGACCAACAGTCTATCTCCTTAACCAATATGATTAAAGGATTGTGAAAGAAACGGAGGAATGATAGAACAGGAAATTGTATAAATTAGAGTCCAATCAAGTACAGAAAGAGAAATAACGAGAGGGAAAGAAAGATTAGATTAAGAGAAAGAAAAAAGAGACAGAAAGGAAAAGTATGGAAAATATTTTTTTTAAATTACATTTTAAATTAAAAAAATCTCTAATAACAATTCGCTACCTGTGGGAATGAGATTACACAGTTTTAATTGTTCCCTTTCTGGGCCGCAGAGCTTGGCCGTGATTTTGCCTATTGAGGCTGATTCAGTGCGGCCGGGGTCGATATCAGTGTCCAAATCCGCTGCCCACTGAAGTCCGCTCTGTTGAAGTGATTTTATGATAATAAGGCTTGCTAAGCCCGCCCATCAAGGTTCCCGGCCAATTAAAAGATCTGATGACGTCATTTGATGGCACGTCATCAGCTGGTTTCCTTAAAGGGACCATGTCCAAATTGACTTTGACAGTTGTACTATCAGGGTTCTGCAGCATTGAGGTGCTACACACACTGACAAGCACTGCACAAAGGTGCAGGGCTGAACCCAGGCTTCCCCATCTCTCCCTCCAGATGCATATGGAGAGAATCACAATGCGCGGGGAAGTTCTCTTCCCTTCCAATGGACAGAAGAGACCTCCCCAGGACACCAACACAGACTGGTTGCACATTGCACAGGAGGGCACAAGCAGAGATGTCGTCAGGAGGACCAGGCTGCAGTGGCGCAAACCTTTCAATTATCTCAGTAAATCACAAAATGTTACTGCAAAGCCACACTCAACTTCATCCTGCTGTGCCATTCATCACATCCCCATCACTCTGCCTTCCCAACCCTACTCCTGCACATCCTTACTCACACCAACTTACATTACACCTCCACCCAACCCTCTCTATCTACATTACCACTTCCCCATCTCACTAGCCACCCCTCACACTCAGCTTCATCCTCGTCCAACCATATCAACTAACAACAAACAAGGGTAGGCACTTGGGTGTTTTCGCCAATGTTCATGTAAAGAAGGAGACCACGAAATAAAAATCCCAAGCTTGTGGAATTTAATACAAGCTTTTGGAATTAAGCTGAACATTCTGTGGTCAGGAACCAAAACTGACATCATGCATAACAACAATGGAGTTGTTGCATGAGGCCCTGAATTTGATTGACCAGGGTGGTGAAAAACAAGCTCACTGGAGATACCAAGTCTGTAAAAAGACCAGACAACAAAGGAACCACACAAGGTGCACATTTTGGGGGGGGTGGGGTGGCGGCGAGGTGTTAAGATGAGAAATCAACTGGAGCCTTGCAGACTCAGTGTGCAAATGGGAAAACAGATGAGTCCATTATTGCAGTCAATCAACCAAGGGGACCATAAAACAATGCATCAATGTAAACACTTTATCAGAAACCGCAGTGCTGGGAGATCAGTTAAAACCTGGATATAAATATGCGAGCCAGAAGCAGCTCAGCAGAAGACAGAAGAAGGACAGGAACAAACAGAAGAAGAAGCACACAGAAGAAGTAGAAGGACACGTAAACAGATGGACACAGGTTGAAAGAACGAACAGACGAACGGACGGAAAGACATGTAGTACGGAACGTACACGAAAGGAACAGCACTGCAGAGAACGGCCAGAAGAAGAACCAACCAGTCACGGAACCAATGACCACGAATCTACAATAGCTACAGTCAGGAAGGATGATTGTATGTTTTCAGTCGATTTCTCTCAGAAGTCTAGTTCTGTAGTTTTATTCAGTTTTTGCGTAATAAATTTGACACTGGTTTAAGCCTAAATTTTGTGTCACATGTTGTCCTTTCCCACTATAAGTTCCGAGGTCTAAGAATCAGAGTAGAGTGAAAAACAAACATTCTACAGGACCAAGGTGAGATTTTTTTCAAGGGCACTGGTGCTGCTGGAATAGATGGCAGGTGAGATTGAGATGACAGAAGCAATCTGTCAATGGTGAGAGGTTGTTCCAATGAGGTGAAACCAGATAGAGAGTTTGCTCCAAATACTTGCAAACTGCAGAAAGTTCCATTTGTCTTCCAAATGCAGTAATAAAACAGCTTCTAACCTTGGAAAGTGAACACCTATGAAATGGGAGCTTTTATAGAGCATTTGCAACTGTCAAGTTAAGCTATTATCCCATGCTGACGCAACACCCGATCTCCTTTCCTGACGTGATCCCCGAGCAGCAGGGAAGCTGTTAGCAAATTCTTAAAATCTAAAGCTAAGCATATAATAGATTTTAAGTGCCTGTTAACAAGCTCTTAATAATCTAAATTACCTTGCCCACCGCTTGGAGCCGAGTCTATTCTTTGCTGAGAGACCCGATACCTGGGAGACTAGCTTGGATGCAGGTTGATAGCGAGTCCAAACCCACTGTCAATCATTTCAAATTTGACATCTGATCCGCCTCCGATCCTGTCCTCTCAGCACCGGTAAAATTCCGACCATTTGGGTGGCATGGCATGATCATAAATCTCCTCATTAAAAAGGCAGTTATGCTGTTCGGTAGCAGGCCTATCTTTCTGCAGCAAATTTAATAGGCAATTAATGAGCAAATGCAGCAACTTCATGAAACTCATGGGGAGGTTGATGGCGAGCTGTCATTTTCACGAGGCTAATGGTGGAGCGGTGCAAATTGTCCAGCAACTTATGGCAGTTTGCGATTCCTGGCATCTCTCTCCTTCGTCCAAGTTGCTGGACGATTCACACATTAATAATGACGAGTGCCATTAAACTCGACGTTATTTTGGCAGCAAAATTTAGGCCACTGTAGCCCTGAAATTCCATTCTGGCCTAACCCCAAGGAAACAGTGCAGGACTGTTTACATTGTGTCTCTGCTGCTTCCAGGACTTTGCTCTGTGCCTTGTAAGGGGTGAAACTTCCGTCCACTCACTACTTGACAGACGATGGCCAGTGGGCTGGGCCAAAAGCACGGACTCTCTAAGCTGGGAGTTTCTGCTCCTGTCCCACAGTTGGGACCCAGTGTTGTAGCAATAGCCAATATGCTCAGTGATTTCAAAGGGACTGGCTTCCACAAGGATTGACATGGGCCCCACCTCCCACAGCCCGCTATTGATCACCTCCCCAGGTCATGGCAATAAGGACTTGAAAACTGCTAAGGTAGGAGTGTTGTTATGTATGCATGCCTACAATGTTATGATGTACTGTATCACTGAATGTACCTTCACCCTGTACACACCTTACCTGTACACCAGAGGGTGCTGCTGCTGGAGACCTAAGGGTCACCTGCACACTGCAGGTAACCCAGTATAAAATGGAGCTCACCTCTTGGTGTCCTCATTCTAGGAGCTGCAATAAAGGACTACAGTCTTCACAGTTTAAGTGCCATACTCATACCTCGTGGAGTCATTAACAGAGGGCCTACATACACAATACACACCTCCACACAATCCTCAGAATTCAGACAAGACCTGCTAAAATGAGGTACATATGGCCGATTAAATGACCTGAACCCTCGAAGAGCCTAATTCTTTTGAACAAAATGTTTCACCACATTGGGAGTGGTTGAAACATCAAAACATTGTTTTCACATACCAAAGATCAATTTGTTGATTCTATACATCCTCATATGTGCCTCATTGTAACAGGTCTTGTCTGAATTCTGAGGATTGTGTGGAGGTGTGTATTGTGTATGTAGGCCCTCTGTTAATGACTCCACGAGGCAGAGGTATGGTACTTAAACTGTGAAGACTATAGTCCTTTATTGCAGCTCCTAGAATGAGGACACCAAGAGGTGAGCTCCCTTTTATACTGGGTTACCTGCAGTGTGCAGGTGACCCTTAGGTCTCCAGCAGCAGCACCCTCTGGTGTACAGGTAAGGTGTGTACAGGGTGAAGGTACATTCAGTGATACAGTACATCATAACATTGTAGGCATGCATACGTAACAACACTCCTACCTTAGCATTTTTCAAGTCCTTATTGCCATGACCTGGGAAAGTAATCAATTGTGGGCTGAGGGAGATTGTGGTGAGGGTTGTGTGGGTGCCAGGTGTGATCCCTGTGCTTGAGGCTGGTCTCATACATTTCCCCCCCTCACACACAGACCATGTGGGTGTCACTGTTGTGGAATCCCTCAGTGAGGGAGCCAGTGCACATACTCTGGCTACATATTCTGTAGAGTGAGTAAGAATGTGGTGGTGGGCAGGGCCACAGGACTGTGTGGGCTCCTTGTCCTCCATTGGTGATGAAAGTCTGGTCATCCCAGGGTCCGCCAGGAAAGCTGGAGGGTACAGACCTCTCGCTCCTGGTGTTGGCCCTGGTGGCCAGGGGGTGTAGGGCCAATCTGGGGCAGGTTGCCAGTGGTGATGGCTGTGCTGCCCATTGACCGCTGTCCCTGCAGTGGGTCTGCTCCCACTGGGTGTGTGTGAGCCCTTCCTGGGGCATCACATTTGTCCCAAAAGTCCAGGCTGCATGGTCAGGTAGCCTGCTGGACCTGGGGGTTTTCCATGGGGGGATTCCTCTGGCATTTACATTGTCCCTGTAGAACTCGGTGTCCTTTAACAGTCTACTTCCTGTCTACCTGACACATTGGCTCCAATCATACATAGTCAAATCTACACTGATATCGCTGTTACTTACAGAATATGCATCACTTTCTTGTATCTCGGTCTCTCCATACATGGTTACATTAGTCATTTTAAAATTACTATCATCATCACTAAGCATTACAAACTTGTTCTTAACATCACTTACACAAGCATTCATCACATTTTTCTCATCAGTTACTCCGGCATCACAATTCAACGTTACATTATCATACCTGCATTCGCTAACTGCATTTTTAACTTTAAAGTCCTCGTCATCTTTAGAGTGAAACTGACCCTTTAAATTCTTTGGGTCACCGGTCTCCTTTAAGGGGGCCTTCCAATCCGTTTCGCCGCTCGGTGCCACGTGTCGCTCCTCCAACGCTGCCCATCGTGGTCTGGTCGTGGCCATTTTGATTTTAGGTTCTTCGCCTCGTGGTGCGGACGCCATCGTCTCGCTCTCCTCCAGGTAGGCTGTGGTGATCTTTTCCTTTTCAGGTTCAGACACAGACTTCGGGGATCCACTTTTTTCGACGATATTCTTCCCTTGGAGTCCTGCCACGGCCTGGAAGGTGAAGACTGGACGTTCAGTTTGGGTGATCTTGCTACGGTGTTGTGCAGTTGTCGCCGCGCAGTCGAGCTGGACGGTAGGATTTCTAGCTGCAGCAATGGATCCAAGTTCGGGACTGCATGGGATGTCGATTGCTGGAGCCCTGAGGCCGTCATCACTTCGACCGACTTGGACCTGCTTCATCCAACTTCTTCCCAGCAGCGTTGGACCATCGCCGGCAACAATCCACAGGGGGAGTTTGTTCATCACTCCGCCCTGGGAGACCTGGACATCCACGCTGCCAACGACTGTGATTTTGCCTTTGGTGTAAGTGAGCAGCTTCACCTGGACAGGAGAGTTTTGGTCGTTCGATGGGATTGATCCAAAGTTTTTCAAAGGTCGTCTGGCTCATCAAAGACTGGCTCACTCCTGTGTCGATCTCCATCGAAACTGGAACTCCATTGATGTCTACTTCCATCTTCCATGGGGAACTTTCGGTGGAGTAGGTATAAATTCCATACTCTTTTTCCAGGGGTTGATCAGCTTCGTCTTCATCTGTGTCGGAGCCCCGGTGATCAGCCAACTCTCCAGTGACGCGGTGAGTAAAGCTTTTTCTGCACATTCTCTGAAGGTGACCTTTCGCGTTGCAGTCTTTGCAGGTATAGTCCTTGTAGCGGCACTGGTGGGCCCTGTGGTTTCCTCCACAGTGCCAGCACAGAGCTAGCCGGTTTGCCCCATGTGGCGGGCTCAGGGTTGCGGGACTCAGGGCAGCATTTCTGCCTTTAGAAGTCGCCATTCGGTTCACTGCGCTCGTCGGTTTAGAGTCCTGGGTGTGGGTCATTATTCGTTTGGAGTCGCCGACCGAAATCATGTCGACCTGGCTCACTTTAATTGCCTTCTGCAGGGTGACTGTGATGTCTGCAGAAAGCAGTTTGTGGAGGAGGCCCTCATGGCCGATTCCGATAACAATTATCGCTTAGTGCTTCGTTAAGGTGGTCGCCAAAATCACACGGTGCAGCCAATCTTCTTAAATCTGCAGCATACTTAACAATTTCTTGGCCTTCGGGTCGCCGGTGAGTGTAGAACCAGTGCCTGGCTGTGAGGATGCTTTCTTTGGGTTTTAGTTGCTCTTGTATTAAGTTTACAAATTCCCCATAGCTCTTGGTTGTTGTCTTCGCTGGGGCTAACAAGTCTCCTATGAGGCCATGGATAGTTGGCCCACAACTACTAATCAGGATGGCCCTGTGCTTGGCTGGCAGTGTGGCCAGTGTGTCCCCATCCAGGTCGTTGGCTATGAAAAGGTGTTCCAACCTTTCCACGAAGGCATCCCAATCTTCCCCATTGGTGAATTGTTGAAAGTTGCTGAGATTCGACATGTTGTGCGTGTAGTTCGTTACCTCGTCGCCAATTGTTGTGTAAGAATGCACTCTCTTAATGGCTCCACGAGGCAAGGGTATGGTACTTAAACTGTGAAGACTGCAGTCCTTTATTGCAGCTCCCAGAATGAGGACACCAAGAGGTGAGCTCCCTTTTATACTGGGTTACCTGCAGTGTACAGGTAACCTTAAGGTCTCCAGCAGCAGTATCCTCTGGTGTACAGTTAAGATGTGTACAGGGTGAAGGTACATTCAGTTTTACAGTACATCATAACATTGTAGGCATTCATACATAACAGAGTGAATAACAAATACTGTAGCTGCCAAGCCAGGTCTCTCAGGAGAAACTCGTCTAACTTTAGTTCTCCTTCAAACATCCTGTCAGACATGAATGTTTCAGGATGAAGGTGTCCTGATAAACTCTCCAGACAGCTAGGGGATGAATTTCCTCAGCAGTTCTCCCGCTCATCCACTGTAACTTTGGTTGAAAGGCCACAGCATCCACAGCACTTCCACTGATGTTACAACCAAGACACACAGCCCCTGAGGAGCATCACCGCCCCACCCACTGTTTTCATGTGCATGATTTTCATAGGAGCATGACTGGTTTAATAAAAGTCAATTAATTGTTGTGTTAAGTCTTGACTCGTGGGACGACTATTTGATGGTATATGCTGGTATGTGTCATGGCCATATTTTATGGGTAGGACAATGTTGTCAAGGTGTTCATTCAAGAGGAATCCCTATTGCCTGTAATCTGCTTAGTGAGGGCTCAATCCCCTGTCAAATCCCCATGAAACCTTCAGCGTTGTGTTTGAACTGTAATAAAAATGGCAAATAAGACACTCCAAGCCGAAAATCTAGCCCTCATCCGTTAGGGTGCAAGATTGTTGTACGTGACTCTATGGGGGAGACTTTAGTCTTCATTTTCGCCCGGTTTTCTCGGCGCTACAGCTGTTTTTGGAAGAGAAACCACCCGGCGAAAGTTTCCCCCTTACTTTTTAAATAGAACCGCCCACATTTCGAAAAGACCACCGGGGGGCAAACCGCCCACGTGCACCTGCGTGGATCACTGAGAAAAGCTCCAGGATCGAAGTTTGGCCTCAACGGAGGCCCGTACAGATCGCCGAAGAAACCATCCTCAAGAAGTGGCCTGAAACAGGACGGTAGGTGAGTTCCCTGCAAAGAAAGGTAAGTTGAAGGTTTTTTATTATTATTTTTTAAATTCCAAAATGGAGATTACTTTTAAAACAATCTTGAGAACGTTTTTTAATTTTTTTGTTTTTTTTAAAAGTGAAAAAATATTTTTTGAGGTTTCCCCCTTTTCTAGGCCCAACCGTAGCCTCGGACTAAATTTGAAATACTTACCATCCATTTAGTTAAGAACCGCCCATTTTCCCTAGTTTCAGCTTTAACTGCCGGGAAATCACCGAGAATCCTGATGCAAGATCCATTTTCTTGCCGGACGGTATTTCTTACCTTATTAATAGAAATTTTCACTGGCGTTAATTGCAGAACCTTAACTCTGTTTCTTGGTGGCAATCGGGCAATGAGGGACTTTGGGGAAAATCTAGCCCTATATGGTAGATTTTCCGAGTACTCACAGATGGTGAGGTACCTCACAATTAATTGCACAGGAAAAGGAACAACAGATTTTGTACTGCCAGATTCATGGTAATTATCAGTCCACTTAGAGCAGGAAGGAACTGTGTGCTATTAACCCATGTATCATCATCGCAACTAAATGTCAGCGCCACAGTTTTTGTTAGGCAAGGGTATTGAGGGTTACAGAACCAAGGCGGGTAGATGGAGTTAAGCTACCGATCAGCCATGATCTAATTGAATGGCGGAACAGCCTCGAGGGGTTGAATGGCCTACTTCTGTTCCTATGCTTCTTACAGTTCAAGGGCCATAGCTTTCTGCCAACAATGAGTTGACCAATAGAACCAACCGTTGGAGCCATGTCCTGATGCATACTCTCAACATGTAAGGCAGCTCGTTGCATGCGCGGCTTGAATAATCTGCCCATATAAATGTATTTCTAGAAAGAGAAGGGTTTCAGCAATATGCTGAGCAGAGGGACAGGAAAGTACAGCTATCCTGTTTCTAAAAATAAATTGTGTTTACCTTCTTACCCAAAGGAGAAAAATACAACAAACTGCAAGAAAGCAGACGATTATTTCAAGTTGCTAAAAGACTATATGGCATGAATTTCAATTATCTTTCCAAAGCTGTCAAAAGTGATAAGTTTAAATATCTGTCATAACTGGCTGACGGACAATATCACAGCATACCGCCACATGTCTATGTATTTACATTACCAGATAGTTCCTTTTTTTTCCCTGGGAACTAAAGAGTGTTACTTGGACATGTAAATGATGAATTACCATAAAATAATTGTGTCTGGTTTACGATAAGAGACAGATGGCGTCTAATATAATATAAACAGATCAGTGACAAAGTTGGTTACTTGGCAATGATGAAGGTTCTGATGACAAATAAATACCATTGCCATTAAAAACACTGACAAATCCAACTAGCTTAAAATTATGAGCAAGTAAACTCCCAATGCATTCAATCTTACACCAATCATTATTGATATGACATCATTTATCTTTCCTATTCAGCTAAGTAAATCAAATTAACTCATGTCTTTCTATGTGTTTTATATCTTTGGATTAAGCAGCAATAACCCTGAAAAAATATCCAGTCAGCTTTTTTATCACTTATTTTCAGATCATTGTGATTTTGTGCTTTATTGAATTCAATTACTTTTAGTTTTAACCTTTTTCTCAATTTTTGTTTATGTAAACCATACTTGTAGAAAAGAGCAGAAATGGTTACTTCCCTGTGGTATATGCCTCAACTTCGGGCAGACTTTACGAACTGGCCTATTTCTTGCCTCAGCTAAGGTGCCCCATTGTTAAGCCCTCATAGTCCTGCATCTGGTTGAAATTGTGCAGTTTTACCAAAACAAGATTGAGAATCTAGAGGTCCCACTGATTATTGCTGAGATAATTCGAACTGTCCCTGGCACAAAGATCCAGGACCATTGAACTGTCCAGTTCACAAACTCACTTCTGACCCTGATGGATGGACTGATTTTTAACTGGAAAATGATAATAGTAGAGACTAGTATTGTTTATAATGCACATGTAAAGTAAAGATTTAAAATATATCAAATAGGAAACCAATAAAAAATTTTAAAAGCTGGTCTGAGCCTTCAGGCAAAATGAAAAAGTTTGAGGTGACTTAGTAACTGATGGAATTTTCTGCCAGTAGAACAAGAACACCGTGTCCTGACTAAGTACCCCATGGGAAGAGTGGGGGGGGGTGGGGGGGGGAACCATTTTGAATGGTAGCAGATTATTTTCCTTGTCTATCTCTATAACCTCCTGCAGCCCTACAATCCTCTAAGATCTCTGTGTTCTTCCAATTATGGCCAATTTTCATCCCCGATTTTCATCGCACTACCATTGGCGGCCGTGCCTTCAGCTGCCTGGGCCCAAAGATTTGGAATTCCCTCCATACACTTCACCGCCTCTCTAGTTCTTCATTATGCTGTTCTTTAACATCTACCTCTTTCACCAAGCTTTTGGTCACTTGTCCTAATCTCTCTTTATGTGGATTGGTGTCAAATTTTGTTTGATAACGCTCCTGTGGCCCTGCCTGCCTATCGAGGTGGATTTAAAGGAGCCCATAGCACAATTTGAAGAGATGCAGGGGAGTGCTTCTGGTATCATGGCCAACATTGAACTGGCCATTTATCTCATTGCAATTTGTGAGACTTTATTGTGCTTGTTATATATGTAACCCTAGGCAACCTGTATCATACCACCACCAGAGGGCCTACTTGTTGGAGTCGCAAGGGATCCCAGCATCCCTTGTATAAAAGCAGGTCTCCCATGCTGTACCTGCACTCTGGAGTTTAAGTAAAGGAGCTAAGGTTACACTTATTCATTGTCTACAGTACTCAGTTGCATCACTTTATTGTGAGCATAATAGTGTTTAAATAGGCTGCTATGTTTACCTACATTACAATACCTTTAGATCAGCATGTTTACTTGAGACTTAAACTATATAAATACTAAAAAAAAGTCAAATCTTTCATCTTTGAATTATTTTCCCTGCTCGTTATACCTTATTCCCTGTTATTTGAATGCTTTCTGCCTGCTTATCATGATGCACTACTTGGTAATGTAGTTGCACAGAAGGAGGATGAAAACCCCTATGGTGCACTTCTCTCATCTCACATGCACACATACTTTGTCGATAGCAGTTGGAAATCCCACAACAACACTACCCCAGGCTCAGGTGAAATCTCTGGGAGTGAAGCAGAACTCAAGCCCCATGCTTCAGAGACAGAGATAGGCCTGTGCAGGGGGAGAAAAAGCTTTTGAAGACTTACACCATCAAATGATTGATTTTATGAGTAAGTTGTTATTTTAGCACAATTTTTTTTAAATTTGAAGAATGTTATGTTGTTATATATTCAGCTTGAAATCAGATGTCCTAGCGAGCACCTGGAAAACCTAAATTGAGCGGTGCAATTTGATGACATTAGAGCCTTCCAAGTTAGTTGCTTTACTGTGGGAACTTTGTTGAGCTATATTTCAGCAAATTATTGTAGTTAATTTGCTGTTTTGAGCCAGAGGAAAATGATACACTTGAATTGTTTCTGCTACAAACAGATTTAATGCGTGGCAGACTTATTAATTCTATTGACACAACACGTTCACCAGCCAGACAGATGTTTCTTGTTCCATGTCAGCACAGTTGTGTCTCCTCGATGCTGTATTTGCAGCTTAAAGCATAAACACGTCATTACAGAGCAGTTCTGTAATGGACTTTGATAAGTTAAGGGTGCATGACAGATCTGTAGCAATAGTGCTTGGCAGGCATTAAAAAGATGCACATTTGTCACAGAGGAAAAATAATTGCCAGCAACTGGATTTTGTGGATAATGCGCATTTACTGAATCAATACATTTCAGTGAGAACATTACTTAGAAATGGATGAAAGAGAACAGTTTGCGGATTAAAGGAAAGTGCTCCGTAAAGGGAAGTATTGGTGCAAGTAAAAGTGTTAGCCCGTGAAATCATCAGCATGTTCTGCATGCTTAATGAGAAGGCCAGGAATTAATATACGATTCCTCTTACACAAATAACAATGGGATATAAAAAACTAAACAGCCGTTACGATTTGTAGCCATCTTACTGAATTCTTTTGTCATTGCCATGAACTCGTGTTTATTTGCGAATCTCCAATAAGTAGTTGGAGGATAATTTAGGAGACAAATGGAGAGATGATTTATTTTCCCCTTTAAACTAGAGACATTGCAACAACTCAACTTAAACAAACCCACACCTTCTGGATGGGCTTTTAAAAGTGATATAGAAAGAAAGACTTGAAAGATTTGCATTTATATAGTGCTATCACAATCTCAGGAAGCCCAAAAGCGCTTTATGACCAATGAAGTACTTTTAAAGTGTAGTCACTATTATAATGCAGGAAACGCGGTCACCAATTTCCACACAGTAAGCTCGCACAAACAGCAATGTGATAATGACCAGATCATCGTTTTTTAGTGATTGGTCAGTACACTGGGGATAACTCCCCTGCATTTCTTTGAAATATGGCCGTGGAATCTTTTACATCCACCCAAGAGGGCAGCCGGGGCCTCGGATTACCGTCTCATCTGAAAGATGGCATCTCCAACAGTGTAGCACTCACTCAGTAGTGCACTGGAATGTCAGATAGAACCTGCATTTATATAGCTCATTTCACAATCTCAGAACTTTTCAAAAGCACTTAACAGCCAATTAAGTACTTTCTTGAAGTATAGTCGCTATTATAATATGAGAAATGCAGCAGCCAATTTGTGCTCAGCAGAGTCCCACAAACAGCAATGAGCTAATGACCAGATAATCTGTGTTTTTAGTGATGTTGGCTGAGTGATAAATATTGACCAGAACACCAGAATGAACTCCACTGCTCTTCTTCGAAAATGGTGCCCTGGGATCTTTTTCATCTACCTGACAGGATAGACGGAGCCTTGGTTGGAACATTTCATCTGGAACATGGCACCACCGACAGTGCAGCACTCCTTCAGTACTGCACCGGAGTGACAGCCTAGATTCTGTACTCAAGGCTCTGGAGTGGGACTTCAACCTATGACTTTCTGAATCAGAGGTGAGAGTGCTACCCACTGAGCCACAGCTGACAAGATTAGCACCACAAGGGTAAAACTGCAAATGTACATTTGTGTTTTCAAAAGGCAGCTCTGTACTGTAAATGCTTGCAGTATTGGAGAGCTTAGCTGTCACGCCACAATAAACTAAATGTGTCAATATGTGCCCTTCACATCACTTACATACCATTTCAATCTGTACAATCTAGGGTGATATTTTTTAATATCATGCAATGCAAACACAATTTACTGAAAATGCATGAAAGATATGTAAAGCGTTAGAGTGGGGTCCTTAATTGAAACATATCTGTCTAGTGATTTTTTCATCTCCATATTTATACATTTACATAAGGGCAATAGAGGCATTGGATAAGCTTTACAAGGATGATACCAGGATTGAGGGGTATTTATCAGGAAAGACTGAACAAGCAGGGACTTTTTACTCTGATAGTGGTCTTTAAAATTATGAAAGGGGTACGATATGGTAGACGTAGAGAAGATGGGTCCAATTGTGGATCAATCCAAAACTCAGGGTCATAAATATAAAATAATCACTATAAATCCAATAGGAAATTTAGGAGAAACGTCTTTACCCAGAGAGTGGTTAGAATGTGGAACTTGCTACTACAGGGAATGAACAGCATAGATGCATGTAAGGGGAAGCTAGATAAGTACATGAAGGAGAAAGGAATAGAAAGATATGTTGATAGGGTGCGATGAAGTGGGGGCAAGAGGAAGCTCATGTGGAGCATAAAAACACCAGCATAGACTAGTTGGGCCAAATGGCCTATTTCTGCGCTGTAAATTCTATGTAATATGGAATGTAAATGTCTACAATTGTGACTGCATTTATAATGATCTCCAAACAATTTAAATAACTAGAAGCTAACAGTTTAATATAGCAGTGTGCATTCCATGTGTGACAACTGTCAAATCTTTCGTTGCAGTTCCAAATGATCCCTGATATGTTTTTTCCCCCAAACAGAACATAAACCAAATATTGCAATACAAATTCTCCCAAAAGAAGATCCTCCTTGATAAATAAACACAAGCCACTTAAATCTGATTAAAATCTGTTGATATGAAATACTGTAGTATAATCAAACAGGAAGTTCTTTGAAGTTGTCGTGATTTGCATACACCAGCACCAAGTGACTGAGAACGTCTATTTTCAAAAACCATTACAATTTTACGGCTTAAACCTTGTTTATCTGCTATTTCAGTTCACCTGCTATTCAAAGACATGTAATAGTGGATGTATTGGGCACATTTTCACACCAAAGTGAGAACCCAGGACAAAATGTACTTCAACAGAATATGAATTGAGACACATCATTATTAGGGCAAAACTGCAAATGTATATCGGTGCTTTTGAAGGCAGCTCTGTACTATAAATGCTTGCAGTGTTGGAGAGACCCAACTGGAGAGCTGGGTCTAACTGGGACACTAAGGAATCAGATACATCAAGAGACTGCAGGGACTCAGTACAGAGCCATCAAGACCGCCGGGAATCATAAACACATCCAACACGAGACTGCAAAGAATTCATCACAGAGCCATAAAGACTGTAGGGAATCAAACAGAGACCCAACATGAGCCTACAGGGATTCAGACACAGACTTATCACGAAACTGCGGGGAATCAGCACAGAGCCATTAGACCACAGGGAATCAAAAACAGACCCAACATGAGACTGCAGGGATTCAGCACAGAGCCATAAAGACTGTAGGGAATCAAAAGAGACCCAACACGAAACTGCAGGGAATCAGACATGGAGCCAGCATATGACTGCAAGGAATCATCAGACACACACTTTTAATGATAGAAGATTGTTGTTGCTGGAGATCAAAATGACGTATTTGGTAAGGCAGTTTACAATGGAGAGCGATTCCTCTTTAGCAAGAGATGGACAAGCTTGTTCAGCACTAAGACATGCAGATACATAAACATGGTGGTGTTGTCATTATTCTAACAACTTCTTCTGATATGTGATTTTTTAAATTAGTTTTTGAACAAATTTGTGCTCATGAAGAGGAGAGATGTTAGTACGGT